>NW_023494799.1:21041972-21539472 GCF_904425465.1 Colossoma macropomum | reverse complement strand
GTCCTCCATTAGCTTGATGCTAACACAACATTGAAAATCCCATAGCGGAAATTAGCATGTGTCATAGCTGAAACAACCTCAATAAAGTGCACTGTTTAAGCCAAACATCGCAAACTATTTGTGCATTTTTGTGTCAGATTTTTATCAGTGGTTTAAAAACTGTTTTTGAAACATTAGCCTGGATGTCAGCTTTGTGTTTATGGTTCTTTCCTCATTCTGTGTTCTCATTATAAAAGAGGGAGACATACATTAATACTTACAATGAAATATATATTACAGTATATGTTCTAGTTACTGTGCTTTTATGACCGATTTAAGTAAATGAGCTTTGTTCTGATTGGCTACCCTACTCAAAATGCTGTAACACTCTTTATAGCTTCATCTTGAGTGGGTGGGGCCAAACTGCTGCAGAATTAATACAGGGATATATGTAAATGTATCCGTGGTGACATCACAACTTAGTTTCCATATATGGACTGTAGGGACAGGGTATAAACTGTACATTTTGAAACTTTAACAGTGTTAACATACATCAACATCTTCATTTTAAAAAGTGATGCAGATTTTAGTTTTCTATGATATGGCCTATTTAAATATTATGGATTAGAAATAAAAGCATCATTTAGATGTTTTATTCAATGTTTCCAGTATTTAGGAAAACAATGGAAAAGTGATTAAACAATAGGAGCTGCACTGCAGTGATCTATACAGCCATTCCGTGTTGAGTTATCTGGCTGTATTTGAGGGCGAGACGGGTTTGTTGGTGTGAGCGAAAACATTTTTACACGTGGAAGCTGCAGGGCAACATTAATACCATCCCGTCTTTAGAGGACGAGAGAACAGTGATATTATTCATGTCAGTTACGTTTCATATCATTATTTCATGCCTGCTGGGATTTCACACAGGAAAACCCCACAGAGAGAGAGAGTGAGAGAGAGAGAGAGAGAGAGAGAGAGAGAGAGAGAGAGAGAGGAGGGGGAGAAACAGAGACAGAGAAATAGAGAGAGAGAGAGAACAGAGAGAGGGAGAGAAACTCAGAGAGAAACTGAGAGAGAGAGGGAGAGAAACAGGAGAGAGAGGCAGGGAGTGAGGAGAGAAAAAGAGAGGAGAAAAAAAGAAACTGAGAGACAGAATCAAAGAGGAGAGAAGAGAGAGAGAGAAACAGAGAGGAGAGAAAAAGAAACAGAGAGAAACAGATAGAAAGGGAAGAAAGGAGAGAAAAGATAGACAGTAAACAGAGAAAGAGAGAGGGGAAAAGAAAGAATGAAAGTTAGAGAGAAGTGATAGGAAGGGAGAAAGTCAGAGAGAAAGAAAAGAAAGAATGAGTTAAAAAGAGAAAGACAAAGAGAGAGAGAAAGAGAAAGAGGGAGGAGAGACAGAGAGATAATGCGCAACTTTATGCCGTTTTTATTAAAGTTAATATTAACAGTACTGAGTGTAATAGTATGTTTCCTGTTCTGTTTAGTTCTGAATGTTTCTGTGGTTTATGTTTGAATCCTTCACAGTGACGAGGCAGTAGTTAAATTAAGGAATATTCGAGTGCTGTTTATTTGCATTCTTACGTAATCTTGCATTAAAATAGGTCTGAAATAGCGCACTCTTTAATTATAACTGAGTGGAAGAAGAGAAAAACACTACAGAGTCAATTTCTGTGCTCCATTTTTCATATTTTTCTGTTCACGGTTTCTTTCCAAGGTCACTAATGCATGGAGAGCAGGCCGCAGAGAAGAGTGCTATATATATCCCCCCCGAACCGAGGGCTACTATTAGTGGTGTAAAAATGATGGGCTAATATACAGTAATGATGTAATCATGTGGGTGGTGCTCTGTGTGGGGGTCTGTGTTTGTTTTTGAACAATTTCTGCACAAAAATGTCCCAATGTGTAGTAAAACCAGAGAGACAGAGCTAACCTCTTACTTAGGTACTTATAAATATGTATACATATATATCTAATACATATGGACCATAGTATTATTACATATAGATACTGACATATATATTTAATACATATGGACCATAGTATTATTACATATAGTTAGTTACTTACATATATATAACATCTATAAGCATATTACTTTTGCATATATATATGTACACCCGGTGGGGTTGTACCAGGCACGGCCTACCGGAATAAGACCCCGGGGTCGTCCTAGGACCCGCTGGAGGGATTATATCTCCAAGTTGGCCTGGGAGCGGCTTGGGGTCCCCGGGAATGAGCTGGAGGAAGTTGCGGGGGACAGGGTCATCTGGGATTCTCTGCTCTCCCAACTGCTACCGTGACCCTATCTGGACTAAGCGGTTAACGATGATGATGATGATGATATATATATATATATATATATATATATATATATATATATATATATATATATATACATACATACATACATGCACATGTACAATACATATGGGTCATAAGAGTATTGCATGTAGGTATCATATACATGAGCCATATTATTATTACATATAGGTATATGAGTATGTATAATAAGTATGGCCCATATTATCATTACATATGAGGACTGCTTGATATGTATGCCCAATGTCCTGATGTTGTATAAAAACAAATGTGTGTATATTTGTGTGGACGGTGACTTCATCCTAACGTGTACGTTTTACGGTGTTAGACTTCCCGTCTGTGTTTATTCTCTCCATCTGTGTTTGAGGCCGAACATCCATCACACACTCCTGTGTTTGCGCTGTGTGTTAGTGACCAGCAGGAATAACACCAATAATGGAACATTTATTCATTGCTCCTCTTTCACACTTTGGTCATTTCACACATTTCTCCTAGTCGCCATCAGCCGTTCTCTGTTTTACACAGTGTGTGCACTTAATTGGCCACTTTATCGGGAACCCTTCTTTTATAGCTCTTTCTTGCGGGTGTACAGTTAGACACTGTAGCTCATCAGGTGATGCTGATAAATAAAGAAGTAGGCGTTTCTGATAAAATGGCCAGTGAGTGTAGATACAAGGTAGATGTTTCTGATAAAATGGCCAATGTGTGTAGCTACAAGGTAGGTGTTTCTGATAAAATGGCCAATGAGTGTAGCTACAAGGTAGGCGTTTCTGATAAAATGGCCAATGAGTGTAGCTACAAGGTAGGTGTTTCTGATAAAATGGCCAGTGAGTATAACTACAAGGTAGGTGGTCCTGATAAAATGGCCAGTGAGTGTAGCTACAAGGTGGTTGTTTCTGATAAAATGGCCAATGAGTGTAACTACAAGGTAGGTGTTCCTGATAAAGTGGCCAGTGAGTGTAGCTACAAGGTAGGTGTTTCTGATAAAATGGCCAATGAGTATATCTACAAGGTAGGTGTTTCTGATAAAATGGCCAGTGAGTGTAACTACAAAGTAGGCGTTTCTGATAAAATGGCCAATGAGTGTAGCTACAAGGTAGGTGTTTCTGATAAAATGGCCAATAAGTATAGCTACAAGGTAGGCGTTTCTGATAAAATGGCCAGTGAGTGAAGCTACAAGGTAGGCATTTCTGATAAAATGGCCAGTGAGTGAAGCTACAAGATAGGCGTTTTATAAGCAGTTCTATAAGTTACTCCATACTTAAGTAACTTTTGGAGCCACTACTTTTGTACTTCTGTGTTTTCTGGAAAGTTGCTTTTCTTAATTTGCTGCAGTAACAGCACTTTTACTGGAGGATGAGTTTAGAATTCTATTCACACATCTGCCCTTCTCAAACATGCATGTGGTCTCAGTCCCTCAGCTGGACTTGCAGCTTGAGATGATGTTGAATGCTGGATTGCAGTTATTTCTGTATAGTAAATTTGCACAGATTAAACTCAAAACTCTGCAGGGGTGTGTTACTGAATAGACTGAACATTTGCTGTTATGGGAAGTGAGATGATGGAAAGAAACAATACACACAACAAGGCTGTTGTTGTTGTTGTTATCATTATTTACAAACCTCAGTTCCTAAAATGTTGTGACAGTATGTGAAATGCAAATAATAACAGAAAGCAGTGATTAGTAAATCTACTTTGACCTGTAAAGACAAATTAAATAATGGTTTGCCTTTAATAAATGGTGTGTTTTAATTTAAAACAAATCAAACAGAATTTTTTTTTTTTTACTTTACATACTATTCCAACTTTTTAGGAATTGAGCTTTCCACAAATTTCTTAACATTTTGCATAATTCAGTGTGTAAGATGTAAACAGAGTGATTCAGATTTGGTTTGGTGTGAAATGGTTCAGATGTCTTTACAGTGGTGGTGATAAGAACCAGGGGTCACCATGATTACAACACAAATATAGACATAAAACCACCAGTGAACCTACATGTGTCTTCTGAGTTTTATATAGAATGTTGTTGATGGGAAAAAAAGTGGAAAATCTGAAATAATAAGTTTTCTTTAGGGACTATTTTGCCTCAGAGCACCCTGCACAAACTTTTCTGTGCAGGAGCTTATGGAGGTGGACGTCTGGTTCCTATCACCACCACTGCGAACAATTCTGACTCTGTAACTTTCCTTAGAACAGAGCGTTTAACCCCAAACCACTCCAAATGACTCCTTTTACATCTTAACTGTTTAATTATGCAGAAATTTAAAAAATATCTTTGCAAATCCTCTTTAACATATTAAATGCTGAATGACTTCTGTGACCGTGTTTGTTTGCTCAACATTTTTGACACAGAGTCGCCGTCTGAAGTTCAGAGCCTGCTGCCTCTACTGGATGAATGACTTTGCAACAGCTTGGACCAAACAGAGGCTATTGATATTCAGTGCATCAGCATTAATGCAGAAAGGTCAGAAAGTGACCGCACGCTGCTCTGCCTACTTCATCCTCAAACTTTCAACAAACAGCTCGACCCTTCTGAGCACCAGATGGAGGCCGGACAGCCGGAGTGTCCGACCTACAGCAAAACTGACCTCAGAGAGCTGCAGACACGCGAGAAGTTTGGCAGGTGAGGAAAAACGAGAGATTTAAAGTGACAGTTTGGTAAAAAAAAAAAACAAAAGCCTATATTTAATTTCAAATGTAGCCGACCAGCCAAGACGTGTTTAGTGTCTGAAGTTTGCTTCTCTAGTTTTAGCACTGGAGATACAAGGCTAATGTAGCTAACAATAAGTGGATGCTTAGCATACTAATTAGCATGGTGCTAACCGCATGCCTAAATTGCATACTTGCCTCAATATCTCTAATAGACTTGTTCATGTGGTTTCTGACTCACTGTTATCTATAAACATGAACTAAAGAACATTAGTATAGCTAAGCACAGAAGCAGCCATCTTGAAGCCTGAATTTTGTCTGTATGTTTGTCCATTTTTATCGATAACTTCAGAAACTGATCATTGATAAAGAGATGGAGGATGGCTTACATAAACTGTGCATGAACAGGTGGTACAGTGTCTAAAGACCACTGCACGACAAATGCACCGCACTCGTAGGGCTGCTTGATTATGGCAAACATCAAAATCACGATTATTTTGGTCAATATTGACATCATAATTATTTAACATGATTACTCATTGACTCTGGAAACATCAGAGAATTATTGAACTTAAAAAAAACATCTTTAACAGTGGATTCTCTTGAATTTTAAACATCATTTTTACTGAAAAAGTAAAAATATACCTGTAGACCTTTAAATGAGTAAAAAAAGCTAAAAGTCATGGCTAATCAATTAATTTAGTTTCTTTAGTCATGTACGTTGCGCACGATGAACAACAAAAGACAATTAAATCGTTAATTGCAATTATTTATATGACAAGTAAACATCAGCTAAATTTTATAATGGTGACAGCTGTATTTGGGTCAGGTCTTCTTTTTGAATGTGCGGTGAAAAAACACCCAGCAAAGTGGCCAGAAGGTGTAATGACCAATAGCCTTCCTAAAACTTTCAGTAAGAATGGAGAGAAATAAAACCCAGAGCTTCGCTCTGTCACTGGAAGGGTGGACTGAGTGTGAAATCACTTTTAGTTTAAGCTGTGTAAATGCTTTATGTAGTAGATTTAAACTGCTCATGTTGCTAAGCATGATGTCTTGTCTCCAGATGTTTGCTCCATACGACACGGATGATTCTGAGTTTGTCATGGATCACGCTAAGCATGTGTGGAGATTTCCTTCTGACGCATGTGGGGCAGCAGACACACATGCAGGAGATTTCAGACATCTGTTACATACACACACACATAAAGACTAAGAACACTGATGTATTTGTTAATGTACTGAGCGTCTACTGCTGTCCAGGCCTTTAACAGTCTTCTACAAACACAGATTGAAGCGGATTGATGGTTGTTAATTAAGTTGGACAATTTAAGTGCCCTTAAACACGGCTTTGTAGGTCTTTTTCTTACTTGTTATCAGTCTTGTTGAACTAATGAAGTTGTGCAGTAGCCTTTAACACACACAACGTCTTCCCTCACCAAACACGAACAGGGACTTAAAAGAGTTTCAAGTTCTGATTACATCAGTAATATAAAAAAAATACAACTACAGCTACTGTAGCCTTTAGGCTGCTTTACATGGATAAGCTTTAGCTGTATTATTATTTTAACAGGAAGTGATTTATAGGCTTTGAACATGTAATTTATTAAGCCTACAGCAAAAACAACTAAACTATGCCAAAAACCAAAGAACTATACCAAGAACCACTAAACTATACCAAACACCATCAAACTACACCAAAAACAAACAAACCATACCAACCCCCATCAAACTATACCAAGAACAACCAAACCATACCAAACACCATCAAACTATACCAAGAACCACCAAACCATACCAGACACCATCAAACTATACCAAGAACAACCAAACCATACCAAACACCATCAAACTATACCAAGATCAACCAAACCATGCCATACCCCATCAAACTATACCAAGAACAACCAAACAATACCAAGAACAACCAAACCATACCAAACATTACCAAACTATATCAAGAACACACCAACCTTACAAAACACCTCTGAACTATACCAAGAACACCCAAACCTTACCAAACACCAACAAACTATACAAAGAACAACCAAACTATAGCAAGATCAACCAAACCATACTAAACATCACCCAGCTTCAGCAAGAACACCCAAACCATGCCAAAACCCCCAAACTATACCAAGAACAACCAAACACAACCAAACTATACCACAAACAATCAAACCATACCAAACACCACCAAACTATACCACAAACAACCAAACCATAACACCACCAAACTATAAAATGAACAACCAAACTATACCAAACACCACCAAACTATACCAAGAAGAACCAAACGATACCAAAAACCCCAAACTATACCAAGAACAGCCAAACACAACCAAACACCACCAAACTATACCAAGAACAACCAAATTATATCAAACACCACCAAACTATACCAAGAACAACCAAACAATACCAAACACCACCAAACTGTACCAACAACACCCAAACCATACCAAAAACCCCAAACTATACCAAGAACAGCCAAACACAACCAAACAATACCAAAAACCACTAAACCATACCAAGTACAAACAAACTATATGAAAAATGACCAAAGTATACCAAGAACAACCAATCCATACCAAACACCACCAAACTATACCAAGAACAATCAAACCAAATTGAAACTGTTAATACAGAATGTAAATCAAATGTAAATGTAATTCATGATGTAATTACCATTTACAATGTAAATATATAATTGTATGTAAGTAATTACATAATGTGACTTCAGTCTATAACGTAGCTATGTAATTAATTATGTACTTACACCGCAACCCTATCTGGTTTAAGCAGTTAAAGATGATGATGGTGATGATGATTACATTTCAGAAATTATATGGTAAATTGAATGTCGATGTAACTCATTATGAAGCTAGGTAATTAATTAAATAGTAAAATGTAATTGTAGTTCAATATTTATGTAAAGTAATCAGTTACATTTAAATAATAGGGTAATGTGGATTGAATGTTTACCAAAATGACAATACTAACTCTAGGCTGGTAAGAGTTAAAGCAGCAGATTAGCTAAGGCTAAAGGCCTGCTTGTGTTAGCTGAGAGAGGTTGAGGGCAGCAGCACAATTGTTCATTAATGAAGTGATTGCAGGCTGACTGCATTGAATGGGGGCCGTTTGTTCTGCTTTGCATGATAAAGGTTAACCAAACGCTGTAGAATCCTCCAAGATAAGATGTCTGGGGGGGGGTACTGGGCCTCAGAGGACTGAACGCAGATCAATAGGCCTGATGGATGGTTATTGATCAGGGATCTTCTGTTCTGTTTGAACTGCCTGCTTTCTGTTAGCTTAGCCTTGCTAATGCTATTTTCAGCTTTGGCTAATATTGGTAGTGAGCGAAGTCACTTTCATAAGGCCTTCTTAGTCTTGCTGTCATGGTCTGGATGAGGCTAATGTAGCTAACATGTAGCCCAATAGAAGCTTATACTCTATAGCTTAGCATCACGGTAACTGCTTTTCAATAGCTTATACCAATTAGCGTCATGCTAGCTGCACACCTAAGTCATTAAACTTACCTTACGTTGCATAATCTATAAAAATAGTAATAGCAGTATCAGCCAATGTACTTTTGTCCATTTTTGGAGATAAGCATGTCATACAGTGCTAGAAACCATCTCTGTTCTGCCTTTTCACTCCCAGCACAGTTTACTGTTGATTTTTACTGCTCTCTTCTGCACACATCTTGCTGTTTGACTGAAATAAAATCAACTTTACACAGTATCTCCCTCACCCTAAATCTAGTCGATCAAATGTTTGCGGTCTGAAGTTTGCTTCTTTAACTTAGCACTGGAGCTAGGAGGCTAATGAATAATGGAAGATTATCTAGAACTTCCAGAAGGACCAGAGTGACATTTTTGGTTCCACCCATTGTAAATCAAAGTGTGATTGGTTGGTTCTTCTGTCACTTCTTAATTACACTGGTAGTTAATCTATTGTGTAAGGCCTTTAGTCCAGCTCCTGAAGTCCTAACCAATGGGAGAGCAGCTCAGCTTACCTAGATACCACAGAGAGAACAATCCTGGTTGGACAGGTTTCTGGACGATGTTCAAAGATTTTAACCTTTTGCTGTCAAAACGTAACTATAAGAGTATAACTACAATATTTGCAGAGTTTAAATACAAAAAGCATGATGATTCTGTTAAATAAAATGAGCTAGAAGGCTTTGAGGGCACTTTTCTTCATTGTCACTTTCCTAAGGCCTCTCTGTCTGTTGTGCCTGCCATTTTCCTCCTGTGTTTTCATCCCTGGCATGGTTTACTCTTGTCTTTCTGCTCTCCTTCTTGCTTACTTTAATCTCGCCGCCAGAGCTCTAATTGGCCCGGCTGCCGTCCCAACGTTTCACAACAATGTTTCTCCATACACACGCTGACTAATGTTGCTGGGCTGACGAAAACAGATAGAGAGGGGTAATTTAGGCTTTAGTGCACAATTAGGTTTTACACAACTTTATGACTAGGCTGTAGAAAGCATTCCTATTGTTCGCATTTTTAAGAGAACTATTACGCTGAAGATTTACGGCGCAGGACTGCTGACTATAAAGAGCCGCGGAAACACTGGCCTTTTGTCTACAAAAGCAAGAGCAGACAATCTTCTGTTTTCTCTCGCTTGCGTTGACAGTAGAGTTCATGGCCACACACACACACACACACACACACCCCCACACACACACACATACAGCAGGCTCAGCCTTTGTTAGCTCTATTACGGTCCCACATGTTTTTGACATCTACGTTTGAAGTCATTTTGCTGTGTTTGAGTAGATAAAAAATGACGAATGCTGTGTCAGATGTTTCTCTCGAGATGCACATTAATTTCAGTGCTGGCAGGAACAAGGCCTCGGTGGCAAGTGCATTCTCAACTCACATGCCTATTCCATCCAAAATACAGCTGGAGAGGCATGACACTTCCTGGCCACTTTATTAGAAACAGCTCTCTTTGAGCCCCACCCTTTATTAGGCATCCTGTAGCCCTTCATCAGTGGTTTCTGAATTGTAAAGGATTCAAATTACAATAAAATATGTCCTTTTCTATTAGCAAACACACACGTGGTTTGGATTAGAAGTTAGAAATTTGTAAACAAATTGTAAGAGGAGCTGTTTCAAGGCCACAGGGATGATTGGAGGATTAAAGTGGAATTCCACCAGTTTCTCAAAACTTCTGCATAATTGAATGAGTGAGATGTTCTGCATAATTGAGTGTGTGTGAGTTATTCAGAGTGGTTTGGTGTGAAATGGTTAAGATTTCTTTACAGTGGTGGTGATAGGAACCAGGGGTCGCCATGACTATGACACAAATATAGACATTTTATTTACTATCCAAAACCACCAGTGAACCTACACATGTCTTCTGAGTTTTATATGGAATGTTGAGTGATATAAAATCATGACGAATCTGAAAAAATACCTTGAATACATTTTAAAAATATTTTCTAGGTCCAAAAGCTTCTCAGATAGTAAAGTAGTGGAAAATCTGAAAAAAAAATGGCTTGATCAAAAACTGACTTTGTTTACATCTTAAATGTTTAATTGCGTAAAAAATTTGAAACATTGGTAGAGTCCCCTTTAACCAAACACTCTTGTCTGATTTTTCCTCTTACGTTCTCTCGTTTATTGTCCTCATTATATGTGCACCTGTGTGTGAAGTGACTCCAAGGACAAAGAGAGATGAAAAGAAAGAAACGTCTCCTTCATTGTCCAGAGCTTTTGGGTTTCCTGAGGCCTCCCTCTCTCTCTCTCTCTCTCTCTCTCTCTCTCTAACCATTTTCTTTTCCTCCTTGTTCACCCTGAGGAGAAGAAACAGAGTTTTTATATGCTGCACCTGCTGACCACACACACTGATCCTCTAAGGTTGCTTTAAACGGTGAAACTTTCATGCAACTAGTTGCATGTTGTGAGTTGCATTCTACATAGTTTCAGTGCAACTTGACAGTGACAATGAGCATTTAAAAATTGATCAAATTGTACACAACGCATTTGACTGCTCCACTAGTGAGCCAAATTAGCAGCTTATATTTTTGAAACACTGTATTGCACTCATTCAGCATTTTTTATCATTGTCATTGCCATTGTTTCTGTATTTCTAGTGTTCTTTTATTGTTTAGTTTCATCTGTTGTTTATATGCCAAACATTTGAATATTGTTTTAGTAGCCAAAACACTTATAGTTTATTTGATATCTCATTCATTCTGTCCTAGAAGCTCAACACATTCATCAAGGAGCATCTCAGTCTCCATTTCTGTAATAATTTTCATCCTAAATCAATTTGAGCTCTGTGTACCAATAGGGGGTGTAAGAGAGCAGAAAATTAATCTAGCTAATCATGATAACAGCAGGATAAAGAAGAATAAATGGTGGCACAAGCAGCTGAACAAACAGCTGCTAGTGTTAGCTGGCTAGTTACTGCTGCTGTTGACAGAAACATTAGCTTTGAGTTTGTTGTCGCGGCTCAGAAACCAGAGAAAAAGAAAAACTACCGACCTTGTGTAAAGTCAGTCGTAGGAGTCTTCTTTTCACCCACCCAATAATCCATCTTCAGAAATTATTGGTTTGAAATGATGCTGTTTTACGTGATCACATGATGTGTTTTTATCATTTTGGTTTGCTCTTTCATGAAACTTGTTTCACGAAGTTGAGACATTTGCGACTGTTGCAGTTGAGTTTCAAGTGAGTTGCAGGATGCTTTGCAATTTAGTTTCAAGACAAAACAAAAAAAGCAAGATTACTTACACATTAATGAGAGCACAAGTTAACACAACAACCAATGCAGCACGTCTCTATAAAGCGTTCACTCTTGGCAAACAAAACATTTACCAAATGAAGATGACATAAATTAAAATAGGATAGTTGAAATGAACATAAAGACAGAAAAAAACAGCTAACTGTCAAGCATCTACGCTAAAGCTTACTGCCACAGCGGGTGTGGAAATGTTTTTTTTACCTCTGATTACAGCTTACAGGTCACTGCTGATAAGGAAGATGCAACTTTTTTCTTTAACTCAGGCTGACATTTTATATTTGGCTTTGGGAATGACCATCCTCTACTCTGTCAAAGTATCGGGTCTTGCTTTTACAGATCACCCAGACAGATCTTTTGATTATTTGGAGCTTCAAATACAAAAGGCTGAAAGCTTGACTGAGGTATAATGGCAGAATATGGAAAGGTTGCTAATCCCTGCTCTCATGCAAATAAAACAAATTCTGTCTTATATGCTATGTAAATATGCGAGTAGATATATTTCTATGTCTACTCTCTCATAATTTACTCTAACTTATGTCTATTTTTTTATTTCTGCCTAATTTATGTCTATTTTTATTTCTGTTTTTACATTTTAATATATGTAAGTTTATGTGCAATTACATGTCTTGTTATTGTAACACTTCAGTTTGCCCTCATCTATCTATCTATCTATCTATCTATCTATCTATCTATCTATCTATCTAAGCAGTGATTGGAGGAAAAAAGGAAGAGGACATTGGGATTATGATCGGTCATAACACAATGGCAAATTAGTTGATTTTTTCCAACTGTGCTGCTAGTAAAGTTCCCACTGCTCCTGGCACCGGGAGTCAGAACAGCTGTTTTGATATTCTCATAATTGCTCATGGGGCCCTCTAGTGGATTGGGCCCCAGAGCACGCACCCATGAAACCTGTTGGATCAGGGGAGCCCAACAGAATACCATTCTGTAGAATTTAGCTCCAACCTTAATCTAGCACACCTGATCCAGGTAATGAAGGCCTTCAGAAGCATCTGAATATTAGAGTCAGGTGTGTTGAATCTGAACTCTGAGTGGTAGATCTGCAGGACCAGGATTGAGCACCTATTATTGTGATATCAACTGAGTCTGTTCTACAGTTTCTCATTAGGTTTGAATGAATAACCGACTCTAAATGTAGGTATTGAGATATAACTAACTCTGTTCTACAGTTTCTCATTAGGTTGAATGAATAACTGACTCTAAATGTTGGTATTGTGATATAAACCGAGTCTATTCTACAGTTTCTTATTAAGTTTAATTGGATTTTTACCATCTGTAAAGCTTCTACAACTTCACAACAGCAGCTACAAAAGAACACATTTGTGGGCGGAGCACTGATAGGTCAATTATGTGTCGATTCAAATCCCTCCCACGTCCAAACTGTTGCTGCTCAGTGGATTCTTTTTCCTCCGTTGCATCTCTCCAACACTCTTTCGTTGTTTTCTCTGGTCTTGCAGTTGGAAGGTGCTGTAGAAGCTGCTGCCAAACTGAGCTCGAGCCTAAATCCTCTCTGAAAGCCTGCGCTCATTCATCTCCCCAATCAGCCATCACTACAACACCAGCAGATTAGCTTTAATATCATTGACACACGGGGGAGACAAGCTTAATTTAATCTGGACAGGATTACAAAATCCTCCTCCACCACACAAACAGATCATACAGCCTCATGGGCATCATTTAAACAAACATCCCATCATTGTTGCCGTCATGTGAAAACAATATAACAATTTTTTTCAATGTTTATTTTTTACACTGAACGTGCCAGCTGCCTTTTGCAGTGTGTGAATGTTTTATGATGGAACATTCAGGCCATAAATGTCAAAACATGGTCAAAAACTACACTGCTATATAGGGTCTGTATAGGACCATATACAACACATTTTCTATTAGTCTGAAAAAACATTTCACCATGCAAAGAACCATTTAAGCATGAAATGGCTCTATATATACTCTTAAAAAAGATGGTTCTCCAAGGGTTCTTTGATAAAGATAATGGTTCTATATAGGAGCTTGTCCACTCAAAGATCATTCATGCTTAAATGGTCCTTTGCATGCTGAAATGTTTCTTCAAATTGATGGAGAATGTGTTGTATATGGTTCATTATTGCACCAAAATGGGTTCTGTTATTGTTACAAGGTCAAGCTTTTATATAATAGCAGAACCCTTTTTGGTGCTAAATAGAAGCATTTTTCAAAAAGCATCTATATAGAACCATATACAGCACATTCTCCATCAATCTGAAGAACAATTTCACAGAAAACCATTTAAGCATGCAAGTGGTTTTTTGAGTGTTCATGGTTCTATATAGAACCTCTGTCTTTACTAAAGAACACTTGAAGAACCATTGTTGAAGAACCCTCTAGAAGAATACTACTTTGTTCTAGCCACCTCTACAGGATTCCTAATAGTATGTTAGCGCTAAGCTAACAGTGGTGCTCATGAAAACAAATTTGAATAAATTCTTAATTAAGTTCTAGATTATACAGGGACATTTGTAGCTTGTGAAAGTCATTTCATATGTTTTATCTGAAGCTTGTAACAAACATTATCATATATTTGAGCTTGTATGTATCAGTGTTACAATGACTCTTTCAGTAAAGAGTACTGCATAGAGCTGCCGCCGCTGTTTTCCATTCCTATCTAACTAACCCAAACCTGAGCATCAGCATCATGGTCAATGACTTACCACAGGACCACCGCTGACCAGGTATTATTTACATGGTGGTCCACTCACGGTACAGCAGTGACACTAACATGTTAGTGTGTGTGGTGCTGGTACAAGTGTATCAGACGCAGCAGTGCTAATGTTTTTACACACATCAGGGTCAGTGCTAAGCTGAGAATAGATCACCACCCAGAAATATCCAGACAAGAGTGGCATCAATGAAGGACTAGAGGATGGCTAACACAAACTGTACATCAACAGATGAAATAGAGTTACTTACTGTACACCAGCAAGGTGGAGCTACAAGAGAGGGGTTTCTGATAAAGAGGCCAGGGAGCATATGTCTAGTTTTTAATAAGGAATACTTATTGTGTAAATGATCTTTTTTTCATATTAACTCTCAAGTCAAAAGACTTTGTGCAGAAAAGTTTAAATTTCAGGACTTCTGACTTGTCGACCAATCAGAGGCTGTGTTTGTGACTTGTCAACCAATCACATGCTGTGGTCCTGAATTGTCAAACTATCAGAGGTGGCGTTCCTGACTTGTGACCAATCAAAGGCTGTGGTCCTGAACTGTCAAACAATCAGAGGCTGTGTTCCTGATTTGTCGACTGATCAGAGGCTGCGTTCCTGACTTGTAGACCAATCAGAGGCTGTGTTCCTGATTTGTAGACCAATCAGAGGCGGTGTTCCTGACTCATCAACCAATCCGATGCTGTGATCCTGACCTGTCGTCCTATCAGAGGCTGCGTTCTTGACTTATCAACCCATCAGATGCTGTGTTCCTGACTTGTTGACCAAACAGATGCTGTGTTCCTGACTTGTCGACCAATCAGAGGCTGTGTTCCGGACTTGTACATCAATCCGATGCTGTGATCCTGAACTGTCAACCAATCAGAGGCTGTGTTCCAGACTTGTCGACGAAATAGACACTGTGATCCTGAATTGTCAACCAATCAGAGGCTGGGTTCCTCACTTGTCGACCAATCAGAAGCTCTGTTCCAGACTTGACGACCAATCAGAGACTGTGATCCTGACTTGTCGACCAATCAGAGGCTGTGATTCTGATTTGTTGACCAATCAGAGATTGTGATCCTGACTTGTTGACGGAACAAGGCTACCCTTCTGGGCAAAATAAAAGTCTCTAGCATGCAGCGTTCCAAAGAGATCTATTTTTTTTTCCATCAATTTCTAATGTCTCGTAAGACATCGTCGACCTAAGAGGTTTAATGGAGCTATTTTTCTGAAATCTAATTGGAAAAATACATCTCTGTATCTGCAGCAGTACTGGCAATTAAAACTGTTGGCCTGTGCTGATTAGCTGCCCACAACAACCTGTGGATATGAGAGTTCTTCAACTATTTTTAGTCTATTTTTGTATTACCTACATTTTCAAGTGGTTGATCTGAGTGGACTCAGCAGAGAAAATCAGGCACACTGTTTCAAACCAACAGTGAAGGTATACAGTACTGTGTAGACCACCAAAACTGCCCCCATCAGATAAACAGCACTTAAAGCTTTCATCTTTGAGAGAGAGGAGAAAATCAAGCTGCTTCAGATCTGAAAACATCCACCGGTGTTTCTGTCCATCCTTCCACTGTGAGAAGACAACTCAGTGCTATGGGACTGAAAGGATGTGTAGCTGTCAAGAAGAACCTCACTGAGAAAAGGAGACAGACACATCAAAGAAGCTGAACAAGAGTCCAGACATCGATATCACTGAATGTGTTTGATTACTTCAGAAAATGATCAATCAACTTCTAAGACTGAACTTTGGAGGTGTGTCTGCAGATTTCTTTGAGAAACTGAAAGTGAGTCTCCTGAAAAGAATGGAAGCTGATATTAGATTTAGTTGCTGAGGCTTCTTAAGTTGTACTTAATGGTTGTTTTGACTGGAAATTGAATAAACAGTGGACTTTTCGACAGAACTGTATGACCACAGTACTGGTCACTTTTCAGAAATGTTGACAAAACAACATGTAATTTAGCTTAAAAACGCCACAAATGCCTGAATGCATTGCATGTTATGGCTAGATTCTTATTCTGGGGTAAAGTTGGCTTTTCATCTGTCCTCTTTTAGTGCTTAATAGTTTATACACTGCTTAAAAATTATTGCTATTACAATGTCTTACCAAATGAAGACTGCTCTGTTGTGTCTGATGAAGTATAGTCTTGGATGAAACAGTCTAATGGCACTCTATTACACACATACTCGAGACACAAGCTAAATCAGATTCAGATGGTAAATGGAGTCACTTAACATGTGCTGTCTAAAGCACTGAGACGATTCTGCTGTTGACTAGACCTGCACAGAAAAATGGATGAAAAATTATCCAGAATCCAGCCAATTTTGACTCACGCCACTGGCTTTATTCTCAAAGAGCCCATAATCTACTTTTTCATGTTTATTTTTTTCCTCCTGAGGTCCACTTATGATATTTGTGTGGTTTAATATATCAAAAATGATCATAATTTGTTCAACATGACCGTTTTCCATCATTTTTGTATCCCCTACAATTAAACAGGCTGTTTTTGTTACTGTGCCTTTAATACTGATATAGACTCATCGGCAAAAGTTTGAACAGCCCCAGTAAAATTACGTTTTGTTGATTTTGTAAGTGAAAGAAGTTTAGCCCCACTCATCCTCATGCTTTCAGGGAGGTTCTCCTTTTGAGTTTTGGCTTCTCTCAGAGGTTCTTCCTCATATTCTTAGAGAGGTTCTCCTTTTGAGTTTTAGCTCATCTCAGCTGTTCTTCCTCATGCTCTTAGGGAGGTCCTCCTTTTAAGCCTTGGTTCCTCTCAGTGGCTCTTCCTCATGTTCTTAGGGAGGTTCTCCTTTTGAATCTTCATTCCTCTCAGAGGTTCTCCTTGTGTTTTTTAGAGAGGTTCTCCTTTCGGGTTTTAGTTCCTCTCAATTGTTCTTCGTCATGCTCTTAGGGAGGTTCTCCTTTTGAATCTTGACTGCTCTCAGTGGTTCTTTATCGTGTTCTTGTGAAGGTTTCCTTTTTAGTTTTGCTTCCTTTCAGAGGTTCTTCCTTGTGTTTTTAGGGAGGTTCTCCTTTTAAGGACTATATGTTCTGGGAAGTGAATGTTTACATTTGAAAACTTTAACATTGTTTACGTACTACAATAAACTCTTTTATTAAAAAAATCTTTTAAAGAAAAAAACATTTTTAAATAATTTTTGTTTTAATAACTATCTTATGTTTTAAACCTTTTGCTCACATCAGATCTGTATTGCAGACTATATATATATATATATATGACGTAATACATATAATATTCCATATGATTAAGGCACACTGCAGTTTGTATTAAGTACTGTTGATAATAATATGCAGTTATGAACTTGTTTGCATATTTGCATATTAAACAATCTGCTGGCCTTCGACTGATTTTCCACTAACATCAGATGTTTGTTGTGCTGAAAGCGATGGCCGCGAGCCTGACGCGGCTGTTTCGCATAAGAATAATTCAGTGTTTTTGAGCGCCGCCTCACTGTAATGGCATGTTCTGAGGCTATACATAACTATAATAGCATGTTAGAGAAGGAGGGAGCTGGCAGATCAACGTGGAGATCAGACGAGAGCTGTGATGTCATCTTCAGGCAGGAGTCACTGCTGTGGTCACTGCTAAACTCAGTTTAGTTCCATTTTATTTGCATGTTTCCCTCTACAGCAGCATTGATCCAGAGGTGCAGCTGCAGCTGTATAGGGCGGATGGGTTCTCCTTTTGAGTTTTGGTTCCTCTCAGTGGTTCTTCCTCATGCCCTTAGAGAGGTTCTTCTTTTGAGTCTTGATACTTTTGAGCCTCAGTGGTTCTTTCTTATGCCCTCTGAGAGCTTTTGAATCTTGGTTCCTTGCAGTGGTTCTTTTTCTTGCTCTTTGGGGTTCTTCTTTTGAGTTTTGGTTCTGTTCAGTGGTTCTTCCTCATGCTCTTGCTCAGGTTCTCCTTTTGAGTCTTGGCTCCACTTTGTGGTTCTAAGGGAGGTTCTCCTTTTTGAGTCTTAGTTCCTTTCAGTGTTTTTTTTTGTGTGTTCTTAAGAAGGTTCTCTTTTTAAGTTTGGTTCCTCTCAGTGGTACTTCCTCATGTTCTTAGGGAGGTTCTCATTTTGAGTCTTGGCTCCACCCAGTGGTTCTTCCTCATACTCTTGGGGAGGTTCTTCTTTTGAGTATTGGCTCCTCTCAGTGGTTCTCACTCAAGCTCTTGAGGAGGTTCTTCTTTTGAGCCTTGGTTCCTTTCAGTGGTTCTTCTTCATGTTCTTAGGGAGATTCTCCTTTTGAGTTTTGCTTCCTCTCAGTGGTTCTTCTTCTTGTTCTTAGGGAGGTTCTCCTTTGAGTTTTGCTTCCTCTCAGAGGTTCTTCTTCTTGCTCTTAGGGAGGTTCTCCTTTGAGTTTTGCTTCCTCTCAGAGGTTCTTCCTCATGCTGTTAGGGAGGTTCTTTTTTTGAGTATTAATACTTTTGGGTCTCAGTGGTTCTTCCTTATGCCCTTTTGAATCTTGGTACTTCTTCGTGGTTCTTTTCTCTTTGGGTTCTTCTTTTGACCCTTGGCTCCTTTCAGTGGTTTTTACTCATGTTCTTAGGAAGGTTCTCCTTTTTGAGTCTTGGTTCCTTTCAGTGGTTTTTCTTTGTGTTCTTAAGGAGGTTCTCCTTTTAAATTTTGGCTTCTTTCAGTAGTTCTTCCTCATGCTCTCAGAGAGGTTCTTCTTTTGACTCTTGGTTCCTCTCAGTGGTTCTTCCTTATGTTCTAGGGGAGGTTTTCCTTTTGAGTTTTGGTTGTTCTCAGTGGGTCTTTCTTATGCTATATGAGAGCTTTTGAGATTTGATTCCTTCCAGTGGTTCTTCCTGGGTTTTGGTTCCTCTCTGTGGTTCTTCCTTGAGTACTTTGGGAGGTTCTCTTTTTGGGTTTTGGTTCCTCTCAGTTGTTCTTCCTTGTGTTCTTGGGGAGGTTCTCCTTTAGAATTTTGGTTCCTCTCAGTGGTTCTTCCTCATGCTCTCAGGGAGGTTCTTCTTTTGAGTTTTAGTTCCTCTCAGTGGTTCTTCCTTGTGTTCTAGGGGAGGTTCTCCTTTTGATTTTTGGTTGCTCTCAGGGTTCTTCCTTGTGTTTTTAGGGAGTTTTTGGTCTTGGCCCTTTTTAGTGGGTCATTCTCATGCTCTTCTCTCTCTCCCTCTCACTTATCTCACTCTTTCTCTTTCGATGTTTGTCTCCCTTTCTTTCTTACTTTATTTCTTTCTCTCACTTTTATCTCTCACTCTTTTGCTGTCTCTCTCCCTTTATTATCTTCCTCTCTCTCCCTTTATTCTCTTTCTCTTTCTTTTTGAAGTCTAGCACATATACTGCTGTTTATACACGCTCCTCTTCATGATTTATTAACTGCGCTGTAGCCTTGAAGTCTTTGCATTAGGGAAACATTCCCACTTTTCTCCTTTTATAGCATTTTTTCATATTTTTCACATTTTTATGTGGCAGACTCGCCATCATTTTCTGTGCTCTGTTCATTACTAGCCTTTTTTCATCTTGAGATTTTTCCTCACAGTGAAATCTGCTGCATAATGCATTCATTTCTTCCTCAATATATTGAATCATTTTAGAATTTGACAGGTAATCTGTTCCCAGTTCCATATAGAAGCAAAAAGCCTGCATGAATTGGTATACAGTGTGTTTTATTGCCGTATTTTTCCTTGCGGGACAGTTTGTAATCTCTGTGGGTGAAGTTTTTGGGTAATTGGCAGATTAAGAGTAATTCAGTTGAACATTAAAGACGCTGTGTCTGCGGTGCAGGTCTTGCCGTGTCGCTTCTAAAGCCCGTTAGTCTGCTTAAGCTACTGTACAGGTGAAGAAAGCTATTACAGTGAGAAGTGCAGGTCTGAATCTGTAGAGCAAATGAAGGAAAAGCTCACTTTCACAGCTTCTGAAATGCTGCCATGCCCATTATCCTCATAATAGGAGATCACAAAGCTGCCTGAGATGCAGTCATAATATTTGACCTGACGGGAAAGTGTTTTAGTGCGATTTGTCTTCCGAAAAGTGGAGATAATCTACCCATCAGTCTTCAGCGATGACAAACACCAACAAATACAGCAGCGTAGCCATGGTTGTATAATGAAAATGAGCAGTAGCCCTGCTATGACTAAGTTAAAATGCTTTAATCTCATTTCCAGGACAGTTTGGATGAACTAATGCTTCATAAATAGGCTAAATCACCTCTGATACCCATACAAATCCTGCTCAAATCAGTCATTATCAGCAATGCAAATAAAGATATGTGACCACACCATGTCAACAAAAGGTCTTCAGACACATTTCGACCCATTAATGATTAAACAGCTACACTGCAGGCCAAACGTGTGGAAGCAAGACTAATTTTGCATCTTTTCAAGAGATAATGGACAATAATATTTGTGTTTATACAGAATAAAAGAGGTTTAAGTGCAATGGTAAAAGCTAGGCCTTCAGGTTTTGCCATAAATGTTAAAAACCTCTGCACTAATGCTAATTTCTGCTAGCACCCCTATGGGATTCTCGCAGTATGTTAGCATTACACTAATGGCAATAACACTTTTTGGCCATTCTTGATTAAATATTTGAAGCTTGTAAACTATTCTGTTTGTTTTATTTGAGGCTTTAAAAGACATTAACATGCAGTTGTCTGCAAAACTTGAATGACCCAGGTCAAATTCCATGTTTTGTTGTGAAAATAAGTGGACACACCCTCTCTACTGAGAACACACATCTGCACATTTCAACGCACAGTTACTGTTTATTTACTGAATTTAACAAATTGGAAAAAATAATGGCCTGTGCAAAAGTTATCGCACATTTTATATTTAACTAAAATTTTGCACTAAAATGTCATTTTGAGTTTTGGTTTCTCTCAATAACTCTTCCTCATGCTCTAAGGGAGGTTCTCCTTTTGAGTCTTGGTTCCTCTCAGTGGTTCTTCCTCATGCTCTCAGAGAGGTTCTCCTTTTGAGTCTTGGTTCCTCTCAGAGGTTCTCCTTGTGTTTTTAGGGAGGTTCTCCATTTGGGGTTTGATTCCTTTCCATTGTTCTTCCTCATGCTCTTACAGAGGTTCTTCTTTTAAATCTTGGGTGTTCTCAGTGGTTCTTCCACATGCTCTCAGGGAGGTTCTCCTTTTGAATCTTGGTACCTCTCAAAGGTTCATTCTTGTGTTTTTAGGGAGGTTCTCCTTTTGAGTCTTGGTCCCTCTCAGTGGTTCTTCCTCATGTTTTTAGGAAAGTTTTCCTTTTTGGGTTTTGATTCCTCTTAATTGTTTATCCTCATGGTCTTAGGAAGGTTCTCCTTTTGAGTCTTGGTTGCTCTCAGTGTTTTTTCCTCATGTTTTTAAAAGGTTCTCCTTTTGAGTCTTGGTTCCTCTCAGTGGTTTTTCTTTGTGTTCTTAGGGAGGCTCTCCTATTGAGTCTTCATTCCTCTCAGAGGTTCTTCCTTGTGTTTTTAGGGAGGTACTCCTTTTGAGTTTTGGTCCCTCTCAATTGTTTTTCCTCATGGTCTTAGGGAGGTTCTTCTTTTGGGTTTTGGTTCCTCTTAGTGGTTCTTCCTCAGGCTCTCAGGGAGGTTCTCACTTTGAATCTTGGCTGCTCTCAGTGGTTCTTCCTTGTGTTCTTAGGGAGGTTCTTCTTTTGGGTTTTGGTTCCTCTCAGTGGTTTTTCCTCAGGTTCTCATGGAGTTTCTCCTTTTGGGTCTTGGTTTCTCTCAGAGCTTCTTCCTCATGTTTTCAGGGAGGTTCTCATTTTGAGTCTTGGTTCCTCTCAGTGGTTTTCCATGTGTTCTTAGGGTGGTAATCCTTTCTAGTCTTGATTCCTCTGAGAGGGTTTTCCTCATGTTTCTTAGGAGGTTCTTCTTTTGGGTTTTGGTTCCTCTCAGTGGTTCTTCCTAAGGCTCTCAAGGAGGTTCTTGTTTTGAATCTGAGTTTCTCTCAGTGGTTCTTCCTTATGCTCTTATGGAGGACAAAAGTTATGGCACATTTTATTATTAACATTTTGATTTTCTTTTAAATTCAGCAAATTGTGCGTTAAAATGTGTAAAAAGAGAGGTGTAAACTTATTTTCACTTAAAAATCAACAAAACTATGATACAACCATATATTTTTGACAAACTAAAACAAGGGCCAACTCGAAACTGTCCACAAACAATGTAAAATGAAACCTAAATGTATATATAGTTCTTTATAAATGTAACTGATTATTTGTTCAGTTGTGTAATTACATTAAAATACTAAAGCACAACAACAATAACTCTAGACTTGTAGGGAATAGATCAGTGGATGTACTTCTGATTTGCATTTTTGATGTTTAATTTATCTCGGCCTTGAGCGGTTGACCCTGTCACGGATTTGTGGGATAAAGGATGAAGGAGGCAAGGTCAAGCACGTAATTAAAGAGCTTCTGCCGAATGCGCAGTGCATGTCAGGTGGACTGTGAGGAATTCTGCAGAATAATTAGACCCAGCAGTGCGTTAGTTAGAGATTAGATCTAGACAGAAAAACCCCAAACACATGAATATATAAATATAAAAAAGGACAGAAATATCTCATTACAGCACAAAACATAATCACCTGTCTGGAGTTCACTCTTGTTAAAGCTCAGACTGCAAACGGAACATAATTATTCACCCCCCCTCCCCGTACATCGCCACTGTACATTGTATACAGTGGTGTAGCCAAGAGGCACCATCCTACACACTTAAAAAAGTTCTTCAAGGGTTATTTGGTTCTATTTAGAACCATGAGTTCTATAGAGAATCATTTGCATGCTTAAATGGTTCTTTGCATGGTGAAATGGTTCTTCAGATTGATGGAGAATGTGTTGATGATGGTTCTGTAGAACCTATATAACACTGAAAAGGTCAACATTGTAACAATAGCAGAACCTTTTTTGACACTACATAACCATTTTCGAAAAGGTTCTATATAGAACCATATACAAAACGTCAATCTGAAGAATTCTATATAGAACTCATCGATTACACTTGAGAGTGGAAAATCTGCCATCAGTGCACACTCTTAAAAAGATGGTTCTTTAATGCTTCTTTAGTAAAGCAAATGGTTCTATAGAGAGCAATGAACACTCAAAGAACCGTTTGCATGATTAAAGGGTTCTTTGCATCATTAAATGGTTCTTCAGATTGATGGAGAATGTGCTATAGATGGTTCTATTAGAAACCACCATGAGAGCCAGATCAAATATTTCATAATAAGAGTTCTAACTGGCAGCATTTACTTTCACTCTGACATTTAGCCTGTTCGCTCCTTTATCACACTTTTTCCGGGCGAAAGTTCTGGTTTTAACGAGCTTCACAGATGCGAGCGATTAATTAAAGCTAATAAAGGGAGTGTTTGAGCTCTTGCAGAAGCACAGAAGTGTGACCAGAAAGTAGCCTTAAAGATTTTACAGCTAATTGCAAAGTTTGCTTGAAAAAAAAAACTGCAGGAAATTACAAGCGACGCACATGTTGAAATATGCAGTTCGGCCAAGTTGAACACAAAAAGAAAAGCTTTGATAAACAGAAAAAATAGCATAGAATAAAAAAAAGTATTGCACTGAATTTACTTCATTCAGCCACACAAACAGAATATATTACACCAGTATACAGTACCATTCAATGCTTTTAATAACATAAAACCGATTTTATTGCATTACAGGTACACCATGATTTTAATATGATCAGAGGTGGCAAAGGTAGGCAGCCACCTAAGACCCCTGTGTGCCAAGGGCCCCATGAAAATGCAAATTAGACATACACACACACACACACACACACACACACACACACACACATACATATATATATATATATATATATATATATATATATATATATATATACATAATTGTACTTTTCAGAATTTGAATGCCAGCTGCCCTTTATAACAAGCTAGAATTTCATGATGAATGGACCAATAGAAAAATTTGTTCTGGTAACTCCCATTCAAACTTAAGAGCGTCTTCACTTCTTCTGTAAAGTTACATAGTTGCTGAAAAGAAGAGTTGCTGATGTATAATGGAAAATACTATACTAAATATTGTTGTTTCTTTAATAAAGGGGATATTAATCATAAAATATAACATATAACAAAAAAAATATAATTTTTGAAAGCGGTCTATAATGTATTTTGCAAGGAAACCCTGCATATGCTGTGATGCTATTATAATAATACCATATATTATGCAATATTATATTATATATTATAATAATTATTATATTATAGCTTTACATAAGAACTTGCAAAGATATTTTATGAAAATGAAAATGTTTCTATATAGAACCATGAACACTGAAAGAACCCACTGCATGATTAAAGGCTTTTTCTATTGTGACGATATCAAACCTGTAACAATAGAAGAGCCCTTTTTGGTGCTATATAGAACTGTTTACTGTAAGGTTCTATATAGAAGTATATATACAACACATTCTCCATCAATCTGAAGAACACGTTCTTTTACGATGCAAAGAACCTTTTAATCATGCAGAGGGTTTTTTGAGTGTTCATGCTTTTGAGTGCTTTACTGAAGAACCCATGAAGAACCATAATTTTTATGTGTGTAGTATATAATATATTACTATATTATGCAATACTATAATATTTTATAATATACACTATGCTATCATACATAAATAACATTATATATGCTGCCATGTTTGCAAATGCCATTATTTTGTTTACCAAACTATGTAAGGGGGATTTGGCAACCAATCCTATTAAAGATGACTGCTTCCTCAGTTGCCAGAGTGTTGGGAATGCTGCTTTATCTCCATTTAACGTGTGAAAATTGCTGATTTTGGGTTCCTCCTACCCGAATGGGCCGGTCTGGCAGGGCCTCCAGGGTGGACGTTATTGTCCAGGCAGCAGACGAAACCTTCACGGAGATCCGGTTGAATTGAGTGGCCGTCCAAAGGCAAAATTAGTTACACCCCCTGGCTGTGAGAGTAAAGGACGCTAATTAGAAACAGTCACAGCCCCTCCATATCCCCATTACTCTCTGTTCCCAGAGTAAACACTGAGGAGAGCAGACACAGCCCAGTCGGCTCTATTTAGACGTCAAATAAATGAGAGACTGGAGAAATCAGAGGAATTAAAGCACACTGGACTTTAGTTATGGGATTATTCTGCCCTTTATTACCCTGCCTGTCAAAAATGAAGGACTTTTCTTTTAAAATTTGTGCTTTGTGGGTATTTATCTTTAATACTCAGTGTTCAACACTCATGCTCATCAAAGTATCTTCCTCAGTATGAAGAGCAGGGTTTGGCCTAAATAATGATTTGACAGTTTTCTTTCAAGTTCATACTGAAACTCTTTTGGTCCTTTTAAACATCTGAACGGTTTGAGTGCTGACATCAAAACAAGGGGAGAAAATGGGTGTAGCCTTTAGCTTTATTCACAAGATAGATCTGCCACTAATATTGTCAATTATTATCTAGTCAACATAGCTAACAATTCTCATTATGAGATTCTTGTAAGAATATTATAATGATATTTCTAAATTTATTTCTAGGTATTTCTAGATCTTTACTTGTTGTATATCAATTTTTCAAAATGCTCTGCATAATTCAGTGTTTGAGATGTAAACAGAGAGATTCAGAGTGGTTTGGTGTGAAATGGTTCAGATTTCTTTACAGTGGTGGTGATAGGAACCAGGGGTCGCCATGATTACAACACAAATATAAACATTTTATTTACTATCCAAAACCACCAGTGAACCTACACAAGTCTTCTGAGTTTATATGGAATGTTGATGATGGGAAAATATTGGAAACTTGAAAAATAAGTTTTCTTTGGGGACTATTTTGTCTCACAGCACCCTGCACAAACTTTTCTGTGTGGGAGCTTTTTGACTTAGACGTCTGGTTCCTATCACCACCACTGTGACCAATTCTGACTCGATTATTCTGACAATTATTTCTTAGTTACTTCTTTCTTAGTCATGCATGACAAATCTACATCACAATGTGCAAATCAGTCAACCAGTGTTCCTGCCCACTGATCACACTCACCTTGTGCTGCACTAAACAAGTTTGAAATATGAAGTAGACTGAGAGAACACAGGTGAACATTAACCATGCTGTTATCACTCTCCTAGCTAATGTTAGTGAAGGTTAGCTGTGTGAGAAACTGGCACAGCACACTGTAAAAAACGAGGCAATGGAATATATTTCGTTGTCTTTTTTTCTTGTTTATATCAGAAATTACCACAGCTGCAGTAATGCTCATTTATGCTAGCCTCTCTATGGAGTTTCAATGTTATATTAGCGCCAAGCTGACGATGGTGAATGTTCACTTCACTTAACTGGCTTTAATTTACCTAGCCACCTATCGGCCACCTAAAAAAATCGGTAATCTATTAACTGTAAGTAAATGTTTTTTTTCAGGAGAGATGTGTGTGTAGATTAATGTCCAAGACTTGTTTGATATTTTTTTCAACAATGACATTTTTGTTTACTTTGACGCTAATACTGCTAGCACAAGTGTCCTGCAATTTTGGCCACCATTGGTCACTTCGGGCTTTCTGTAACTCATCTTTCTACGTCAAGCAGCATATTGTGTGTACAAAAAAACAAGGCCCAATCCCATTTCTTATTTTTACCCCTACTTCTTGTTTTCAAGTGTCTCTTTGCCCCTTGGAACTGAGTAACAAGGAGTAGTGGTTGAAATCTTCCTTACGAAATAAAAAACAACATTACTTCATTAACAGGTTACTAGCGCTGTTCTGTAGGCGACCCTGCCAGTCTGGAGTGATAGCAGAGGAGGGTAAAGTTCAGCAACCTCACTGCTGAGCTTTAGTTACTTTTTGCGAATCATATGCCTTCAAAGAGGGGGGCACTTATTTATTATTGCTCACCCCTAATTCTTCAGTGATATGAAGCTGAAGTCAGATATTCGCCAACTTCTTGCTGAATTTTTCTGTTACACCTTAAATCATTTAAATTTAGCTGGCTAGCCACCAAGACATCAGCTACTACTAGCGATCTGTTTATGCTTATTATGAAGAAAAGGACCATAATACACTGAAACTGTGAGTGCTAGGGGTGAGGGATAAAATAAGATTGGGCCTTCGTTTGTCCACTGTGGTCACCCTTACTCTGTATGCGTAATACTAGTTACAATGGTGGCAATCTCAGATTAAAGAAAGTTAACCGCTAAGTCTTTAACACTGTGACAAATATCAATTGTGAAATGGAAACAGTGCTGTGTGTTCCTGCAGTTTTGTACATGCAGAATTACAACTTTGTTAGCAATACTTACATATTTTTTTCAGATGTCATTTTTTGGAAAAATAAAGTTTAAATGCCCTAATTTTGTGAAAACTTCTGTTTTTTTAATTTTCTCACAGCGATTGACAGAGAGAAGAAATCCGCCATACGCCAATACACACAAGTGGTTGAAATTAGACGGCCGATTTACGGGAAAGAGATGTTACCTATACACAACGCGACAGACACTTTCTCTGTTTGTTTTGCTCTACAATGCTCTCTTTACCCCTCAGACAGTCCAAACTGTCCCCCCCATCTTTGAGCATTTTTCAGTTCAACTAGAGGTGGAGTTATCTGAAACTGTCTCTCTTTAAACATTAATAAGGTTCACCAAAGAGTGTGCCATAGCTCTTAAAGGTAGCACCGAAAAACGATGTGCTTGGAAAATTCAATATGTGAACATTTACCCTTTGTTTTTGTCTTCAGCAAACTCCTTGCTCCAGCTTCATGAAAACGTAACTAGTAGGATGTGCTAGCATGCTCTTGTCAATCGTAGCAATTAGCCTGTTCTTGCAAGGCTGCTGGAGAGGTGGGAATGTTTCTTGTTTTTTTTTCTTGGGTTTGCACGCTTTCCATAAATTACATCCCGTTTCTGTCTATTACCTCCACCAGGCAGGAGTCACCAGCCACGAAAATAATGAGATGATTTTCACAAACATTTCCCAAGACATTTTGTCTCCGCCGCCTCATACCTTTCTGTTTCTTATAAAGGAAACAACTGTGATTTGGGCCGCCAAGAAGTGCCAATTAAACAGTGCCCTGAAGCAAGAGAGAACTGGCTCGGCCTGCTCTCCATCACCATTCTCTGTCACTGTACCGAGGAGATGGACTGAGCAGTCCTGGTAATGGACAGCTACTAATTAGCATCAGTATGGAGGGTGCTAAGCTAACAGAATTGCCCCAGGCACTGTCAGGATACATGCTGCAATGTTCCTTTTGCAGTGGAATGCTGTGGTCTACCAGAATGGAGCCCAGTAACCTCAATATTATAAGAATAATTACTCCTGGACCTGTTCCTTCCTGCTGTGCAGTGTCTGGTCTGCTGATTTAGGCTGCTGATGGCAATACAGGGTGTACCTGCGCTAGTGCTATGCAGGTTTGTTGAAAAGTTAGCGCAGACATCTCAGATTATTACTCAGGTTTCCTGACTCAGCTGACAGTGTCCTCTGTATCAGTGGAATTTGTTTTTAAGAAGATGCAGATTGGATTTTATTAGGAAGTGTACTGAGCTTTCTCAACACATTTTACCCATGTGTTATGTATGAAACTGGCATGCGATCCTAAACTCAAAGTTTATGGGCCATGTGCATGGAAAGCACACCCTCACGCATATTCATTTAATGTAGGATCGCACATAATGTAGGAGTAATGCAGAAAAATGGGCTGAGCTGTTGCAGCTGATTACATATTCCACTTTCCTTACTTATGTTTGTGGTCAGTTTTGCATGCAATTTTCTCAGCCAATTAAAAACAGGTGCACATTTGTGTTAAACGTGTTGTAGAGAGACTCCCTTTAACATTAACATCAGCATCAGGAGTGTTGTTTGGGTGTCGAACCACACTGTTTCGTAGTCGCTTGGTTGAGATTTTGTGCAGGTTATGAACCTGGGGAGCCTTTGTGAGGTACGTGTGGCACTCGTACATGCTTCTGGGCCAACAAGTTTGTACCCAAGGTCACTCTTCTTGGGCCTTATCATTTCATAATAATTTTTTGCTAGTATCCACAAAATTTCAATTAAATAGTATTGGAACATCCCATTGAGATCTTCATGTTGTTATGAATAATAAACAATTTCAACAAAATGTTTATCGTTTATATTTAGCTCAGGGGTTTGTGGCCTATACGGATTGCTTCAAACGCAAGCAAATATAACACAATAATCAATGTAGCCTGCAATACTTTACATAACACATCCTGGACTTCATGCAGCATAAGAATTAAAGCATGAACAATCTTTTCATCTGAGGTGATTAATGTACTTTGGGTGTCCTCAATAGCTCATTTGCAGTTGGTCCAAAATGCGGCACCTCACCTTCTCATGGACACGAAAAAAGTGACTGGCTTCCTGTATAATTTGGGATCCAATTTAAATTTTTTCTATTTGTTTTTAAGTCATTAAAGGTGTGGCACCATCCTATACAGGAGATCTGCTTTAACTCTATTCAGGCTCCAAGTCCTTGGGGTCATTAAATCAGCTGCTACTGACTCTGCCACGGTCTCGGCTAAAACTCAAAGGTGGCCGGGCCTTTGCTGTTGCTGCGCCAAGACTGTAGAACAGTCTACCCCTGGACATTAGGTCTACACCCTCTATTGATGCTTTTAAGTCTAGATTAAAAACCTGTTTTTATTGATTAGCTTTTGTTTCTGTAAACTGATCGTAGCTGTACTTTTTGTTTTGTTCTACATTAGATGTTGTCCTATACTGTCCTTTTAAATGTGTTCTCCTTGTACAGCACTTTTTGTGCTTTATAAATAAATACTTACTTACTTACTTGTGTCCATTACTTTATTTATTTATTTATTTATATGTACTGTTCTTTCTTTTTCCTTTCCCCTTATATTGTCTTGATTGCCTGTTGCCCAGTTTATCTATTTGTTCTTGTTTTGTTAATGTGACGAAATAAAAATCTTAATAAAAAAAACAGTGTAGCCTATCACATCTTACCTGACTGTGTAATCAGTGCTAAAATTGTATGTTTGTAACGATTAATTCATGATGGATGAACTCCATATGGAGAAACATTTTAAATTGACTTGCACTGAAAATATAAACATATTAAGCTAGCCAAGTCGGTCATGCATTTTGTCAGACCACTGAGCTTGACCAGGAGGAGATGCTCACTGTTTGAAATATGAATGGGAAAGCTCATAACACTTAACATGGCGTCTGTTTGTGAAGAAAGTTCTGCCTTTCAGTAAAAAGAGCCAATCTGCTTAAGCACAGCGGTCAGAAAGACTGATGCAGTCAGACTTTCCTATATGGACTTTGGCTTGACCTAAATATTTCGGTATTTAGGTAGGTTTTATTTTAGTAAGTAATTATCACAACATTAATATTTGTCATATTTAAAATGATTGGTCTTGTTGAATATCTACATACTGATAACAACGACTGCCAACAGCGCCATAGCACTACCACCACTGCTGCAGCTAGCATCAGAAGCTAGCATAACAATTGATTTGTGTCTGTTTGTGTTGTTGATTTAGTGATTTATCTTTGTGTTTTAGGCAAATATGATAATTTAATCATGTTATTATTCTACTGTATATGCTAATGTTGCTAATAATAAAGAAGCTAGCCTGATGGTATTTGTGTAATGCTAGCTATTTGATGCTTCATTGTTAGCAACATTAGCACTATTGGCTGAATCTTTAAGTACTTCCTGCTGACCAAAAGAATGATAACTCACAAAACTCCAAGTAATCTTTGTTAGATCCTGTAATTAAAGAAGAAGAGGAGATTTAACAAATACTAGGATGTGTTTGGACATCCATATATATTTGAATAATGACACTTGTCTCTGTTCCATTACCTGATTCCACAAAGTGAGGAAACCTAACCAGCACTGCTGTAACGTAAATCTGCTTAACCAGACTCAATAAGTGCTTCTCAGCAAGCCAGAAAGCTGATCTGCCGTTGAAGACTGTGATATTTACGGCTTGTCATGACGAGGCCTTCATTTTCTGTTCTGCGAGTTTCTGGTTTGAATCCTGGTGAACAATGGTGAAATGTTTAGTGGGTTTGAATGGAATCCAGATGGTTTGTGTTTTGCTGTCTCGGGGATTTGGGCTTTCAGTGTGATGATGGGGGAGATATCGTGTACCTTAATGGTTATTACAGTGTTGCGTAGAAGTCGTCATTTTGTTTTAAAGGCCCAATTAGGACTTGCTGAAACAGGGCTGCAGCTGTCCTGGGACTGGCGCTGAGCTAATAGAGAACATGGTCCAAAACAGAGAGAATAAAAACACAACTATTGCACTTTTTGGTAGGTCTCTTGCTACTAAAAATTATCTGCTATGTGCAGTGCTAAAACACAATGTGCTAGTTACAGCAATGTTCATTCTTCACCACCGTCCCCTAAGATTAGTCGCACAGCAGTTATGAAAGTTGCTGTTACAGTCTTAATCAAAGGCAAACTCAGCATCTGGGCCTGATAAAGGATGTAAACACTTGTCTTGGCTGTGGTGTCACAACACCATGAACACATTAACATAAGACTGTAAATTCAGCCTACAGCAGTTTAGCCCCACCGATTCAGCCTACAGCGGTTTAGCCCCACGCATTTAGCCTGCAGCAGTTTAGCCCCACCCATTCAGCCTACAGCAGTTTAGCCCCACCCATTCAGCCTACAGCAGTTTAGCCCCACCCATTCAGTTTACAGCAGTTTAGCCCCACGCATTTAGCCTGCAGCAGTTTAGCCCCACCCATTTAGCCTACAGCAGTTTAGCCCCACCCATTCAGCCTCCAGCAGTTTAGCCCCACCCATTCAGTTTACAGAAGTTTAGCCCTACCGATTCAGCCTATAGCAGTTTAGCTCCACCATCCAGCCTGCAGCAGTTTAGCCCCACCCATTCAGCCTACAGCAGTTTAGCTCCACCATTCAGCCTCCAGCAGTTTAGCCCCCCCATTCAGCCTCCAGCAGTTTAGCTCCACCCATTCAGCCTACAGAAGTTTAGCCCCACCCATTCAGCCTACAGCAGTTTAACCCAACCCATTCAGCCTCCAGCAGTTTAGCCCCACCATTCAGCCTCCAGCAGTTTAGCCCGACCATCCAACCTGCCTCAGTTTAGCCCCACTGCTAAACTGAGCAGTTTAGCTCCAGTGTGATGATGGGGGAGATATCGTGTACCTTAATGGTTATTACAGTGTTGCGTAGAAGTCGTCATTTTGTGTTAAAGGCCCAATTAGGACTTGCTGAAACTGGGCTGCATCTGTCCTGGGACTGGCGCTGAGCTAATAGAGAACATGGTCCAAAACAGAGAGAATAAAAACACAACTATTGCACTTTTTGGTAGGTCTCTTGCTATTAAAAATTCTCTGCTATGTGCAGTGCTAAAACACAATGTGCTAGTTACAGCAATGTTCATTCTTCACCACCGTCCCCTAAGATTAGTCACATAGCAGTTATGAAAGTTGCTGTTACAGTCTTAATCAAAGGCAAACTCAGCATCTGGGCCTGATAAAGGATGCAAACACTTGTCTTGGCTGTGGTGTCACAACACCATGAACACATTAACATAAGACTGTCAATTCAGCCTACAGCAGTTTAGCCCCATCCATTCGGCCTGCAGCAGTTTAGCCCCACCCATTCAGCCTACAGCAGTTTAGCCCCACCCATTTAGCCTACAGAAGTTTAGCCCCACCCATTTATCATACAGCAGTTTAATCCAACCCATTTAGCCTCCAGCAGTTTAGCCCCCACCCATTCAGCCTACAGCAGTTTAGCTCCACCATCCAGCCTGCAGCAGTTTAGCCCCACCCATTCAGCCTCCAGCAGTTTAGCTCCACCATTCAGCCTCCAGCAGTTTAGCTCCACCATCCAGCCTCCAGCAGTTTAGCGCCACGCATTTAGCCTGCAGCAGTTTAGCCCCACCCATTTAGCATACAGTAGTTGACCCCTCCCATTTAGCCGACAGCAGCTTAGTCCCGCTCATTCAGTCTACTGCACGTTAGCCCCGCCCATTCCATCTACAGCAGTTTAGCCTCACACATGCAGCCTACTGCAGGTTGGCCCCACCCATTTAGCCTACAGCATTTTAGCCCCACCCACTCAGCTTACAGCAGTTTAGCCCCACCGTTTCAGCCTATAGCAATTTAACCTACAGGAATTTAGCCCTGCCCATTCAGCCAATAGAAGTTTTGCCCCTCCCATTTAGCCTATAGCAGTTAAGCCCTGCCCTTTCAGCCTTTAACTATTTAGCCCCGCCCATTTAGCCTACAGCAGTTTAGTCCCACCCATTCAGCTTACAGCTATTTAGCTCTGCCTAGTTAGCGTATATCAGTATAGCCCCACCCATTTAGAATATAGCAGTTTAGCCCCACTCATTCAGCCAACATCAGATGCCCCACCCATTCAGCCAATAGAAGTTTAGCCCTGCCCTTCCAGCCTATAGCAATTTAGTCCTGCCCTTTACAGGCAATAGCAATTTAGCCCTGCCCATTCAGCCTATAGCAGTTTGGCTCCAGCCATTTATTGTTTAGCAGTTTAGCCCCGCCCATTCCCTTTGAAGTAATGTGATGTTCCTGCAGACAGTGTGTATTAGTTATTGGAATGAAGCTGTGGGAAAACATTTAAACGCTGTGCTGTTGATGGCTGTCGGGAAGCAAATGAATTGTTGCACTCTCCAAAGGATCCTCGCATCCAAAACGGAGATTTTTTGACCCTGAGTATTTTAATCCTAACTCATCAATTTGTTCCACATTTCAACCCAGACTGCTTTTAGAAAGAACCAGTCACAACAGAGCTCATCTGTCTTAAAGGCACACTAATAAAAACAGCCTGTTTAATTCTAAAGGACAAAGAGAGGCTGGAAAATGGTCATGTAAAAATGAATTGTAACTGTTTTAGTACATAAAAAGTTTATAAGCTGACCTCAGGAGGAAAATATAATTAAGAAAGAAGTGTACAGAGTAAAAAAGATTTTTCAAATTTCTTAGAATGAAAGGAGTCATGGCAACAGGCAGGTCAGTTTTTGAAGACTTTCAAATCCTACACTATACTGTTCACCCACTCGCTTTTGCCCAGTGATTAGTAATGATATTATTCACCATGCTTGGCAATATCAGATACAACATGTTTGTTGTTTAGCTTTGGGAAGATCTTTTTCTACAGCCCTGCTGTTAGAAGAGAAAACCAAAAAAATGCGCAGATTTATGGGATTTTCTGCTTTAGGCCTGGTTTTGGTATCATAAATCTACTCAATATACCTAATATTTCTCATTATGAGATGATGTGTGAATGTTATGAGATTATTCAGGCTATTTGAAGTCATGTTATTAAGTGGAACATCTCACAGGCAGATATTTTGTTACAACTGTCTAAAATAGGTTTAATAATCTTCGTGTTCTTAGAATATTCCCACAATGAGAAATATTAGCTATAACATACATTTAAAATGATTTAATTTTCCAAGATGCAGCGCAGAGCTATTCTATAGACACAGGGTTTCTAAATGTTGCTCCAAAGCCCACTCATATATCTGTAATAATCTTGTATGCAGTGAAGCTCTGTAAAGCTCATGGTGACCCCTCGTCCCCCTCAGGTCTCTACTGCTTCCCGCTGACCGCAGCAGCAGCACTCAGCCCGCTGAGGTGGAAAAGATGTTGGTCTGGAGCGGAGACGCAGCGCATGCTTTTACCGCTCGCCAGGGGAAAACACTAATATCAGTGAAAGGAAAGAGTCCAGACAGCCTGGTCCCAGCGGAGTGGACGCTACACCATGAGCGGCAGGGAAAGGGTCAGGTTCATACCGGAGGACGGAGAGAAAGTTTGCATTCTGCTGCCAAAGACAGACATAATGGAGGGCTATTATGAGATAAAGAGAACTGCTCATGGATTCCCTTCGGATTTACGGCAGTCCTTCTTCTCTTGTTATGGCACACGTTACGCTGTTTAAGGCCAAGTCCATAAAATGGACCCCAAATGGAGTCAACCAGCCAAAACATGTTTGGTGCTTCTTTAGTTTTATCACAGCTAATGTAGCTAACAAGTACTAGAAGCTTATGTACACCAATTAGCATTGTCCTAACTGCATGCCTAAATTTAAAACTGTGTGCAGTTGTTTAGTAATCTTTAATATACTTGATTATGAGGTTTCTGTCCCCGTATGACTGTTATACAACACGCAAGCTGATTGGTTGAGAAACGTTTTTCATAAACTCTGTACCCCTCCGCTGAGACATTGTTGCTAAGCTTTGACAGCTGTAGGAGACGCCAAGCCATTTGAATGTTTTTACTTCTTACTTTGTAAAAAAACAGAAAATGAATACTTTTAAGATCACATTTGACCGACAGCTGATTTGGTCAGACTCTGAAGATGAGACTACACTAAATTCCCAAACTGTCACCACCACTGAGCAGCTTTTCGGTCGGCAGCTGTGACAGAAGAACACAAACAAAATTAGCCAGAAATGAACCAAATACCATTCGCCAAACAAAATGGGCTGTAAGATGCTTTACAGCCTGGCTGGAACAAAAAAAACATTAATATTGATCTGGCAAAAATTGACAAAACTGAGCTAAACTTGATATTGCGGCAGTTTTATGCCTCAGTCCGATTTGGTCAGACTCTGAACGTGAGACTACACGCTTGGTGTTGTCAGGTGGTTAGCGTTCTTGTCTGAATGCATTCAGCTATACAGTGATGTGTTAAAGGGAGTTTGAAAAGATGCGGTGGCTTCATGGTTCTCGAAGGAAGCGTGTATTTGCCTCCACCCTCCTAGTGCTGGTATTGTGATTGGGGGAGTCCTGGATAAGTCTAAATTGGGGAGAATATTTGGGGGGGGGGCACTGTTGCAATTTACCGATGGCTGCTATTTTGCTCTTTTCTCTCATATGCATTTGCATTTACTGGAGTTTCCAGAGTAAATACTGATTGTGTGCTGTCTAATGCTCATAAAAGCTCATCTTATTTTGGTGTTAACATGGCTGCCACTGTTGTTACTGTTGAGATGCCAACAAAATGTATGACTGATTCCAACAGAAGAAAAAAGTCATCCTGTTTCTGGCAGCAGTATATCAAATTTAAGCTTATTTTTGACCTCTCAAAATTGTAAATTGTTATGACAGAAGAATAACATTATTTTCTTGACATTTTGACTTAGTATGCATATGAAATTATGACTTAGTTTCTCAAAATAGTGATGAAAATAATCATACTTAATTTAAAAAAAAATGAACAAACTTTTTTTTCTCCTACCAGAAACTGGCTTCCATTTAAAAACACTGTGATCTAAACAGTGCTTCACTATGCTGCTCATATGCTAATTACAAGGTTGTGCTTGTGCTCATTTGCATGAAAGTTCTTAGTAGATAACCTGCTAAATTGGTCACTCCCACTGCGCAAAAAGTGTTGGTAGGCAGGTGGTAATTAGAGCCCCCTTTTAGTAAATTTGCCCTTATTTGTTCTTGACAAATAAAAGTTCTCCAAATGAACTTTTTCAGTGCCTGTTTGAAGCCTCTAATCAAAATAAGCCATGTCCAAAATCACAACCCTTAGAATTGACAAGAAATTTACAGAAAATCCCCTTCAACCCTTGATCATGTCCACAGGAGCATGCACTGTGCACGTTTTATTCATCAGAAAAAAAGTGGAAAAAAGGGACACTTAAAAGTCAGAGATGGCCCTGACCATTGGCTGATTAAAGACAGAGCCAAACCTCTTTTATTTGCAAGCATATCCGCAGGCTTTTAACCCAGCAATGACTCAGCGGACATTAGCTTCTCTGAAGTGGTTAAAACTAAAAGAAGTGGTCTATCCTTGTCTTTTCCCACACACACATCAGACACTCAGCGTTAGTCCTCTAACTCATCGCTTTAGTCCTCGTCTTTACCCTCCGCTCGTCCCGGAATGATTTTCTCCCTCAAATTACAGCATTTCAGTGCCATATGTCAAATCCGCCACTCGCACAAGATCGCTGCAGCTTCACTGAAGGGTCCTTTTGACAACAACAGCCGCCGCCTGCTAAATTAGGCATTCCAATTAGTGCCTTCACATAAATAAGAGGCAGTAGCAGGGCCAGCTGATCAGAGCCATATGCAGCTATGAATATTCATGCGTCCTGCCGGGACACTGGCAGACAGTTTTCTCTTTTTTTCAGCTGAATGATCCCTTTCCAACGTCCTCATTATGTTGATCAAGTGAACAAAGAGCGACAAAGTGAAACATGGGAAAAGCAGAGCGAGTGAGCGAGAGACCAAGAGAGAGAAGCACCATGACTCAGCTTTGGGTGACAGAGGAAGTTAAAGGTTTAGGACTGTTCACAACTTTAGAATTGCAATAGAAGATGATCTCTTTCATAGATTGTCAGGAGTTAAATTAGAAATTTAGCAGCGAGGAGATTATCAATTGATGGCATTTTACAGAGTTAACTAGCTAGAAATCTTCATTTACACTTAATCTGATAAACAAACTTGGATTCATGCTGAGTTAAAAGTAAACAACCACATATATGATTAAAAGTTCAGTTAGGGGGAAATCAATCCTGTACAATAAAAAAAAACATATAAATAACCTAAATTGTATTAATCCTAGGCTGTAAAACAAACCAAATCAACAATCCAATATTATAATGAACTGTATCAATAATTCCAGTTTGATTTTTCCAATATTATAAAATGAGCTGTATGAATAACCCCACTTAGATTAATCCAGTGCTATAAAATGAACTGTATCAATAATCCCAGTTAAATTAATCCAGTGCTATCAAATGAACTGTACCAATAATCCCAGTTAAATTAATACAATACTATAAAATAACTGTATAAGTAATCACAGTTATTTTAATCCAATACTATAAAATGAACTGTATTAGTAATCCCAGTTAAATTAATCCAATATGATAAAATGAACTGTATCAATAATCCCAGTTACATTAATCAAATGCTATAAAATGAACTGTATCAATAACCCCAGTTAAATTAATCCAATACTATAAAATCAACTGTATCAATAATCACAGTAAATTTAATCCAATGCTATAAAATGAACCATATCAATAAACCCAGTTTAATTCATCCTTTGTTATAAAATGAACTGTATTAATACCCCATTTAAATGAATTCAATACTATAATATAAACTGAATCCACAACCTCAGTTAAATTAATCAAATACTAAATAAGCTGTATCAGTAACACTGTTAAATTAATACAATACTGCAAAATGAGTTGTATCAATAATCCCACTTAGAATAATCAATAAGCCTAGTTAAATTGATCCAGTACTATAAAATGAATAGTATCAATAATCCCAGTTAAATTAATCCAGTACTACAAAATAAAATGAATATTTTTTTAAAGTGAAACTCTTCCTGTTTTGGATCGTTCTGATCCTATTTAAGCTCTGGTTGTCACAGTGGGAAAATCTCTGCAAGGTATTTCTCAAAATCATGGGTTGTGTGTGGATAAAGCTGTGTTTAAGATAGAGAAAAGATATATATGATTATAATAGGTAATATTATAACTAGACAGCCATTAATTTTTCTAGAAGACTTGTTATTTTTTCATTAATCCATTTGACCGTCTAGACTTGGGCTGATTTTATCTGCTTCTTCTGGACTGCACAAATTCCAAAGGTTAAACGTCACTCATGCTAAACACGCAGAGACTATGTATAGGTACACATGTATACAGGCACTTACAGTATGTTCATTTCTGAGTCTGGTTGCCAAGGCAATAAAGCATATTTGTGGTTAGCCTGTGGCAACAGCATGACAGTTCATCTCTAATTAGATGTATAGTGTATCATTATACTGCAGAATCTACCAATCATACTGAATTCTGCCACAAACTGAGAGCACACAGGGTCAGTCAGAGGTTTCTCCACTCACCAAAGCCTGAAGACCATTGGTCATGTATTTGGTCTGGTTCAGTTTGGCTAATACCACACAGCAACTCCTCTGGACTGGGCAACGTCCATACTAAAGTGATTAGTTACTTCTTTTGGATGAAATCTGTTGGTAAATGTGTTGCATGAAGCTGCCCCAGCTCACAAACCTGATGATCTCCAACAATACAGTTCAAATAAGTTCAAAATGGTGAAACACAGTGTACCACAGTGTGCTGTGACAACAATTGTAGTTGGGTTTCTGTGATGTTGAATGGGAGTAGTGTTGGTTTTAGTTGTGCAGAATAGGAGTGTTAGTTTTAACAAATGTTGAATGGCAGTTGTGTTGATTTTAGTGGTTTTGAATGGGGGCAGTGTTGGTTTTACTGGTGTTAAAACAGAAGTAGCATTATTTTAGTGGTGCTTAATGGTAATAATGTTGGTTTTACTGCCGTTGACCAAGAGTGTTATTAGTTTTAGAGATGCTGAACAGGAGAACTTTTGATTTTAATGGAGTTGATCGAGAACAGTGTTGGTTTTGGAGGTGTTGAATGGAAGCAGTGTTGGTTTTTGTGGTGTTGAATGAGAGCAGTGTTGATTTCAGTGGTGTTGAATTAGAGCAGTGTTGGTTTTTGTGGTGTTGAATGAGAGCAGTATTGATTTTAGTGGAGTTATATGGGTGCAGTATTAATTTTAATGGAGTTCAATGGGAGCAGTGTTGGTTTTGGTGGTGTTGAACAGGAGCAGTGTTGATTTTAGTGGTGTTCAAAGAGAGCAGTGTTGGTTTTAGTGGAGTTGAATGGGAGCCGTGTTGGTTTTAGTGGAGTTGAATGGGAGCAGTGTTGGTTTTAGTGGTGTTGAATGGGAGCAGTGTTGGTTTTAGTGGTGTTGAAAGGGATCAGTGTTGGTTTTAGTGGGGTTGAATGGCAGCAGTGTTGGTTTTAGTGGTGTTGAATAGGAGCAGTGTTGATTGTAGTGGTGATGAATGGGAACAGTGTTGGTTTTAGTGGTGTTGAATGGAAGCAGTGTTGGTTTTAGTGGTTTTGAACAGAAGCAGTATTGTTTTTAGTGGTGTTAATTGGGAGTAGTGTTGGTTTTAGTGTTGTTGACTGAGAGTAGTGTTGGTTTTAGTGGTGTTGAACGGGAGGAATGTTGGTTTTAGTGGAGTTAAACGGGAGAAGTGTTGGTTTTAGTGGGGATGAATAGGAGTAGTGTTGGTTTTAGTGGTGTTGAATGGGAGCAGTGTTGGTTTTAGTGGTGTTGAATGAGAGCAGTGTTGGTTTTAGTGGTGTTGAATGGGAGTAGTGTTGGTTTTGGTGGTGTTGAATGGGAGTAGTGTTGGTTTTAGTGGCGTTGAATAGCAGCAGTGTAGGTTTTAGTGGTGTTGAATGGGAGCAATGTTATTTTTAGGAGTATTGAATGACAGCAGTGTTGGTTGTAGTGGTGTTGAATGGAAGCAGTGTTGCTTATAGAGGAGCTGAATGAGAGCAGTGTTGGTTTTAGTGGTGTTCAACGGGAGCAGTGTTGGTTTTATTGGAGTTCAATGGGAGCAGTGTTATTTTTAGTGATGTTGAATGGACCAGTGTTGATTTTAGTGGAATTGAATGTGAGTTGCATTGGTTTTAGTTGAGTTGAATGGGGGTAGTGTTTGTTTCATCATTTTTTGGTAGAAATAGAGAGACATGTTGGGTATATATTTTGGTGGTGTTAAGTAGGAGTAGAGAGTAATGTTTCATGGTTTAAATGGCAGTATTGTTGAATGCTGTTGGGTGTTGAGTGACAGTGCAGTGTAGTGTTGCTATGTGTTTTACTGCTGTTAAGTGTTAGTAGAAAAGGGAAAACTGTACCAGCCAGACGCTGCATGGTGATAGTGAAAGAGGTTTTAGAGGTGATCAGCCTTCCATGGTGTTTGTTGTTTGCTGTTGGTGAGGAAATTGGAGATGGTTACCTGCATCAATGATGGGGGCTTATCAGCTTATCAGCAGCTGACAGATAATGGAGCTGAATGCCAATCTAAAATCCACAAACCTCAAAAAACATACCTACCTCTACAGCGTAAATCCTTCTATTCTGGTCTTATTGGGTCTTAGTGCAGCTTTTCATACCGTCAATCACAAGATTCTAATCTACTATCTTGAATACTAGGTAGGCCTCTCGGGCAGTTTTAGAATGGTGTAAATAATATTTAATGAACAGACAGTTCTTACTTTCACTGGCAAATCATTCAGCAAACAAATTCAAACATTCCTTGTGAAGTCCCACAAAGTTCAGTGTTGGGGCCTTATTATTATTATTATTATTATTATTATTATTATTAAATAAATGAAATATTATTGTGATTAAATACTGCAGCAAAGTGAAGATATTCTACACAGATCTTGTTATCTGTTTGAAAAAGTTTAAAATACCCAGAGAAAGATATAAAAAGACTCTTTTTGTATGAAAATGAAACCTGTGTGCAAATCTCTGTATAAACATGCTTATTTATAGGCAGTGTTTATTAATATCATTGTTTAAGAACTCTGGTGTAGAGACTGAAGCAGGTTTGGTTATCAGTCTCAGTGCTGAAGAGCTAATTAAGTTTGAATGGCAGAAATAGAAGCTGTGGCCTGTGTTTATTCAGGATTAAGAGATCAAGGCCCTGTTTAATCAAACGATAGAGAGCCTGACTCACTCAGCACAGCAAACAGACAGGAGAGAGAGAGAGAGAGAGAGAGATGAACACAAAGTGAAAAAGAGAAAGAATGAGAAAGAAAAGAGAAGAGAGAGAGAGAAAGCAAGGAAAGAGAGAGAGACAAAGGAGAGAGAATGGAACGGCAGAGAGACAGAAACAGAAAGTGTGAAAGAGAAATAATGGGAAAGAATAGAGGGGAAAGGGAAAAAGACAGAAAAAGCTAGAAAGAGAGAGAGAGTGGGAAAAGAGAAAGAATGGACAAACAATGACAGAAAAGAGAGGATGGAGAGAATAGAAGGGAAATAGAAAGAAAGAGAAAGAAGCAAAGAGAAAAAAAATTTAAAAAGAAAAAGAAAAGAGCGTGTGAGAGAGGGAAAGAAGGAAAACAAAAAATGAAAAAGAAAGAAAGAGAAAAAGAGAAGGAAAATAAACAGAGAGAGAAAGTGAAAACAAAGAAAAAGATAGAAAAACAAGTGCGAAAGAGAGAAGGAGAAAAAGAGAGGGTGAAACAGATAGAAAAAGAAAAATGAAAGAAATATAAGGAAAATATATAAAGAGAGAAAGCAAGTAAAAATGTAAAAATAAGGAGATAGAAAAAAAACGAAAAAGAAAGAAAGAAAATGTGAGAAAGAGAGAGAGAAAGGAGAGAGTGAGTGAGTGAGAGAGTGAAACAGAGGAGAAAAAGAAAAAAGAAAGAAATATAAGGAAAAAATGTAAAAAGTAGGAGACAGAAAGAGAAAACGAAAAAGAAAGAAAAGAGAGAAAGAGAAAGAGAGAGAGAGAGAGAGAGAGGTTTGGTTTCCATTGCTTTGATGAGCGGATGTTAAATATTTACTCTTGTTTAAACAGACGCTCTCAGAGTGAAATATCATTTACGTTATTCTCCTCTTTACAGACCTGATCAGCTTTACAGTTTATGTGTGTCTGTGTTCTGATTACATTCAGATTGTGAGCTTAACATCAGTGACGTTTGAACCCAAGGGTCAAAGGTCAAAGTTTCAAAAGCCTTTTTCCAAAAATAAGTGAGGTGTGTGGTCCCCTTTGCTTTCCTTCAGCTGTTTATGGTTTAAAAAGAGCCTAAAGTGCCTAAAGCTCTTGTTAACTGATCACTGAATTAGCATTACTCAAATATACATTGAGAAGAAAGAGGGAATGAAAGAATGAGTGAAGGAGTTTAATCAGAACACCAGCTTATCAATCTACTGCTTTGTTTGTTTGGTTCTGAAGGGAGTTTGGAAGTTGCTAAGCTGATTTAGAGACACAACCTCAGACTTCAGCTCTGAATCTATTATGAAATAATTTTAAACATATGAGCTTTGGGGTGAATAACCTTATGAATAATTGTCTACAGGATTGCTTTACAAATTAGCACGGTTTGAGGCTGTTATGCAACGGTAATTTCCATTTTGATGGTAATTGGTAAACTTTAGCTTTTACTGCTTGTTAGCATTGCAGCACTATCACAATACTAAGGCATTGAGCTGCATTCCATTATACAGTGGTCTTTTATTTTCTCCAGGTTGATTACAGGACACAGGTTGAAGGAACTTCAGTTTATTAAATATGTTCAGTCAGCCCAGTGGACAGACAAGTTTTAACATAAAAATTAGTGTTATCGTAGCGCTGGCTGCTTATAAAGGAATGCTTTAGGTTTTGCACTAAACAGTGAGTGTGTTTACATTCACTCAGTATTCTGATCATAATCGGATTCCTGCAGTTATCTGATTATTCAAATGGTCGTGTAAACAGTATACTCTGAATTCTTAGATCAGAGTAAGGTCTAGAAATCTGATTAAGAAATCTGACAAAGAGGTAAGATTTTAGCTCAGTAATCAGATTTGTCAGTGCATGTAAACTCTTATTCTGATTTCTTTCAGATTTCTCAGTCCGTGCATGTGCGAAAATGGACAGCGGTACGGGAAATAAGCAAGCAGCATTAAGGTGAGACACTGCACAATACTTTCGGAGCGATGCTGAAACCAAATACATTCTTGACGAAATGAAGGATTTAAATATTCTTCATCTTCTAGATGATTCATATTCATATTTTCAGGTAAAGTGACTTGATGACCAGAGTTTCCCCATTATCTGATTACCAGTTACTGATACAATCTGATTTTCTGCAGTTATCAAATTATGAAGTGCATGTAAACACACTGTTTTGTAATTACATTTGTGGTTTTTAATTAATTATAATATATTTTAACCAATGAAAAAAATGATTTTGGGCATTTTCACATCTGTGAATTTTACCAGAATACTTGAGTCCGCACCCAGGACCAATTCTGGGCTTTGTTTGAGGTGGGGCTCCTTACTGCTGGTTTGCTTTCACACACAAAAATTCCATCCGATACGTGTGCATGATGATGGTCCTCTTCTCTCATTCAAACTCAGAATCACCACCAAAAGAAAAATAAATATAAACCAAACAACATACTTCCATTTTTATTATTCAATTAAAGCATTCTGATCTGCCCAGTTAAGCCCTGATTGAAAGGTTCAATTAGATTCTCAACCAGCAGCTAATTTTATTTTATTAAAACATGTAGAGCAGGGGTCTCACATTCAAATTACTTGGAGACCACTAGCGAGATGGTCTTCTCCAAAAGTCGCTGGTACACTCTAGATGGTTCTTTAAGGGTTCTTTAGTAAAGACAGTGGGTCTACATAGAACCATGAACACTTTTGCATGCTTAAATGTTTCTCTGCGTGGTGAAATGGTTCTTCAGATTGATGGAGAATGTGTTGTATATGTACCTTTGGTAACACTTCACTGTAGGGAACTGTTCATAAGGCTACATAACACCTACTTAAGCTTGTCATGACAGCTGACATGAGCGAGAAACTGACTTCAGCCTTGCTGCTCATCTTAAATCTTTCTCTTTGTCGTTTCGTTAACTACTAGCTAGGTGAGATTGTTGTCTGCATTGCTATGGTGACCAGCAGTCTGCACTGATCCCCCGGATTAAAGGGTGAATTAGCAGTTCTACATTAACTCCAGCGTTTCAGACCATTTATTGTTAAAACTGTGTTAGAATGATCAGCAGAGCTTTATTTTGCTGCAAAGGAGGATTATTTTATTTTTACCTAAAAATCTAATTCTGCTGTGGAGCCACAACAGGACAGTAAAAGAGCCACATGTTGCCGACCGCTGAGCTAGACCTTTAATTTGTGTGGATTCTCTGCTAGGTTGTAACACTGTGCTTCACCACAGGCATGTTTAAGGACACCAGCAAGGAGACTGTGTGTTTGTGTGCTTCATTAATCTGCTGTGATGATTTTACAATAGCAATATTTACATTACTCCACCCCAACGCTAATTACAAACCACACAGGCAAGTTCAGCATGTCCTTGTGCTGCTGATGAGCTTTATGCTGCTCCTCAAACTGACATCAGAGCAGGCTGATTGACCTTTTCACTCAGCTTTACAGACTTGTGTTTGTGATATGTTGATTTTTATAAGCATTTTTGTATGAAATCTCTTTATTTTGCTAGTTTATTGTCTCACTTTTAAATGTTTGGGTCTTCAGCCACACTCTCAGCACACAAACCATTTCAAGTATCAGTTCAGCTCTGCATTGAGGTCGTTCATTAATCTGTAATAGACATGCTAATGTAGTTTCAGACGCTGTATGGCACTGTTTATGCATGGACAATAAAAGGTAAAATGTCACATACATGAAGCCTTCATGTCATCTTAATAAACAGTCCAGTAACTCTCCATTACAGTTACATAATCAATTTGAAACAGTCATTAACTACACAGATTAATGAGTAACATGTATAGATTGAGAAGCCAGTTAGTAATATTTACTCTAAACCTTATGATAAGATTATAGAAAATTATACATTCTTACTTTTCAGAGAACAAATGTAGTTCTAAGCACATTATATTCAAAAGATGTCCACACTGCATAGATTATTGATCCTTTAATATAACTGAAAAAGCATTCACGTTCCTTTACATTACATGACACTTTGCATATTGTTTATTAGTATTGACAGATGTCAGTTTTTGGTCATGTTTGTGCAAATTATAAACAAACTCTCTATGAAATGTATATTTGCGTTTAAAAATGCTTACTTGAGATATTACATGATATTCTAATATTCTACATACAGTACATAGTGAATAAATATGTTCAATATTATTGATTTCTTTTTAGTTTATCTTTTACTTTATTTAAGTCAAACAACATGTATAGGTTAGGTAAAATTAAAAGCATTTTTCACATGTAAACTTACATAAAATTACTTGTCTACTGATTTGCATTACTTTTACAGTTATTATGTCAAAATACAGAAGATTACTGTATTTTAATTACAGCTTTTTACTGTAAGTGTTCAGCAAAATAATAGCTACATCAATCTTGTGGTGCAGGTGAATGTGGAGTTGCAGTATACAGCTGCTATTTTACTGTTATTTACTGTTAATACGGCTCAGTAAATCACTGTGAAAGTAATGCAACTAGTAGCCAGGAACTGGTTAACCACTGTTAACACCAAATGATCAACATCCAGTGGTTCACTGTTAACATCCAGTGGTTAATATCCAGTGGTTCACCATTAATATCCAGTGGTTAATATCCAGTGGTTCACTGTTCACATCCAAAGGTTAACATCCAGTGGCTCCACTGTTAACATTTAGTGGTTCACTGTTAAAATCCAATGGTTAACATGCCTCATTGTTAACATCTAGTGAGTAACATCCAGTTATTCATGGTTAACATCCAGTGGTTTACTGTTAACATCCAGTGGTTCACTATTAACATCCAATGGTTAAAATTCAGTTGTTCACTATTAACATCCAGCGGTTAACATCCAGTGGCTCACTGTTTACATCCAGTGGTTCTTCATGTTAATTTGTTTGGAAACCAGAATATTGCCAAACTAGTGTAATGGCTGTTGTTCTGGACGAGCTCATCCATTATGCTCTCAACCAAAGAGCAAATCTGATGTACTGGAGTTTATCTGCTTCATGTGCCCCAGCATTCTTCACAGACTGAAAATCTGTGTTGTAATTTTTCCAAGTGCCATTCACAGTATGAGTATGTGTAGTTAATTAGTTGTTGATGTTCTGTTTCTTTAGCCAAAAATTAAGCACAGTCTTTTCTGTCACATAAATTTTTGAAGTAACCATAGATTACACCGATTGTAGAAAGAGAATAAAATAAGCTATACGGCTAACACTGTTATCTTTTCAAAAAAAGATGGACAAAAAGTGTGTTGCATTTTGCATTTTGAAGCCTGAATTTAGTCCATATTTAAAGATAACAGTGAGTCATACAGAGTCAGAAACCACATAATCAAGTCTATTAGAGATAAAATTCCACATGGTTTGAGACAAGTATGTGATAATTTAGGCAAATCATACAATGCTAACAGGTCAATATAAGTTTCTGTTACTTGTTGATGGCTTGTCTTGGCTGATCAACTACAGCTGTGGTACATGGGGGAAAATTGTAAAATATGTTTATTTTGCTGAATTATCACTTTAAAAATGAGTCTGTAAGCACTGCATTGCCCTAAAGGCCCTCAAGATAGAGTTAAATGCTTTAGCAATTAAACGGAATAAGAGCTGAGACTCTTATAGAAGGAAAACTCTTCACCACCTGAGCATCAATTCGCACATCCATATTACATCTGATGCATTTTTTACACTCTGTGCTCTACACTTCGCATATTCTCATCAAATATTGAAGTCTAACCTACATCTGTGCCTTCCTTCATGATGAAACTTCACTGGTGGAGGTAGCAATGGACACCATGTGGCTGGTTTTGGAAACAAAATAAATTTACCATGACAAAATAACCCTCCTCAGTGATATAGATTGGATTGTCAGTCTAATTTAAATAAAAATAGGTAATATATCATTTTATTGCTATCAAAAGAGGATTTTAAAGGAAAGATTTGGTCAAAAATGAAGGAAAGTGTATAGACATTTATCAATGTTCATTGGTATCCTACATAATGTAAGTTTTGTAAAATGCGTTGTATTAGTAGTGCATAAGTACATATTATATATGCAAGTCCTGTCTGTAAAACAAAGGTTTTATTTTAATATGAAATATTCCCAGATAGACATTCAAATTGCTTTAGTTTAAAATCCCGTCCTAAACTTTGTAGCTGTATGCAGTGTTGTGTCTAGGTGCCTGCTTGAAATTTGTCAATCTTGATAGGGTTGATTCTTTTTAGTAATTGAGAGAACATGTTTCTGTTCCACTAGAACCAAATTATGTTACACGTTCTAATTACTGATGTGTGTTCTGACTAATTTTAATATTTGAGCATCCATAAGAGTTCATGAATGGATGTTAAGGCAGGAATAACAACACTAGAAAGGTGGGTTTTTATGTTGGGTGAGTAACAGAGGCTGCCTCTTCAGATAAGCTAACAAGCTAACAGAGCCACGCTGAACGTTGATGACGACTTGTCCTCTACATGAGGTACTTTCTCCTTAGTATTTGGTGTACCAACATGTTAGTTTGTCAAAGAAATATATTTTCACTCTTTTCTGGATCTAGCTAACATCAGCTGGAGTAGCTAGCTTTGTTAGCAAGGCAGCCATGCTGCCTTCTCTGCCACATGCTTAACAGCACATTCTTGGAAAAGCAAAAAAGTTCATTTTATTAAGTAAACTTAAGTAAAGGATAATTCTGGCTCACCACCTCAGTTCTTGGCTTTCTTCATGAATAAAAACCATTGCAGCCATATTTTGCGAATCCTTTTGTCTTCTTGCAACAAGCAGAAAAAGTAGACTTGCATGGCAGTCTGCGCACCAACCTTCATGGTTAAAGGGTGAATTAGCAGTTATACATTAACTCCATTATCTAAACCGCTTATCCTTCTGGGTCGCGGTGGGGTGCTGGAGCCTATCCCAGCTGTCTTTGGTGGAAGGCAGGATACACCCTGGACAGGTCACCAGTCCATCGCAGGGCAGACAGACAGACAGACATACACATTCACACATGCACTCACACCTAGGGGCAATTTAGCATGTCCAATTGGCCTGACTGCATGTCTTTGGACTGTGGGAGGAAACCGGAGTACCCGGAGGAAACCCACGCAGAACATGCAAACTCCACACAGAAATGACCCTGGTCGCCTGGCCGGGAACCGAACCCAGGCCATTCTTGCTGTGAGGCAACAGTGCTTCCCACTGCGCCACCGTGCCGCCCCGTATTGCATGACAGCATTTAAGACCATTTATTTTTAAAACTGTGTTGAATGATCAACAGAGCTTTATTTTACTGCAAAGGAGGATTATTTTTACCTACAAATTCTGCTGTGGAGCTGCAAGAGGACAGTAAAAGAGCCACATGTTGTCAACCCCTGGTTTAGACCAACATCTGATTGAAATGCATTGGTTACTCACAGTCAAAGACATATCTAGAACTTTTTCTAGAACTTTTTGAACGTTTCAGAGTGTAGTAATTACTCCTCAGTCCTAACAGCACCAATATAGAAACTAGGCTGCAAAAACAGCCTGTTTTGAATTTAATGCATTTGTGATGTCACAAAAACCATCGCATTTCCATATATCTGTTGTTTCAGTGTACAGTACTTTAGCCCCACGTACACTGAAGCTATAAGGAGTGTGTCAGCCTGTAGTGCTTTCTGAAAGCACAATACAGGACAGCCTGTATTGTATTAAAAGCACATACAGGACAGCCAATCAGAACAGAGCTCATTTACATATACCAGTCTTAAAGACACAGTAACAAAACAGCCTGTTTAATTAAGGATGAAGAGAGGCTGGAAAATGGTCATGTAGAAATTGATTATGTCTGTTTTTGGTGCATAACATGAAAATGTCTTAAGTGGACATTAAAAAAAATAAAACCCCCAAATTTCAAGCATGTAAACGACTGTGTAGGAATATCACCAGTCAGTAAGGCTGTATATCTTCACCATAAAGCTGTTGAACTTATTCTCTTTCCTTAACGTCACCCTCATCCATCCACTCAGAAGTGAAAGAGCAGCACTGTAAAAAAAAAAAAAGAAGTGTCAACTTAAAATGTGGCCTCAATTTGTCACGTCAAGAACTTTCAATAAAGATTAATCACTTCAAACCTTCCTCAAGGTAATGAGCTTTATCAAACACATTTTAAAGTTGATAAACTCTCAGTTGTTCAGACTTTTCTTCTTGTCCTCAGTGGATGTTTTCCCATTCTGGACAGACAGTAAAGTAGCTTCACTCAGACTCCTCCCAGATTTGAACTTTTCACGAACGCTGGCTGCTGGATGATAGAGTAAAATTTTTGGTTTTGCTCGACCGCCTTTGTGGCGGCTCAGGCATTCGATCAGTGTGTGTGGTTTGGATTATAATCAATAACCAATAGTTTGCAGATGTGTCCTGTTTAGCTCAATAAATCTAACATTGCTCATGGTACGTAGAGTAAGAGATAGAAATGGTTTCCCTCCAAAATCTCTTCAAACCATGTCTATACTTAATTCTCATGCTATATCAAGATGAAAGAAAATCCAGGGATCAGATGACCTGAGCCTTTCAAACGTGCTGTCCAAACATAATAATGTAAATGGAGCACTGAAGAGAAAGGAGAGACAGCCAAAAAGAGTCTGAGAGAAAGAGGCACTAAAGAGGAAAGGGCATACTGGAAGGAAAAGCAGCGCTAGAGAAGGACAATATATATATATATATATATATATATATATACATATATATATATATGCCCATTTTGGGCATATATATATATATATATCAAACTGGGCAGAATAGAATAGAATAAAATTAAACAGAATAGAATGGAACAGAATAGAATAGAACAGGAAAGAATGAAATAGAATAGAATAGAATAGAATAGAATAGAATAGTCAAATGGGCAGAATTGTTGTGTCATTACACCGAGTCAGACCGTCATTCCTAAGAACACCGTGCAGAGTCTATCTGTGTTTCCTCACATAAAACCAAGCACAGTCAAAGCTAAATCAGAACTGAACCGCCTCCATTGTCACTGCTGTGTGTTTTGTGGAAGGAAGTGGACGCAGGTAATGGAGCAGTGAGCAGATATTTCTGGGTTTGGATTAGTAACTGTACTGTGCTGTTCTGCACTACCCAATAGAAAAACATCCTGAGACCCACAATCTCACAACAACTGCCTGTTTCACCAGTCCGCTGCATCCAGCCTGCCATCCCTGAAAACTCTGCCTTACACACACACACACAGGCTCACACACGGTGCTGGTGTTTTATCTATAATTTTGTGCTGTTTCCTGCAGTCAGTGTGACATTAGGCTGTAATTGGAGTCTCAGAGCTGCTTATATATCATGTGTAGATAAGCAGGCTCTATAATAAAGGTTAAATAAATGACAAGAACAGGAATAAAAAGTGTATCAGTGCTCAGCTTGGCTGTAAAGGTCATCATGCACACACACACTCATCAGCTCCCCTAAACAGTGACAGCAGAACACACTGCGCTTCTCTGATGATTACCGTCTAATACGCTGTAAAACAGTAACCTGCGCTCTCTCTGTTCTCTCTGTTCTCAGTTTGCTGTGTGTGTCTGTATGTCTGTGTGTGGATGTGTGTGGATGTCCTGAGGCGTTGGGGACAGGCTGACAGCCCGGCAGTGTATGTGTGTGTGAGCTGACAGAATAAGGATGTTTCTTCCCACTGGGCGGGGGTGCAGGGGCCTCCTGGTGATCAGGTACAGAAGCTGCTGGGTAATCAGTGTCTTCGTGATGGCTCCAGCATATGGTCCTTATTTACCTCACACGCACTGACAGCCTGAAAAAAACGCACTGCGGATGTTCGGGGTGTTTGAAGGGGACATGAATCTGTAGCAACCTTCACAAAGATCTCTTTAGCGACTCAGAACATCATAGCTATTAATATTATTAACATTTGACTTGCAGAATTTCAAAGAAGACTGAAAAACATCACTCAAAACATTCAAATAACTACAATTAATGTGATTAATCTCAGTTAAATATTTTAACCGTTTCACAGCCCTAATACTAATAATAATAATACAAGTAATAATTATAATAATTAAAAATTGGAATTGATCAAAGAGTGGTATTTTTGTAATTGATGGCTCATTTCCTGCTGTGTTCGTGTTGTGAAAATGTAAACAACACTGATACGAAATGTTATCAAAAACATGGAGTGGTGCTTTGTAGATGATTAATAAACTCTTAACAGATTATTAGTAACATACACACCAACATATCAGTGAAGTATCAGTAGTGCAGCATCTGAATACATTGAAATATATCTTTTGTAGATATTCTGTTGATACATTACTTACATTAAGTAGATGTATTGTTAATATGTTACTTCCATTATGCAAAACCTAACCTTACCAACCTTACCCAAAACCTAACCCTCACCCTCACACTGGCCCTAATCCTAACCCTAACCTCAACCCAAAACCTAACCCTAACCTTCACTTTGCCCTAATCCTAACCTTAACATCAACCCAAAACGTAACCCTCACCCTGGCTGTAATCCTAACCCTAACCTTAACCTCAACCCTAATCCTAATCCTAACCTCAACCCAAAACCTATTCTTAAACCTCACACTGGCCCTAATCCTAACCCCAACCTTAACCTCAACCCAAAATCTAATCATAACTTCAACCCAAAACCTAATCCTAACCCTTACCCTAGCCCTAATCCTAACCCCAACTTTAACCTAAACCCTAGTCCTAATCCTAACCTCAACCCAAATCCTAATCCTAACCCTCACCCTGGCCCTAATCCTAACCCAAACCTTAACCTCAACCCAAAACCTAATCTTAACCCTCACATGTTTTTGATATGTAAGTTTATGATAAGAAAGACCTGATTTAGGCCGCATTTGTGTGCAACAAGCCCACTTTGCAAAAAATTACAAAACTGATGAACTGACATATTAGAACACTTTATATACAAACATTAATCAGTCAGAGCTGTTATAATGACAGTGATTACAGTGTGCCTACAACAGAGAAAACAGACTGTTCAGCTTTAGGTCTTGACTAGACATGAAAACAGTCCATAAAAGTGTCCCTTTATTCCCTTTTAAAGGAGAAGATAATCCCATGGCTTTATTACTGTCTGTCTAGTCTGGTGCTGAAATTGACCTTTTGTTGATGCGTGCAGTTTTTTGCATAATTATCCAAACAGAAAGGATGTTGATTGCTCAGTGGATTGCGTTGTTATTGTAGTGATTTACTGCAATATAGTAACCACCCACAAAACATAAAACATCGATCTGCGTAATTACAAAAGACAGAAAAGCAAGTCTTGTTAAATGGTGCTCATAAATTGGGCCTGTTTATTGAAGGCTTTCATGGCTAAAGGGGAAATTGTCATTTTAAGTGATGTATTCGGGCCAATCACAGTAAAACATTTCCAAAGAAATTCTCCTTTTTTCCTTTTAACGAAATCACGGCTGTACCAGCTTGAGTGCAGACATGGCTTTCTTGTCATTCGGTAATTACAGCTTTGAACGCTCCAATATATTACACAGATCGTCATGGTGAACATGAGTTTTTCAGTGACACACCACCATGTTGTTATTCTTCTACCTAATTTTACCCAGACCAAAAACTGTAATTTCAGGAAAAATAGTGTATGAACAGTATTGTGCAAAAGACTACTGTTTATTTTTGTCTGGAAAAAGTTAATAGTGTCACTTTTTACCTTTATTCCAGCTTCCATTCTTTTCAGGAGACTCACTTTCAGTTTCTCAAAGAAATCTGCAGACACACCTACAAAGTTCAGTCTTAGAAGTTGGTTGTTAATTTTCTGAAGTGATCAAACACATTTATTGATGATGAGGACTCTGGGGTGGTCAGTCCATTGTTCAGCTTCTTTGTTTGATGTGTCTGTCTTAACAGCTATACATGCTTTCAGACCCATAGCGCTGAGTCGTCTTCTCACAGTGGAAAGATGGGCAGAAACACCTGTGGATGTTTTCAGATCTGAAGCAGCTTGATTTTCTCCTCTCTCTCAAAGATGAAAGCTTTAAGTGCTGTTTATCTGATGGGGCAGTTTTGGTGTCTACCAGGTCTTCTAGGTGGTGGTTAGGAGGCCCATTTTCTCTAGCTTTTGATCAGTTTTTGGAAACTCATATTTTTTACTTGTTTTCCTTTGACTTTCCCATTCCTGAATGGCCAGTCTGATTAGAAAATCCAATGATAATGAAAAAAATCAGATAATTCCAAAAGCAGGTAAGATTAGCATCTTTTTAAATAGCTTTTTTAATATTTTCAGCATATTTTAGCTCAATGATAATACCAAAAACCATGATCGTTCATCACTGATATAATGGTAATTAATTTTCCTTCTCATCCTTGTTTATATCCAGCATTTGACACCTAGTTGGATTCTCTTTAGCTGAGATGTGTTTTATTAGCAAGGTAATAGGCCACATGCACACACACACATGCTGTGTGTTAGCACATGACAGGTGTGTAAATCTGACGCAGCAGGCAGTCTGCAGTCTGCCCAGCATTAACCCACACACCAAATACTAACTCCAGTGAAAGAAATGCGGAGTGCCATCACCAGCTGAAGAACCTCTGCAGTTCACTAGAGGACACATACTGCTCTAGCTGAAGTGAGAGTGGAGCCAAAGTCATTATAGGAAAGTCTGTCCACTCCATGGCCATCTTGGCAGCACCGCCGGTCAGTTATTTCTACTCATACAAGACCAGACTTCTCTATCTTTGGCTGGTGAGAGACGTATAAAATCAAAACTGATAGCCATATTAATGTTTCAAATGCATATTTTAAATCACTGATAAAATCTGAAAAAATAGCATAAATCATTTGTTACATTTGGCTCAAATAACACACAAAAAATTGGATTTTTCAGCATGTTCTGGCTACTGCGTTGTGCAGTTCTCCACAATGAAGAGGGCTCTTTCCCACTTCCAACTTAAACAGCAAAATCTTTTTACTAAAGAGTGTAAATTTCCCCATAAACAGACGACATGTTGAGTATTACAAGCTTTCCTGTGATTATTTTCAACCAGTGACTGTGTCATGCATCCGTCAAGCTCCAAGACGAACCCAGACTACATCTTCCAGAATCCTCTGGGAGATCACATGACTCCTGATCTCTCCTTACGCTCCAATCAGCGCTCTAGATCTCCTGACTACTGATTCTCTTCACCTGTGCCTCATGCCATATGACCTTCTTAGTTTAGTTTATAAGCCCGGGCTTTAGCCATAGCTAATTGCGAGGTATTGTATCTTTTGTGATCTACTGAACGTTCTCCTATTTGCCTGTATACTGTTTATGACCATTGCTTTCCGTTTCTTGCTATGCCAGCTTATAAAGAATTAGCTTTTAAGGTAAATTATTTCTACTTATGAAATAGAAAAGAAATCCTAGAGATATTTAAGTATGAATATATTTAATATCTTAAATTTGGGTTACAACAAACAACCATGTTACACATCACATTTTCAGCTATGACTGGATTAACCATATAGATGCCATATAGCTATGGCTGCTTTAGCCATTTAGCAGGGACAAGCTATGGCTAGGTTAATTATATAGCATTAACTATGGCTGCATTAATCATATAACAGTGACAGAGTTACTACTACATTGCCATTGTAGCCATAGCTAAGTCGCAGCTTTATGAGTAATGCCATAGTTAAGTGACTGTTACATTAACCATATAGCAGTAACTTAGCTATGCTGCATTAATCATATAGCAGTGACTTAGCTATGGCTACAATGGCAATATAGCAGTAGCTTAGCTAAGTCACTGATACATTGCTATTGTAGCCATAGCAAAATCACTGCTATATGATTAATGCAGGCATAGTTAAGCTGCTGCTACATTAACCATATGGCAAAAATTTAGCTATGGCTGCATTAGCAGTGACTTGCTATGGCTACATTAGCAATACAACACTAGCTTAGCTATGGCTGCATTATCACAGAGTAGTGATGGCTATATTAGCCACATAGCAGTAACTTAACATGGCTACATTAATCATATGACTTAGCTATGGCTGCATTAGCAATAAATCAGTAGCTTAACTATGACTGCATATAGCAGCGACTTATGGCTACATTAGCCATGTAGCAGTAATTAATGTCTGCATATAGAAGCAACTTAACTATAGCCACATTATAGCAATGTGGCAGTAGCTTAACTATGGCTGTATTAATCATACAGCAGCGTTAGCTATGGCCACATAAACAATATAGCAGTAGCTTAACTATGGTTATGGCTATGGCTACATAAGCAATATGGCAGTAATTCAACTATGGCTGTATTAATCATACAGCAGTGTTAGCAGTGGATACAATAGTAATATAACAGTAATTTAACTATAGCCATATTAATTATACAGCAGTGTTGGCTACATCCACATAAGCAATATAGCAATAATTTAACTATAACTATATTAATTATACAGCAGTGTTGGCTATGGCCACATAAGCAATATAGCAATAATTTGACTATAACTATATTAATTATACAGCAGTGTTAGCTACGGCCACTTAAGCAATATAGCAGTAATTTAACTATGGCTGTATTAACCATACAGCAGTGTTAGCTATGGCTATATAAGCAATATAGCAGTACTTTAACTATGGCTATATTAATCATACAGCAGTGTTAGCTATGGCTACATATGCAATATAGCAGTCATTAAATTATGGCTGTATTAATCATACAGCAGTGTTAGCTATGAGTACATAAGCAATATAGTAGTAATTTTACCATGGCTGTACTAATCATACAGCAGTGTTAGCTATGAGTACATAAGCAATATAGTAGTAATTTTACCATGGCTGTACTAATCATACAGCAGTGTTAGCTATGAGTACATAAGCAATATAGTAGTAATTTTACCATGGCTGTACTAATCATACAGCAGTGTGTTGACTTCTGCTGGCAAGCGTTGTTTTTTTGAAGCAAACAGGAGTGGAGACTTGAGGAAAATGAAGTTTAATGAATGCACATCTTCTCAAACAAACAAGTCTCATGAAGCTTACACACTGATGAACTTATAGTCACAAAATGTAAACCACACCCTCAGATGTCTATTTATCTCAACGAACCCCCGGAACCCCCCACGGAATGGACAACTGCCTCTGCCTTTGTAATTAAAATAGAGGCGTTGAGGCCCACCCTAGGAACCAGGATGGGCCCGAGATATCACCATCAGCAAATGGCATTGCTAGATTGGGGAGCTATAGATAACCAGATGTGAGATAGGCTAACCATTGGAGGTCGTTAAATGACGAAGGACTGCTCTCCACAGCCCCTACACATCACCCAAGAGAGACATACAAAATGCAAACAAGATTAATACAAAAAGGCAAGGGAAAAACAGGGAAAAGGTTTAAGAGAAGTTATAAAGTTAATAAGGAACAAATAAAGTAAAATGAAATAAAATAATATTTAACAAGTGTTAGCTATGGCTGTGAAGAGCAGGTTTTGTCTAATAATGATTTGACAGTTTTCTTTTCCAAACTGTTGTTAAAAGCTCATATTGAAAACTCTTTTGGACTAAAGGTGATGGACGTAGCTCATAAGGGTCTCAGTAATGGTGACCATTTCTTTAATAACTTCTCATGAAACAGGTCCCATAAATGGCAGGATGTGCAGCCAAGAGCAGCAAAACTGACATTTTTCCTGGAATTAAATGCAGTTTCTGAAAAAATGAATTGAATACAATAGGCACTGTGGGATTTTTTACATTTTATTTTACTATTGTGTTGAGTTTATTATTGAATGTTCCTCAAACTGAAAGCCTGTGTTTTCATTTTACTTTTATTTTTCAGTTTATTTTGTTCTTTCATTGACAAGCTGCCTCTTGGCTCGGCCCTGGCTCTGCTTTTCTCTCTCTCTCTCTCTTTCTCTCTCTCTTCCCCCATTTCTTGAAATAGTAATAACAGTGGATTACGGTGGGTTGCACTGAGTAAATATTGATGTGTAGCTGCTGCTGTGCTGTACATAACCTTTGGCGCCAAGCAGCAGGATTCGTGGCCGCGGTGGTCCGGCAGAGAAAACGGAAGGTTTTCCACGGCATGAAAATATAACTCCTGCATTTCCAGTAAACTTACAGTAAAATCCCTGGAGATGAGCTCACTCACAGAGCTTTCAGTGATGTTCAAGTGGAATTAAATAAGCTCTACTGATGCTAACCCCTTAAACTGTAGTACTCCAAATATTATTAATATGATTATTGTTGTTATTACATATAATAATACGTCTTAAGACTAATAACTGAATAATTAGCCTGGCTTATTGAAAAAAGGGTTAATTAAATACTGATTTTGGCTGCAGTGAATGAAGGATTCACTCACTGTAGCCATAAAAATATAACATTACCTTCCCAAGGACAAGGCCAAACTATTTATATATATTCTACAATCTGTGGGGATTACAAGACCTTATGAGAAATTTACTGACAGATTACTGGGGGTAGCAATTCAGCTGCATTGAATGTGTAATGTTAGAATTGAACTATATGCGATACTGTCATTGTTAAAAGCTACTCATGTTTCAGGAGAATTTTGCTAGGAGATAAGATGCACACTTGCACAAAGAATGAGAAAGTCCAAGGAAAATAAAAGAAAAAAACACAGAAGTTTCCAAACCTGGAGTTCAAAAACGGATTATAAGCTACAGAGGAATTGAGTCTCCTAACAACCACCTGGAAGACCTGGTAGACACCAAAATTGCCCCATCAAAGAAACAACACTTAAAGCTTTCATCTTTGAGAGAGAGGAGAAAATCAAGCTGCTTCAGATCTGAAAACATCCACAGGTGTTTCTGTCCATCCTTCCACTGTGAGAAGACAACTCAAACAAAGAAGCTGAACAATGGACTGACCACCCCAAAGTCCAGACCTCAGTATCACTGAATGTGTTTGGATTGCTTCAGAAAATGATCAACTAACTTCTAAGACTGAACTTTGGAGATGTGCCTGCAGATTTCTTTGAGGAACTGAAAGTGAGTCTCCTAAAAAGAATGGAAGCTGTAATAAAGGTAAAGAGTGACACACTGAAAACTCAAACAGCTGATATTAGATTTAGCCATTGAGGCTTGAACTTGTACTTAATGGCCTTTTTGAATTAACCCACCAAAATCTCAGGCTTATTACAGACTAAGTCTTATTATTCAATAACTACAGGGACTTCAGTGCAAACTGGCTGAGCTGTTCTTAGATTGTAGAAGTGTGTAATAAAACTTTGGGCCCAACATTTAGGGGGTTAAATAAATGAAAGGTACTTTCAGAGTTTTGCACAATATTGTAAGCATTTATTTTCAGTCAAAATAAATTTTTCAAACTAAAAATCCCAAAAAAAGCTTGCATGTATTGTTTTTTGTTTATTCATTTTAGCAAATAATATTCCTAAAATATGAATTTGAGGTTAAACATTATGGGCAAAACTCTTTAGTACAGTACTATCTTTTTAATCTGTATTACTTAGATTACAATATGCCCAAAAGTTTGTAGACACCTGCTCCCCTAATATTTATCTTAAAATGAAGGTGTTAATAGTGAGTTTGTGCTGCAGTAACTGCCTCTACTCTTCCGGGAGGCTTTACACTATGTTAGAACATTGCTCTGAGGATTTGATTGAGCATTAATGAGGTCAAGTACTGATGTTGGATGGTCAGTTCTGGATTAATCCAACTCATCCCAAAGGTATTGGATCCATCACTCCAGAGAACATAGTTCCACTGCTCCACAGCCCAATGCTGGGGGGCTTTATACCCCTCTAGCTCACACTTGGCATTGGGCATGTTGACCTTAGGCTTATGTGACCTCAGGCTGCTCCAGAGCGTCCCATTCTATTGGTCAGTGCTTTTCAGTGGAAATTATACAAGCTGTGAGTGCATCTGTGTCAGCATGTCTTGGCTGACTGACTACACTTGGGGAAGTGTGTGTGTGTGTGTGTGTATGGGGATGTAAGGTGAATTAGATTTTTTGTGTGAACTATCGCTTTAAGGCAGTGAATGCCCTCTCCACCCTGCATGCTTCACTCATCACAGTCCTTCAGTCTTTTCTGCTGCGAAGCTCTGAGTGTTTTTGAAGCACACCTGGCGTGAGCTCACCTGTCAAAGCTCGGCTCCTGCGGTGGCTTCCATTGTCTCTGCACCTGCCTCAGATCGGAGGGTCTGTGTGCGCCGCGACCGTGATAAAATCACCCAAAAACCAGAGACCCACCACAACCTGCACCGAGAGAGAATGTGGGCTTTAACACCTGGACGAGGGAAGAGTGGTAGGGTGTGTAATTCTCATGTGAAATATATGAGTTTATTACCAATATTCTGATCCAGTATACTGAATTATACAGAATGTACAGTATTGTGTTAAGGTTTTATATGCACAATTTAATTTATTGTAATGCACATTATAAAATGAATAGTTCTAGTCCTAAAAAGAAAATGCTTCTCTTGTAAAGTTACCATTTAGGAGATATGAGTTATGCGGTATACATATAACAAGAGATAGATATATACATATATCTCTCTATATATCGCTGCGGTCAGAACAAAACCTCGTATCTCCAAAATGGTAACTTTACAGGAGAAGGAGAAAACATACTTTACTTTTAATGTAAGCCAATGGAACCAATTGTAGGCCATTACTGTGGCAATACACACACAAACACATTTTCTAAATTGCTTATCCTTCTGAGTCACGGGTGGAGGGGGGTGCTGGAGCCTATCCAGCAGTTATTGGGCGGAAGGCGTAAAGGGCAATAGTTACTTTCAAATTATGTGAAAAACTGAAAAATGATGAAGATACGAGGTTTTGTTCCCACAGCAGTGAATATATATATATATATATTAGCTAATATTCTAAGGTGTTTAAATGTGGGGTTTTTGCGTCTTCACCCAGATTTCTCTGATTTGATTCCGAAAGAGATGATTCTTCGACTCCAAGATGTCTGGGAGTCAGGGCTGACTCTTAGCCAGAGACTCTGAGAGTCAAAATGCTCAGAGTCGACTCTACGACTCTGTCAATTTCGTGATTTTTCGTTGTAGTTGACTCAAGGTACATTCTGACTGAAGCATGTGTTGAGCTTGAGCAGCACGAGTTTGTTTAGGATGAAAACATATGAGGGTCAGGATTAGGTTTTGGGTTGAGGTTAAGGTTAGGGTTAGGATCAGGGCAAGGGTGAGGATTAGCATTAGGTTTTGGGTTGAGGTTAAGATTATGGTTAAGATTAGGGCCAGGGTGAGGGTCAGGTGTTGGGTAAGGTTGGGTAAGGTTAGGTTTTGCGTAATGGAAGTAACATATTAGCAATACATCTACTTAATGTAAGTAATGTTTCAACAGAACATCTACAAGGTATTTACTTCAGTGTATTCAGATGCTTCACTACTGCTACTCCATTGATATGCTGTTGATGTTTCATTGATAATCTATTAAGAGTTTATTAATCATCTACATAGGACCCCTCAAAATAAAGTGTTACTTTTGATACTGTACAAGGAACGAAAATAGGCAATAGTACACAGTCAAATTCAGCCTTGTGGAAAGTGGAACAAGATCACATTCAGCTGCTCTGGAATGACAACTTTAAATCTGTTTAACTGGCTAATAGTGGTTTATTTTCATATAATTATAACTAGAGTAATGATTTTCTGTGTACATCAGTCTGAGTTTCCTGTCGAAGCTTAAGCTCCCTTCAGCAGCCTCATTATGTAAAATATGTGAAATGATGTGAATTCTAATAGTAAGATGTATTGAAACATCATTCAACTATAATCAAGCTACCTAATATTACTGGGTATAATTTGCAAATTATCACATCACTGTAATCTGTAGCTACTCAAAAAACAGGGTAAACTGTGTTTAGCATGGTTTAATATCTGCTGCAACCCTTTTATCACCAGCTCTGAGTTGTTTTGGTTGTAAATGGAGTCGAGGAGTCATGCATCACTGTTTCAAACTGCCGCTAACGCAACATCACAGAAGCTCAACATGCTTGGAGGAGAACACTAATAGACACCTGCATTGATTAGCAGCGCAAGAGATCATAGGGCTAATGCTTAAACGGTTGCACTGCTCACTACTTTAGTTTTATCCCGCTGATTTAAAACTGTTAATAGTCCCCCCCCCACAGGAAACTAAACATGAGTGAATATGGAGGCAACTTTCATGCAGTTCAGTGAAAGTCATACTGAAAGCACAGCGGGACACAGCTGTGAGTGTGCACAATTTTCACTATAATTGTCATCTCAGAAATGCACTCGCGTCCTTGACGAAACGCCAGCCAGCTTCTTCTATTCATCTTTCCATCACCATCTCTCCATCCCACACAGAGAGCGAGAGAGAGAGGAGAAGACTCAGACTGTGGAGGATGGGGATTATTGTGTAGTGTGTTTTTCTCCTGCTGAGCGTGTGGATGAAGAGATTGGAGTCAGCTTTATCTCCTTCAGTGCTCAGCAGTAGGGAAATGGAGAGAGGAGCTGAGCTTTAGAGAGTGTTTGGGAGAGTTTGTTTTTGTACATTTTCAGGAATAAAAGTCCAGGAATGTATGTAATGCAGGTGTTCACAGCCATATAAAAAAGCATTTCATTATTACATATACATAATACTTACATATACATAATATATATGGGACATATATTATATATATATATATATATATATGTGTGTGTGTGTGTGTGTGTGTGTGTGTGTGTGTCTACATACACATATCTCCAAAATGGTAACATGAAAAAACATACTTTACTTTTAATGTAAGTCAATGGAACCAGACTTGTTGTCCAAGTAATTTTGAGCTGTTTCTTGTATTTTCAAATTATGTCAAAAACAAAAAAATCACAAAAATGGAGATACAAGGTTTGTTTCAACAGCACCGGTGCCCAAGCTTTTGCATACAACTATATAATACATACAGGACGTATTACTATTAGAAATAGGTGCTTATACATATATAATACATACGGAACATATTATTATTATGTTTAGTCGCCGATGTGTACATAGAAAATACATCCTGACACTGTATAAAAACATGTGTGCGTATTAGTGTGTTTATTTCATATCCACACAGCTGCATCTTAATATAGCCTGGCTGAATTTGTCCTTTGCACAACATGGCACCGCTGTGCAGAATGATTTGAAACTAATCTCCACTTTCATGGATATTATTTGGGAGCTTGGTATGTTTGTGTGTGTGTGTATATGTGTGTGTGTTTGTGTGTGTGTGTGTGTGTGTGTGTGTGTGTGTGTGTGTGTGTATTTCCTTCTCCTCCTCTGAATCTGACCTGAAAAGCTTGCTGAGAGATTTCTTTGCAAACTCTTCGTTTTGTTTAAACAGTGAAAGATTTCATCAGAATGCAAATTATGCATGAATAAACTTGCGATGTGCTATTTTTACATCATCCAACTTCCACTTGACCTCGTGGTGAGAGACTTCATACAGTGAAAATCAACCTCCTTAACTCAAACGTAGTCCATCAGCCAAAAATTGTTTGGTGTCTGATATTTACTTCTTTGGTTTTGCACTGGAAATACAACGCTAACAAGTAATGGAACGTTATTTGCATGCTAATTAGCATCGCTCAAGTTGTTCAGTATTTCTAACAGGCTTGATTATGTGGTTTCTGACACTGTATGACTTACTGTTATCTGTAAACATGGTATAAATTTATGCAAAATAATCTGATAGCTGCAGAAAATCAGATTGTGTCAGTAACTGGTTCAGTGTATTTACACTTAATCTGATAACTGCAGAAAATCAGATTGTGTCAGTAACTGGTTCAGTGTGTTTACACTTAATAATCTGACAACTGCAGAAAATCAAATTGTGCCAGTAACTGGTTCAGTGTGTTTATACTTAATAATCTGATAACTGCAGAAAATCAGACTGTCAGTAACTGGTTCAGTGTGTTTACACTTAATAATCTGATAACTGCAGAAAAGTAGACTGTGTCAGTAACTGGTTCAGTATTTTTACACTTAATAATCTGATAACTGCAGAAAATCAGACTGTCAGTAACTGGTTCAGTGTTTACACTTAATAATCTGACAACTGCAAAAAATCAGACCATGTCAGTAACTGCTTCAGTGTGTTTACACTTAATAATCTGATAACTGCAGAAAATTAGATTGTGTCCGTAAATGGTTCTGTGTGTTTACCCTTAACAATCTGATAACTGCAAAAAATCAGACTGTCAGCAACTGGTTCAGTGTGTTTTCATGCTCTTGAGTTATGAGATAATGGCGAAACTCCAGGTCTACATGAGTCAGGCAGTAATCAGATTTCTTCGTTACAACCAGCCAGTACACTCACAGAATAAGGCGTGATGTAAATGTAACGTAAAACTCAAACTTCAACTTTTTTAAGACATCGAGTCACTTTAGTGGAAAATATAAACATACATCATCTAGAAGATGAAGAATATTTAAATCCCTCATTTTGTCGAGCATGTAGTCGGTTTCAGCATCACTCCAAAAGTGCTGCACTGCGTCTCGCGGGTGCTGTGCTAAATGCTGCTTGCTGTTTCTGGGACAGCACTCTGTTTGCACACAAGTGCAGACTGAGAGAAACGAAAGAAATCAGAGTAAGAGTTTACATGCCCTGAACCCCATTACTGAGCTCAAATCCAGCCTCTTTATCAGATTTCTTAATCAGATTTGTAGACCTTAATCTGATCTAAGAAATTAGAATGTGCTGTTTACACAATCACTTAATAATCGGATAAATGCAGAAATCTGATAATGATCGGATTATTAAGTGCATGCAAACACACTCAGTGTGTAATACAGTGTCAGAAATCACATAATCGAGTCTATTTGGATTATTATTTGAGGCAAGTGTGTGATGAATTAGGCATACAGTTTGGATGATGCTAATTGATGGGTAAAGCTTCCATTGTTCACCACATTAGCCTTGTAGCTCCAGTAGAAAACTGTATGTGGGGAAGGGGAAATGTGTGTAAATTAGATTTTTTGCTTTAACATCTAAGAATAACCCACTGAAGAAGAGTGCATGCTATTCATGCATGTGGCTTCTCTCCTTTAGCTGAGGGGCAGCTGGTCTTTTGCAGATATGCAGGGGATTGTTAGAGTTTGACTGTAGCTGTGTTAGCTGAAGGTGAGCTTGCAGGAGGAAGCGGTGAATGCGGAGGTGAATCAGTCGAGTGTGACAAAAACTCAGCTCTTCACTGTCACTGCAGCTCAGAGGAGACTTCAATACAGGGAGGTTTTTATGGGAGCGTGTAGGTGAAGGCTGGAGGAGAAATGAAAGATGTTTTGGCACTGACGGCACTTACAGCCTTAACAAAAATATGGTGTGGTGGCTTTGGGGGTGTCTCGTCTTCTTTTCAAAAGTCAGAGTAAAGTTTGATTTTCACTGTTACTTTATAATTAAAGCTGCAGTGTGTAAGATTTTTGATGTCAAAACAGAAAAAGTGTCATCACTGGGTCAAGCTAAAATATGGTGAGCGTGTGCTACTGCAAGTCACCCTGTAAATAATCATTTAAAAGTCAGAGGCCTCAAGTTTTTCACACCACATTTGTACATCTTTACATATTAACGTCACACACAGACTCAAAAAGAAGATCTGGCTCAATGTTTAGGCCTCAAATGATAACATAATACTGATAAAGATATGATGAGAGTAGTATATAATTCACTCACATCGTCAGAAGACGCGAGCTTAACCAAGTTTAGATTAAGTTCTCTTTGAGTTCTCTTTAAAACATCAGATTTATGATGATGACATGAGCAGACACTGACAAATCTAAATAGAAAGGGAAAGTTTGTGAATGAACTTTAAGTTGGCTTGAAAAAGCCAGCTATTTGTGTTAAAACGTTAAAATGGTGGACGACTGTTGATGGTTGTTAAAATGTTGCTAAAGTGTTGCTAAGATGATGCTGCAGTTTCCAAGGTGGATGGTAATGCGTTGCTAGGTGCTACCATAAATGAAATTCCACCTTAAATTCTGTGCCACCTTAATTTTAGTGCTACCTTAAATGAAGTTCCACCTTAAATTCTTTGCCACTTTATATTTGGTGCTATGTTAACCGCAGTTCCACCTTAAATTTAGTTCCACCTTAAATCCAGTGCCACTTTAATTTTAGTGCTACCTTAAATGAAGTTCCACCTTAAATTCTTTTAAATTAAGTGCTTTGTTAATTGCAGCTCCACCTAAAAGTCAGTGCCACCTTAAATGTGGTTCCACCTTAAATTCTGTGCCACCTTAAATAGAGTTCATCCTTAAATTCTGTGGCACCTTAAATGCAGTTCCACCTTTAAATTTGAGCCACCTTAAATTTAGTGTTACCTTAAATGGAGTTCCACCTTAAAGTCTGTGCCAACTTAAATTTAGTGCTATATTAATTGCAGTTCCACCTTAAATTTAGTTCCACCTTAAATTCCATGCCACCTTAAATGTAGTTCCACCTTAATTCAGTGCCACCTTAGTATTAGTGCTACCTTAAATGGAGTTCCACCTTAAATTCTGTGCCACCTTAAATGTATTGCTATGTCAATTACAGTTCAACCTTAAATTCAGCGCCACCTGAGTGCAATTCTACCTTAAAAGTAGTTCCACCTTAAATTCATTCTTTTTGCTGATACTGCTGTGCATTAGGCTGTATGCGTGTGAGTCTGTGTGTACTGTGTATGAGTGTCTGTGTGAGAGATGTCCATTGTGACATCATTTATGGCAGTTAGATTTGAATGTCTTGAACATTCAACCAATTTATTTCCTATGGGAAAAAATATCGTCTTTGAACGATAATTTTACAAAAACTGTATGTCAGACTGCTTAGAAAAGCACACTCCATGGCTATAGGACCTACGATCCTGCAAAGTTTCATGGTTCTAGCTCGAAAACTGTGAGACGAGCAACATTTTATATTTTGAGCGTAGAATAATAATATGAAGAAGATTACAAAGAACAGTAATTTGGCTTTTTCAAGCCAACTTAATTAGACAGCTAACATTAGCTAGCAGAGGAGTAAACTCGAGTCATATTTGTAGACAAATATGATCAAGTTTCATCGAATATAATAAAATTTGTAGACTTTAGACTCAACTCAAGAAAATTGAGAAAGACTTGGGACTCGACTTTGACTTCAGCACCACCAGCGACTCAGACTTGAGTGTCATGACTGCACTGTCGATTATTGTTCATGTGAAATTGAATAAACAGCAGCGTTATCAGACATCTTTCACTTTGTTTATGTTTGGCTTATTTTATTTTGGAAGACAAGCGAAGCATTTGAGTTTAAGTTCACCTCCATAAGCTGGAAACAAGTGAAGCGTCAACAGCATCAATGCGCCGTCACTCAGCACTTAAACTCTTACTGGAGAAACTCACCATTTTCCTAAACTAAAGAGACTGATTTTAACAGCTTCTGCAAGTAAAACAAGCGCAACATTCACCATGAGGCTGAAGTTGACGTGTTATTTGCCAGATTTGTATTTGACTTTTCTGTTTCACCTTAAATGGTGCAGGAGTGAGGCGCTGGAACATAACTGCTGCACCATTTAAGGTGGAACGGAAAACTCAAATAAGAAGCTGCTTCAGCTTTGTCCATCCACCGTTATTTTACTATTATTTTACTTTTCTGTAAACTTTGTTCAGCTCAGTCGTTTTGGTTTCTGTTGTCATCTAAATTCACTTCAAACTAGCGGTTGTTTTCAGTGCTGAGCTAGTTTTTATTTTAATGCTGTGTGCCCATTTTTCCAAAGATAATCAAAAATTATCTTCAAATATTATTTTTTTTTAAAGTTCCGTAGTACTTTTAAAATTCTTTTCATATGTAGTGCACTATGCTTTGTGCATACCAGTATGTCTGTCATGGTTATCTGTGAACCATGGATTCTGTATTTTAGTTGGAAGAGCAAAAAAGAAAAAAATGATATACAGCCATACACTGGTAACATGCTGTCATTAGAAGGCTATAGTACTGTTACCATTATTCAGTCTTATGGTCTTAAATTAATTGAAGAATGCAGACTGACTTGTTTAGGAGTCGAAGATTAGGACTTATTATTGATTTGCGCCTCGACTTGAGACTCACCTGTACTGACTCGGGACTTGAATCGAGACTCGACTATCTTGACTCAGTGTGAACACTTGAGACTTACTTGTTACTTGCAACTTAGTGACTTGTTCCCACCTCTGTTAGATAGCACAGAAGCTTGCTAACTAGCTAACCCTCAGAGCACAGAAGAAATTAATTTTTCATTACATAACATGATTATCTCTTAAAGGTCTACAGTTATTATTGTCATTTTTGCATACACATTTACATTATATAAATGTTTATATGTAATTATCTAATTACACAATCAATTATGTTTATGTTTATCTTTAAACAAGACTATTCACATACCAATAACATTTCATCAAATTTAAATCACAACAAAACATCTCCCTTGCTGAATAAAACATGAATTCCATGCTTGTCTAAGCTGGTTTATGCTGGTCTGGTTCTGGTTTAGTTGCTCACCCAGTACGGTCATGCTGGTTGACCGGCATACCAGCATCCAAAAAACAGCATATGCTGGCTTTGCTGGTGACCAGCCATGCTGCTCTGTATGCTGGTTTTTCTAGCAGGTTCTCTTCTAGTTTCAAACACTAATATGGTCTGGATTGAGAGGTTAGAATCTGCACTTTACACACAGTTTCCCCACTCATTTCAGTGAACTACAAGTCTGAAATAATTCAACAACATATAAGAAGAGTAGGAGTAGTAGCAGTTTTGTTCAGTTAAAGGCTGTTCAGATGAAGACAGGCTGAATGATGTACATTTGAACTTTATCCTAAGACAAAAAAATAAACAGAATAAAAAACTGGTGGTCTTTTTCTTGTACCAGTTCTGCATTTTGCCTAGCAGGAAGACAGTCTGCTTCTATAATGGAGCTGTAATTGTCCGTATGCAGGTGTCTATATGCGCTGTAATTGGCATGTCCTGCGCAGGCTGGACTCAATTACCCAGGATTGGTTCCGTTTCAGAGGTGTGAAATGATTGGCTGTAACACAAGCAGCTGTGGGACTGTGAGAGTGCAGCGTTAAACTTTGCGTGAAACTGCGTGAGCTGCACAGACATTAATATTAACCGCTCAAACTGCAGGCTTATTATTCAGCTCTGTAGTGAGGGTGAGCAATCAAAGCATGGATCCACATTACACATCCTTAGAGTGTCTGTTTTGTCTTCTCATAGAAGAATGTACACTGGCCACTTTATTTGAAACCCTTTGCAGATACACCTTGCTGGTGTACAGAGGCTGTAGTGCTCCAGTTTCTGACCACAGAGCCACTTTTGGCTGGATATTTTTGGTTGGCAAACAGGTTGTATGGGTGTTACTAAAGGCTAAATCGTCAGAGCTACACCACTGTAGGCTAAATGGGTGGAGCTATACTGCTTCAGGCTGAATGGGCGGGGCTCTATAGCTTCAGGCTAAATGGGCAGAGATATACTGCTTCAGGCTGAATGGGCGGAGATATACTGCTCCAGGATAAATATGTTGAGCTATACTGTTGAAGACTGAATGGGTGGAGCTATAGTGCTTCAGGCCAAATGGGCAGAGCTATACTGCTATAGGCTTAATGGACGGAGTTATACTGCTTCAGGCTAAATGTGTGGAGCTATACCATTGTAGGCTAAATGGGTAGAGCTATTTTGCTGTAGACTGAATGAGCAGAGCTACACTGCTTTAGGCTGAATAGGTGGAGCTATACTGCTGCAGTTTAAATGAGGAGCTATACTGCAGAAGTTTAAATGGGTGGAGCTGTGCTGTTTTAGGTGAAATGGGCAGAGCTGTACTGCTTCAGGCTAAATAGGTGGAGCTACACTGCTTCAGGCTGAATGGGCAGAGCTATACTGGTCTAGACTAAATCTGTGGGGCTAAACTGCTTTAGACTAAATAGGTAGAGCCACACTGCTTCAGGCTAAATGGGTGGAGCTACACTGCTTTAGGCTAAATGGGTGGAGCTAAACTGCTTTAGACTACATAGGCAGAGCTACACTGCTTCAGGCTAAATGGGTGGAGCTACATTGCTTCAGTGTAAATGGGTGGGGCTAAATTGCTTTAGACTAAATAGGCAGAGCTATACTGCTATAGGCTAAATGGTCAGAGCTATACTGCTGTAGGCTAAATGGGTGAAGCTATTATGCTGTGGGTTAAATGGGTGGAGCTATTATGGTGTGGGTTAAATGGGTGGAGCTATACTGCTGTAGGCTAAATGGGTGAAGCTATTATGCTGTAGGTTAAATGGGTGGAGCTATACTTCTTCGGGCTGAATGGGCAGCTAAAGGGGGGGAGCCACACAGCTGTAGGCCAAATGGCTGGTGCTATGCTGCAGGGTAAATGGGCTGCACTGCTGAAGGCTGAATGGGTGGAGCTATACTGCTGTAGGCTGAGTAGGCGGGGCTATACTGCTTTAGGATGCAATTCTGAGTCTAGGTTAAATCTACAGGGCTAAACTGCTGCAAGGTAAATAGGTGGAGTTATACCACTGTAAGTTAAATGGGCGGAGCTACACTGCTGTGGGCTAAATAGGTTGAGCAATACTGCTGTAGGCTAAAGGGGCAGAGCTATACTGCTGTAGCTCAAATGTTACTGCTGCAGGATGCAATACTGAGTCTAGGTTAAATCTATAGGGCTAAACTGCTTTAGGCTAAATGGGTGGGGATATACTGCTGCATGGTAAATGGGTGGTCATATAGAAATGTATCCGTGGTTATGGCGTCACAACCATGATGAATTCAATAAATGGCTGTATTTGCAGCCTTGCTCTCGGAGTGTACAACTGGAAAGTGAATGGTATATTTTGAAACTTTACCCATGTTTACATTCTACATCAAATTCTTGTATTTATTTATATGATATGGAGGGTTTTGAAAAGAAACATGACCAGCTGCACACTATGTCTCTGGTCACCTGTGTGTAGCATTTAGAGTTATTGTTAGATCCATCTGCATGTTTTTGTGTGCAAATCTAAAGAGTGCTTTTGGTGTGTAAAGTTTTTGTGCTTGACTAATCCTCTATGATTGATTGGACCTGTTGCCAGGTGTTCCACCTCCATACAGATGTGTTTTTGGAGACAGAACACTAACACACACGCATAAACATACTTTATTTACATACTTATTACATACGTAGATTTTCCCTGCACAGACGCTTCAATAGCTACACTAATCTGAGCGTAACCTCTCTTAAATCTGAGTGCAATGACTGGAAATGATCTGAATAAAGCAGAAGCCGTCCGTCCAGCGGCTGATTAAACACTCACAGCTGAGCAGACTCAGGAAATGTTTTCACAAGATGGAGTGTTACAGTCACACATGCTTAAACAAGCAAACACACCTGCCTCTGCGCGCCAGGCCTTTACCTGCACTGCTGCATGAGCTTTTAACAGCATGTAAAACTTTCAGATGCACACTGGTCATTAATTAAAACAGTCATTCTGCTTGTGTCATATTATCAGCACATATACAGTTTGTGATGTTTTTCAGCAGTGACACCACTTACAGTCAAAACAAAAATACATGATGTAAGATGCAATGCTTATTATTTTCATTGAAAGTTTACACAGGCGTCAAATGTCTTGCTTTCTTTTGGAATTTTATTAGTAATGACTGACTGACTTTTAACCTGTTAAATTCATGCCATAATCAACAATTTTGGTAGATGGTCACTATTTTGAAACTCAACAGCCAAATAAAAACAGCCCCTGCCTTCAGTTGTTCCTCCAAAACCCCGTCCCCACATAAAAACAGGCCCTCCCTTCAGTGTTGCCTCCAAAACCCCGTCCCCAAATAAAAACAGCCCCTCCCTTCAGTGTTGCCTCCAAAACCCCGTCCCCAAATAAAAACAGCCCCTCCTTTCAGTGTTCCCTCCAAAGCCTACCCCCAAAACACAGGCACACCTGAATGCTAATGGCTAGTTACTCGAAGTACAAGATAGCTGTTCCTAACAAAATGGCCAGTGAGTGGAAGTACAAGGTGGGTGTTTCTAGTGAACTGGCCAGTTAGTGGAAGCAGAAGCTAGATGTTTCTAATAAAGTGGCCAGTTAGTGGAAGCAGAAGCTAGGTGTTTCTAATAAAGTGGCCAGTGAGTGGAAGCAGAAGCTAGGTGTTTCTAATAAAATGGCCAGTGAGTGGAAGCACAAGGCGGTTGTTTCTAATAAAGTGGCCAGTAAGCGGAAGCAGAAGGTAGGTGTTTCTAATAAAGTGGCCAGTGAGTGGAAGCAGAAGGTAGCTGTTTCTAATATAGTGGCCAGTGTGTGAAGGCATTTGAAGTTTCTAGCTAATCTTTTTTGTAAGGTGCACCCTCTGTGAAAAGGTTCAGGCTTTAGAAGAAAATAAAAGGAATGAGAGGTAGAGTTACGTTGTGGTTTCTGGCCTGTGGCTTTCCCCAGAGAAACACACTTTGGATAGTGTTTCAACAAAATCTAAAAAAAATACACACACACACGCACACACACACACACACACACACACACACGCATATTCTACTAATGCAGTGCATTATTTAAGTGCCAAATTGGAGTCTAAATAATACACTTGGTTAATCTGCCGGCCGGTCATGGTGGGCCTCCATCTCATCAATAATCGATGGCTGTGTCTGTACGCCTAGAGGTAATATGGGGCCAAAGAGGGGCATTCAGCTTCCTATTGGCTGAGCCTGACGGGGGCAGAGGGGCAGAAGTGATGTTAGAACAAAGAAAACCATTCTGAGAGACGTGTGTGTTAGCAGTGTATGATGTTCACAATATTCTTCAGCCCTGTTTACTGTCCCACTTTGGTTGTCATTCAAGAAAAAGCAGTTAAAGCGATAGTTTACCTGTTTTTCCCTGTTTTTAATCCATTGTTTGTCAGTGTTATCTCAAAAACCAACCACCCATTCAGCAAACAGCAGTTCAGCTCCACCCACTAATGTTGATGTTATAAGGAGTGTTTCAGCCCTGGCTGCTTTTTAAATGTGGCATAGCCAATCAGAACAGAGCTCATTTACATATATCAGTCTTAAAGACACAGACTAATAACTAAATAAACTAAATGGTCCTGTAGGAATGAATTGTGAATGTTTTTTAACCAAACATGAACAAAAATGTCTTGATTTTATAGTTTCTGACACTGTATAGCATATTGCCATCTATAAACATGGACACCCTTAAAAAGGGTTCTTGACAATGGTTATATATAGAACCATGGCAACTTAAAGAACCTTTGAATACTTAAATGGTTCTTTGCCTGGTTAAATGTTTTTTCTCAGTAATGAAGACCCTCTTGTACATGGTTCTATAGAAAAATTGTGCTATACAGCACTGAAAAGGGTTCCACTACTACTTGTTCCATACCAAAGAACCCTTTTCCAGTCCTACATAAGAACCTTTTTGCTAAGAGTGTAACATAGCTAAAACAGTAGCAGCCTTCATATGTAATCACTGTAGTTTAAATTGACCTTCATCTGCTGCTAAAACACAGAAATATCATATGAAACTAGAAAATGAAGACTGATTGGAGAGAGGTTGCGCAGCTTAAGCAATTCCCAGGTGGTTGCCAGGGTGTTGCCAGATGGCTACTCTGTTAGTTTAGGTCGGGGGTCGCAACCCAAATGTTAAGAAGAGCCACTTTGTCAAACCACCTTGGGAGCCACAACACTTTATGTCCATTTTAACATCTTGGCTGTAAATATGTCTCAGTATGTGCTAATGTACTAGTATAGGCTGAAAAATATAATATAAACAAAAACACAGACTTTGCTCTGCTTTAAGCTTCAGCTCAGCTATAGCTGCTTTTCTCGCATCTCTGGCAGGAAACTTTTCTGCAAAAGTAGAATAGTTTCTTGTAAAATGTCTCTCAACGTTTGATTTTTTACAAGGCTGGAGTCAGCTTCTCAATCGCCAGCTTCAGTTCCACCTTAAATGGTGCCTGAGGCATCAGAATGTCATCAACTGCTGCACCATTTAAGGTGGAACAGGAAGTTTTGAACAAGCATGAGAAACTCAGACTAAATCAGATTAAATGTATCAGGAAACCAGCTGGAGTGATTATAAATGTAAATAAGTCTATTCGTCTCCAAGTTATCGATGTTCGTCTTTCCGTTAGCTACTAGCTTTGAAAGATTGTTGTCTGCGTTGCTATGGTGACCAGCAGTCTGTGCGCCAATCTTTAAAGATTAAGGGTGAATTAGCAGTTCTACATAAATTTTTTTAAGACCATTTATTGTTAAAACTGTGTTGAACGATCAGCAGTGCTGTATTTTACTGCAAAGGGGGATTATTATAATTTTACCTACAAATCTAATTCTGCTGTAGAGCCGCAACAGGGCAGCAGAAGAGCTGCATGCAGGTCTGGAGCTTCATGTTGCCGACCAATAATTTAGGTGATTTAGGATTTAGGTTGTTACTCTTGGAGGTTTCTGTGGTTTTCCAAGTGGTTGGTTGGGAATTGCTAGATGTTTGCTATGGTTTTAATGTGGTTGCTAGTATGTTGTTTGGTGGTTGTTATGATGTCCCAGGTGGTTGCTAGGGTGTTTCTAACTGGTTGTTAGGGTATCTCAGGTGGTTGCTAGGATGGTGCTATTATTGTTAGTGTATAAAAGGGGCGCACAAACATTTGGCCACATAGTTATTCTTTCCTATGAGGGAAAAAAACACTTAACTGTAATTTTATAAAAAAACACACATCTGTTGAAAAAGCTGACCACAAGCCCACCATTCCTGATCAGAACAAACATTCTTATCTTGAAAACTATGGTATGAGTTAGGGGGCAACAATCTGGCAGAAAAAAAAATAAATAAATAAATAATATATATAAATAAGAAAATAAATGAGTATCAATAGGGTTTTTATTGCTTTGCATTGCTCATTTACTATCACACACACAAATTCCTGAAATAGCAATTGCTGCCTCATCAATGAACCACTTAGAAGTCCAAAAAGAGTCATTCATTCATTTTCCAATCAAGGCCAATTTCTCCTCATCCTCACCTCATCCTCAGGAGATTTTGAAACTAAGCTAGGTTTTGGCTGATGTTAACAGTACTTTATGTTTTCCAGTGGTCATGTATGTGGTTTATGATGAATGAGTGACAGTTTTGCTGAGGTATCTGTATTTCTGAAGCTTTTCCAAACCCAGCACTCATGATTAGTGATAAATGGTCTTAGTTTCAGTTGTAATACATGGTGCTGAGTTTGATGTTTTGACTTCTGGCAAATTACGGCAGTAGTCGACAGATTCTGGCATTTGAGACAATGCTGGAGAAGACAGACAGATTGTAAAGAAGAAATCAGACCAGATTGGCACAGCATACGTCCAAAATCAACACAAGGCTGCCCCATAAAAGAATAGGGAGCCATGCAGGAAAGCTAATGCCAGCAGCCGAAGGCAGAAATGTGAAAGGCTGATTGAAAACTTTATTGATGGCCTCAGAGTCTTATAAAAGCACAAAGTTATCAGAGCAGACAGTGATTGAGAGCCTCCATGTGTGACTTGCAAAAGGATGCCAGGGACAAGAACAAGGCCAGATTAGGATCTTCTAGTGCCTCTGGGTACAGGAGTCATGGTGCCCATCCCCAGAAACTCTACAAACATAACACTCTCTCTCACACAGACTGCTCATCTATTGATTATCCAGTGGTGGATGAAGTACACAAATCATGTACTTGAGTTGAAGTAGAGATACCCAAGGTAAAATATTACTCCAGTAAAAGTAGAACTCCTCCCTTTAGACCTCCACTTGAGTAAAAGTACAAAAGTATTTACCTTCTAATGTACTTAAGTATCGAAATAAAAGTACTAAAAGATTAATTATGACTCTAATGTCCTATTACCAACAAGACTTCTGCTTCATTAACTCATTTTAGGTGAAAATACTCTAGTGTCACTCTTGGTAAACCAATCTTTTAATAGAATGTCATTAATTATTCTGTCACAAAACACTAAGCACAAATCACTGAAGGCAAACAATTTCCATTAGGTAGAACCAAGAGGCTATGAAAGAACCTTTTGCAAACAAGCAAAGTTTCAGTTTAAGATTTATTTGCGACTTAGTTACAAGTTTAAATTTAATAAGAACTTGCTTTAAACACAGATTCACAAATGAGTTTTCCTTTACTATATTGCATCTGTACGTCTCTGTTCATAAACATAAACTAGCCAAAACAAATTTACTATAAAATGAAATGAAATAGTGTTTGTATAAATTCAGAAAAAATACACGCCAGTCACAACTGCATGTCAGTCACAACTTTTATGCTGCTGCACTGACGTTGAACCGTATGCCTGCACTGGGTAGCTACATCCAACAGGTCAAAACAAGCTCAAAACAAAGTGCGCGCTGTACCCGGATTGGTGTTCTTGCTTCACACTTCTTTCATTTTGACATGTTATGTTTTTATACACACATAAGCCAAAGAAACCATGGATTTCGTATAATGTAGTGTAGTAAAAAGTAAGATATTTGACTTTGAAATGTAGTTGAGTGAAAGTAAAAAGTCACCCAAAATGGAAATACTTCAGTAAAGTACAGATACATGAAAAAACTACTTAAGTACAGTAATGAATTACATTTACTTTGTTACTGTCCACCACCGTTATTATCTATACTGAATAGTCTAATATAAGATGAGGTATGATGCCAATGATGAATTATAACATTCAGTGTTTAAGGCTTAATGACTTCTGAGAGCTAAAAAGTTAGATTTTTGTTGGAAATGAAAACGTTAAAATCTTAAAATGGCCAACAGAACATTGTCCAATCAGAATTGTTTTCTCTGTGGTACCTAGATAAGCTGAGCTGCTCTCTCATTGGTTAGGACTTCAGGAGCTGGACTGAAGGCCTTACACATTAGATTAACTACCAACATAATTAGGAAGTGACAGAGGACTCAAACAATCACGCTTTGATTTACAATGAGTGGAACCAGAATCGTCACTCTACTCCTTGTGGAAGTTCTAGATGTTGACTGTGAATACAAGTTGTACTCTAAGCAGGTTCCGGTTACTTGTTAGGAATGTAAAACAGCGGCAGCAGCTCTATGTCAGAACTCTTTACTAAAAGAGTCACAGTAAAAATACAAGCTCATATATGATAATGCTTATTACAAGCTTCAGATAAAAATATGAAATGGCTTTTACAAGCTTCAAATGTCCGTGTTTAATCTAGAATGGTTAAAAAATCTTCATGTGAATCACCATTAGTTTAGCGCTAATATACTACTAGAAACATATAGGGATGCTAGCAGAAATTCACATTATTCACACAGGGAGATTCACTCGAAAGAGGCCCCGAATATTCTGTTATAACTCCAGTTAGGATGAAGCAACCTGAAAAAAATATGTTACATACCTTCATGTATGTGTAATCGATTGCATTACATGCAGTGCTGGAAGTGATGTCCGTTTTCTGCCAGACACACGAAGGGGTACAGGAGTATGCACCCGGAAGTTGCAGGGGCATCCCAGCTTGTTCGAAGCTCCATATATTGAGGAGCACATTGCACATTGTTTCGTTCAGATTGCTTCATCCTAACGAGAGTTATTACAGAATATTCGGGGCCTCTTTCAGGTGAATCTCCCTATACTAGCATTTGACACAGTGACAGATCTACTGTAAATTTTTGGACCCGTTTTTTTTTTCCTTAGCAGTTTCTCTGGCATGTGAACATGCTGTTATCATATGTTCCATTCTTTTTTGTTGTTTTCGTTTTTGTCTTTGATGGCTTTTTCTGTGTTGGTAGCACGATTAAAGCTCTTGTGAATGTTGTTGATTTTTTAATATTTGTTTTCTTTACTGAGACTAGCCTCCACCTGCATACATGCACAAGAGACATGATGTACAGTGGTATGTTTAAAATTCCAGAAAATTTAATGAGAAGCGTTAAACCTTAAATATTTGGATAGTCTACTTTAGACGCTTTGTATATACTTAATTTACTTTCAAGTTACATTTAACGAAATGTCTACTAAATTTGCCATAATTGTCTGTAACTCTAAACCTGGCTCTTATCCTAACCTTAATCTGAACCCAAAATGTAAACCCAAATTTACCCTGGTCCTAGCCCTAATACTGGTCCAAATCCTTTCAGTTTCAACAGATAGTTTGTTAACAATTAGAACATCTATAGGGGACTATAGTGGACTATCCAAATAAAGTGAGACCACATGGTTTTATGATAATAGTAATTTTATTATTGATAATAGTAAAATAGTGGATTTCAGCAGTTAGGCTGCCACCTCCCCTACTAACAGACACTCAGAACAGAATGCAACATATCAGTGGGTTTTTTGACAAGACAGAGACAATTCAAGAACCACCACTGAAAGAGCTCTTTCTGTGCTTTGATGAATTATAAACTACAGGCACAATTTCAAAGCAAAGCCCCAAACTGCCACTCGAGTGAAAAAAACAGTAAAAATAAATAACATCAAGTAGGTGGAACATGACCAGAGACACTTTCAATGGACAAAAATAGTTCTTGTGAGATTTAAACCCTTAGAAGTAAGGTTAATATCGTTGTATTGCTAAACATCATTATTTACTCATAATTATAGAATTGCAGAATTAATTACATGGTAATTACATGTTTTTGCTGTTTATTTCAACATCAAAAGAATTCATCAAATTCAGAGCATAATAAAATATCTCCTCTTCTGCATATTAAAAATTGGTTCTTCAAGGGTTCTTTAGTAAGGGTAATGATTCTATTTAGAACCATGAGTTCTCTGTGGCATGTATGGTTCTATATGAAACCTTTTTGAAAATGGATCTATATAGCACCAAAAAGGGTTCTTCTATTGTATACAAGCTTGACATCGTAACAATAATAGAACCCTTTTTGGTGCCATATAGAACAGTATACAACACATTCTCCATCAATCTGAAGAATGGTTTCACTATTCAAGGAACCGTTTTAACTGTATAGAACACATGGTTCTATTTAAAAGAAAACTATTTTGTGCTATGTAGAACCATTTTCAAAAAGGTTTCATATAAAACCACATACCACACATTCTCCATCAATCTGAAGAACGGTGTCACCATTCAAGGAACCATTTAAGCTATATAGAACACATGGTTCTATTTAAAAGAACCTATTTTGGTGCTGTGTAAAACCATTTTAAAAAAGGTTTCATATAGAGCCACATACCACACATTCTCCATCTATCTGAAGAACCGTTTCATCATTCAAAGAACCATTTAAGCTATAGAAAACTCACTTTTTGGTGCTACGTAGATCTATTTCTCAAAAAGATTTCATATAGAACCACATGCAACACTTTCTCTATCAATCTGAAGAACCATTTGACCATGCAAAGAACCACTTACGCATGCAAATGTTTCTAGATAAAACTCAAAGAATCTTCTTTTTTAAGCGTTTATTTACAGACACTAATGTGTTCTGGATTGAAGGCTTAGAATCTGCCTTCTCACAGGTTCAGTGAACTACTTGTCAGAAATAAAACAAAACTACACAATGGTTTTGTTCTTGCTCAGAAAGATGGTGATGGTGTTAAAACGGTGTTATTGAGTTGGGGTAGAACAGAGACAGCACCGTTCTCCCAGCATGAACTCTTCATTACGTCCATGAGAACATCAGCAGACTGTGAACTCCTCCAGATATCAGCTCCAGTGCAGCAGAGAGGCGCAGATTGCAGCGGCCTGCAGCAGAGCGCTGTTCAGTGAGTGGGCGGACGAGAGGAGACCGAAGGATCCGAACGATCTGAACGATTAGCTTTGACCCGCTCTGAGGGAATCGCCGGTTTGATGTCTTGATCCTGAGGTCGAGTAGAAAAGCTAAATAAAGCTGTACACATCTGCTGTGCAGCAGCACTGAACTTAAAGGGCTCATACTGCATATGTCCCTTTTATTTCAACTTATCAAACTTTGTCAAGACATCAGAGAATGCATTTTCCTAATGCATAAAAACACAAATACAGGGAATATTAGAATCGGACATGTTGAAATTTCCTTCCTTCATACCTAACAGAAAGTTAATAACAGATATATGGGTCACGTAAACGTCACTGTTCTGCTGCTGTTTTGTGTCAAACTGGCTCTACAACAGAAGCTGAATGTGTGGTTTCTTCTCAAGCCATAATCAGTGCAAAACTTCCTTATATTTGCCACGGAACACCCTCTCAGGACACCCATGTCCCCAGTGTGCATAGAAATCTCAGCATATATCGCCCCGTCCTTCATCCTAGTTTTAATTAAATCATTAAATGGGTCAAGTATACTCATCTTCAATCTACCAGCAGAATAATTTCCTCCCTTTCAAAATGTATGGCAGTTTAGCGAAAACAGTGTTAAGAACTTTTGTTTCACCCAAACTAAATTAGCCACAAGCAGGAATGAAAAAAAAAATATTTTACTTTATATTGTTCGTATTCATTTTTTTTTACATTTTGTTGTTTTTAGTTTAGTCACGTTGTAGAAAACAGCTTGCTTTCCTTAATTCAATAATATTTGTATAATTCAAAATAGAGAAATGGGTCATTCTCCGTTTTTCTACTGCAGGAGTAGAAACGGAAAACCAAATAACAAAAGGTACACAGACTCTTGGACATGGCATTTGACCTTTACATTCTTTATCAATTTCAGGATGAATAGACCAAAAGAAATGATCCGAAATTACTATGTCTGACTAACATTAACAGTAAAGTAGATTTTTGCCTTCTCCTGTAAAGTTACCATTTTGGAGATACAAGGTTTTGTTTTGACAGTGATGATATGCAAATGAGCTCTGTTCTGATTGACTATGCCTCATTCAAAAAGCAGTCCAGGCTGAAATGTGAAATAAACTGTTGAGTTGGGATATGGGGCTCCTTTGGAAGCTGCAATGATCATTTTGCTTCCTGACAGCCAGGAACAGCACAACATTTATTCATTTTCCACATCTTCCACTTCAGTAACTCTGCTACAGACTGTCTGCAGGAACGACACTCCTTTTCAATTAAGTGGGCAGGGCTAAACTATCATAGGCTGCATGGGTGAGGTAAACAACTTCAGGCTGAATGGTCAGGACCAAACTCTGTTGGTGGATTTTTAGCTGCCCTGTCCTCTTAATGGTGGATTTTTGGCTGTGTCGATCTCCTGTTAGTGGAATTTTAGCAGGGCTGTTCTCCCATTGGTTGATTTTTTATCAGTGCTGTCATTCTAACCACTATCAACCCACTGTCATTCATGGTGTACTTTCATTTCAAATGTAATCCAGAATGTTATTAATATTCATTATGGCACTAGTTAATTAGCTAATGGTAGCTAACATTAGCTTAAATTATTATAACGGGATCCATGTCGAGCTACGCAAGCATGTGCAAAACTTCACATACAAATGTGACTCTTAGCTGCATTGAAAGGACCTGTGCATCAAATTTGATGTTTCTATATCTGTTTCTGTATCTTTGTGATAATCCAGCACAGAAATCCAGTTCAAACATTTCCTGAATCTGTAGAGTCGCTCTTTCTATTCCATCTTATCACAAGATCGTACATGGCTCATATCCGGAGTTATGAGCCTATGAAGAGGGGCTGAGATACACATCATCTGCCTCTCACCGTGTGGAACTGGTAGATTCATGTGTCCGTTTATATTCTGTGTGAAACTGACCAATGGCACTGACCATCATGCCAGAAACCCTTCATTCTTCATTCGGTCCACATCGGAGACACATGTGAAATGGCGTGCAGAGAGTTGACAGCTGCTGAAGTTGCTGCAATGGTTTTGGAAATAGTGATGAAGATAACGGAGCATTTTGATATTAAACCTATGAGTATCATGTTATATGAAGAGCCTTTAAATGAGAATTTAAGAAGATTTACAGAAATGAAACCCTGTGTAGCATCACACCTCTTCACAGCTCCGTCCCACAAAGCTTCAAGTTGCTTAAACTGGACAAAGCAAGGATTCAGTGTGAGGAAAGCATCAATGACTGAATCATCACTGACTGCTGTGGGTTAAACAGCTATTTTTAGTAGATGATTTAAAACTTACCGGAGCAGTCAGTGTCATTAAATGGCCTTTTCTTTAGTTTCTTCTGTTTTCTCAAGTAATTTTTAATCTCTTGTTCAATGTTTGGTGTTTTAGATGTGCTTTATAAACAAATGTGACACTGAGAAGATATGTTTGGCTCAGAAAAGGCTAATGAATGTTTATTCTGAATGAGCTCCAGTTCCATTTCTGTGGATCCCTTTTAAAAGCACAATATCACTCTAAGAGCCTCAGAGAGATGAGAACGCTCTCTGTGGCGGCTAAAATGACTCTATGTCTGTGGCTGCCTTGGGGAATCTATATCTGATTAAGTTAAATAACTTTCAGAAACATTAATATTTTTAGGGTAAACAAGAATTTCAATATGAATCAGTTGCACTGCAAGAAGTATCCCTTGACAGATTAAATCATCTAAGTAACATTACAGATATTTCTCATTATGAGATTATTTTGAGAGTGTTATCAAATGATATTTGATTGATTATTGACATTTTACTTGTTAAAGTGATTTTGTCTAGTGAAATTGTTTAAAATTTGCTTATTTCAAGAAATAATGATTAAAACAAGCTAAATTGTCTTCTTTACAATGGTGGTGACAGTAACCAGGGGTCGCCATGACTACAACACAAATATAGCCATTTTATTTACTATCCAAAACCACCAGTGAACCTACACATGTCTTCTGAGTTTATATGGAATGTTGATGATGAGAAAACTGTCTCAGTTATCAGGCAGTGAATTCATAACCATTTCATGTGATAACTTTCTGTAAGGGACGTCTGGTTCCTATCACTACCACTGTGAACAGTTTTGAGCATTTCACACAAAGCCACTCTGAACGACTCTGTTGACATCTTAACCACTTAATTAAACCAGAAAAATCAGAGAAATTCTCTTTTAAAAGATATCAAACAATCCCATAATGAGAAATATCAGATACTTTGACTCCATCTACGATGGATCCACTTGCCAAGATATTATTTTTTCAGTCCGCTAATTCTGCTAGAAGTTTGACTTTCATATGAACGCGTGTTTAAGAAGGTTCCTCTCCTTCGCGAGGCTTCACTCTGAGGTTTTGGAGATGAAACGGTTTGGCTGCTGATTCTCGCTGCCTGCAGGGCATCAGCGTGTTTTCAGCTTCTGAAGAAACTGGCTATACAGAACCTAATCCACTCCCCACTGGGCATGAGCAGACCGCAGAGAGAAGGAGAGAGAGCGCACAACCGAGGAAGAGAGAGAGAGAGAGAGAGAGAGAGAGAGAGAGAGAGAGAGGCGGTGGCTGCACACTGAGGCCTTCGTTCTGATATTCCTGTCCTTAAAGCGATAGTTCAGCCAAAAAACTAATGTACCCAGTTCCCCCAAAATGTAGTTGATCAGCCAAGATGTGTTTGGTGTCTGAAGTTTGCTTCTTTAGTTTTAGCACTGGAGCTATGAGGCTAACGTAGCTAACAAGTAATCAGATCTTGTCAGCATGATTATAAGCATTGTGCTAAGTGCTTGTCTAGATTATTAGCTCACCTCAAACCGTGTGGAGCTGTTAAGAAATCTCTGGCAAGGAAAAAAAATGCCTAATAGGAATTCTTAATCAAAATTGGTGTTGGTGTCCCCACACTGAGTTCTGCCAATAATGTCAAATAAAGATGGCAGCACCGTTAACAATAATAAACGATCACTTCTCTACTTTAAATGACATTAGATAATTTCTGAGAAATTAGTTTAGTTTAGTTTGCACAATTTAAAGTACACACAAAAAACAAAGATGCCATAATACACAGTACAGGGAGAGGCAAAAAATGTAATATGCTTATATAAAGCCTCCATCGAGTTTTGTTTCCAAACAAAACTTAACAATGAAACAACATTATTACTTTGGTACTATCAGAGTTTGAATATGAGCAGTATTCTATTACTATTACTAGGATTCTATTCTATTACTAAAAATTACAGACATGAATGTTTTATATTAGGACATTTTTAGTATTAAAAATGGAAACAAAACTCTTAAAAATTGTCCAATCAGGACTGTTCTCTCTGTGGTATCTAGGTAGATATAACAATGCCCTTTTTTCATTGGTTAGGTCTTCAGGAGCTGCACTGAAGGCCTTACAAATTAGATTAACTACCAACATAATTAGGAAGTGGGATCAACCAGTCACACTTTGATTTACAATGAGTGGAACCAAAAATATCACTCTAGGCCTTCTGGAAGTTCTAAATACATCACTGACTGTGAATACAAGAGGTAGCCTAAACTGTGGGTTGTTAGGAATGAAAAACAGAGGCGGCAGCTCCACACCAGAGCTCTCCACTGAAAGAGTTACTGTGAAACTGATATAAAATAATACGGTAAAATATACACTAATATGTGTGTCAGAAGCTTCAAGTAAAACATGGGTCTTTTTGAAGCTTTAAATGTCTGTTTAATCTAGAACGGCCAAAAGATAGGTGCTACATAGAACCCATTTCGAAGAAGTTCTATATAGAACCATCAATGGAACATTCTCCATCAATCTGAAGCAACTTTTAATGATGCAAAGAACCCTTTAATCATGGAAAGAGTTCTGTGATAGTTCTTCAAGGGTTCTTTAGTAAAGAAAATAGTTCTACATAGAACCATCAACACTTAAAGATCCATTTGAATGATTAAAGGGTCCTTTGCATGGTGAAATGGCTTTTCAGATTGATGGAGAATGTGCTGTAGATGGTTCTATATAGAACCTTTTTGAAAAGGGTTCTATATAGCACCAAAAGGGCTATTGTAACAAGCCTAGAATCCCACAGAGATGCTGGCAGAAATGAGCAATATCACTGAGGTGGGTTTTCTCCATGTGTTTTGACCGAAGTTCTACTAGTCTCAGTTCACCACTGTAATCAATGAACAGTCACAGTGGTTAAATATACAATATTGACAATAAAAATATTGTTTGCTGTTTTGAGAAGATAAACACATCATTAATGTTAACAATTTTGCTCATATCACTAATGCTAGCTCACTAATATGTTGCAAACAATACTTGGTTTCATGGAGGTCTTTTCTCCCACTTTGTAACTCCACTATGAGGAGGAAAACTGTGTAATTCTGAGCTCTGACTTGACACTTCTGGACCAAAATGAACACAGCATTAATTCATTGTTATTCAGTGCTTTGAGTCACAATACCAGAATTTCAATTTCAATGTCAATACTAAGGCCCAATCTCATTTCTTATTTTTACCCCTACAGCTTGTTTTCGACTGTCACCTTGACCCTTGGAACTGAGTTACAGGGTAGTGGTTGAAATCTTCCCCTACAAAAGGGGACAACCCTCAAATAAAAAGAGCATTACTTCATTAACAAGCTAATAGCGCTGCTCTGTAGGCGACCCTGCCAATCTGCAGTGATAGCAGAGGACGGTAAAGGTCGCTGCTGGGCTTCAGTTACATTTAGAGCATCATATGCCTTCAAAGAGGGCAATTGTTTATAATTACCTTTGGTCATATGAAGCTGAAGTCATCTATTCACCAGCTTCTCATTCAAATTTTCCCGTTCCACCATAAATGGTGAAGCAGTTACATTCTGGAACTTCAGGCGTCAGTACTACTGCACTATTTAAGGCCGAACAGTAAATTTAGCTAGCTAGCTACCGAGACATCAGTAAACTATTATCGATTTTTTAATGCCTATTCTGAAGAAACGGACCATAATATGTTGAAACAACATTAAACTGAGATAATAGTTATGTGCAACAAACTTCCGTATTCTGTAAAACAGGTTGCATCATTTCCGGTTCTTGAGCTACCTTCAATATGGCGCTACCAAAGATGATCATAACCGATGTCCATCGCATATGCAGGTTGACGTCTAAAACTTCTGCCACCAAAATGGATAAGGGGTTTGAGCTATACGCTTCCTCATACACATGCGACTACAAGGGTGTTTATCTGCGTTAGCTAGCTAGCTAACGCTAGTAGTTCCAAATAGGGATCATGTAGTATGTCACTAGCTAGCTAACATTAACTAGCTCATTTTAGTTGATAGAAAACTTGTCACTGTAAATTTTGGATTTTTTATTGCCGGCCATAGACCCACATAATTATGTTGTCATTTATTTGTCTCCAGTATCAAACAAAGACAGGCTGACTGGTGCTGTCAGCATCAGGGCAGGGTGTTACAGGTTTAAGAGAAATAGAGAGAAGCCTCACAGCCTGAGAGTAACGTTAGGGATGGGCTGGGTTTTCTGTTCGTATTCTCTCCCTGATACTTGGTCTAGTTGCCGGCAGAGAGTAGTTGTTCCAGGCAAACAACAGAGGCACAGCCTCCTCTTTCAAGCGTCGTGAGCGCAGAGAGGAAATGTCTACTACAGACTGTCGTGGTCCTCTTAATTAATTCTTAATTCTCACATCTCACATTACGTATCCATATTTTTCTTGAGGTTTCATCCTTTGGGAAATGTAGAAACTTACAGTGGAGTTGAATTTCCCTGACATTGGGCACTGAGGTACACAGCAGAAATCACTGTTCGGATTATCCCGCCTCTGGTACTTTATAGGTCTTGACGAAGACATTTTCTTCTCCTCACAAATATTCAGATATTAAAATCTAATAAAACTCCAAAAATAAAAAGGGACTATCTAGGTCAGCTGGTTAGCTAGGATAACTGAAGTCCCTACCGCCGTCAGCTCATACTGTTTTTACCGCCTTCTCCGACAAGCGGATGTGATGAGACCAGTTTTCCGGTTTGGTCATGTGACCTTCAGCATAAAGCCTATACAATGTTCATCGTAATTTGTAACAGAAAAAAATTTCACACTTGTGGGTTTCTTTGGTTGCTCACACAGCCATCTTGCTGGTTTTTCTTTTTTTCTCATAATACTCCATTTGGAGTGTGTCTCTGGAAAACCTGGAGGGCCATGTAGCCCTAACACTTCGCCCTGCCCCTCTGTCTCAACACGAATTGGGACACCCTACCCCTAGACGAGAACACACAAAACAGAGGGGTAGGGGCTAAGTGGTAGGGGTGAGGGGTGAAATGGGATTGGGACCAAATGTAGTATCATAGTACTCATCATACAATATTATGGCAAAAGTTTACGAACTCTAATCACTGTCTGAACACCAATAGTTTATTAGATTGGACACATGCAGGCGAAATACAATAGCCTGAGGATAACTAGAATATTTAAAGATTGTTTACCAAACTGTGATACTACACCTGGGGTCATTTGTGCACATTGTCACCAAAACACCACTTTAGTTCCCCATTTGAGCCATGTTCTAGAGGAAAAGTTTGGCAAGTGTATCTCTATTTTAAAAAAATGAGCGTGAGAGAAAATGTTTGAACAGCCTCCCGGTCTGATCCCTCACCTGCTACTCCAACATGTCCAACATGAAAAGTTATGACAAATTTCAGTGTTTAACAGCACACAGTCTGAGTGACTGCAGGCAAATCTGGATGCATAAATTGAGCGTCCTGAAGGTGTTGAGTTTCCGCTCCCAAACCTGCCGTTCTTCCGCATTAAAATGCAGTATATCCCGCACATGGAATGGGAATGAGTTTCAGGCTTGGCAGGCCTTTAGAGACGCGTGTAATTGCTTTAGGTTAAAACTGTCTAACAGGAAAAAGCTGTCACTCTGCTACTGTTCTACTGTTCTGCTGCTGTGCTGTTCTGCAGGCTATGGCACATTTCTCAGCCCGAATAATTTAACATGTACACAAAACTGAATGTTAAAGTTCCTCCGAATATCCAACTGTGCCAGCTCTTTTGCTTTTTTCTCGCACAGCTTGATTTGTCCTCCTTTTTGTTTGTGTGGGAGTTTTTTTTTAGATAGCGGCTCAAATCGTTAGACTTGTTTTGTTCATTTTTTTCTCTGGAATAAGAATGTGCTCTCTGCATTCTTTTCATGTTCTCTGAACCAGAGAGAGCCTTCTCTCTGTGTGTGTGTGTGTGTGTGTGTGTATAAAGCACCTTCCTTTATCACTGTGGTTTTAATCTTTCTTTCTTTCTCCATTTGCAAAAAAATCTGAGCTGGAGGACGACAGAAACTCAAAAAAACATCTTTGCATCTCTCTGCTGTAGATTTCGTTTATCCATAAAAGTCTGGAGTTATTACTGATGTTTTGTTGTACTATTCAAATGTAATTAACTACATTTAACTTTATGCTCTTTGGAAGGTTCTCCTTTTAAATCTTGGTGCCTTGCAGTGGTTCTTTGTTCATGCTCTTTTCTGCAGCTCTCAGGGCATTTTTTCTTGAGTCTTGGTTCCTTTAGAGTCTTGTAGCACCAGCATTTATTGCCTAAGCAGTGCATTTGTTCAGGGGGAGGGTTTTTGGAGAAAAAGCTGAACAGATGGGTTGTATCTCAGTGGTTCTTTCTCCTTTTGAGTCTTGGTTCCTCTCAGAGATTGTCCCCCAAGCTCTTAGGAAGATTCTCCTTTTGAGAGTTCCATCTTGAGTCTTGAGTCATCTTAGTGGTTCTTTCTCCTTTTGAGTCTTGGTTCTTCTCAGTGGTTTTTCCTCAAGCTCTAAGGGAGTTTTTCCTTATGAGTATTGGTTCCTTTTAAGTCTTGGTTCCTCTCAGTGGTTCTTTCTCATTTTGAGTATTGGTTCTTCTCATTGGTTCTTCTTCAAACTTGTAGGGAGTTTTTCATTTGAGTCTTGTTTTTTTTGAGTCTTGGTTCTTCTCAGTGTTTTTTCCTCAAGCTCCAAGGGAGTTTTTCCCTTATGAGTCTTTGTTCCTTTTGTGGCTTGGTACCTCTCAGTGGTTCTTCCACTTGCTCTTATGAAGATTCTTCTTTTGAGTCTTGGTTCCTCTCTGAGGTTCCTCACGGGGGTTCCTTTTGAGTCTTGGTTCTTCTCGGTGGTTCTTCCTGAAGCTCTAAGGGAGTTTTTCCTTATGAGTCTTGGTTCCTTTTTGATTCCTAAGACCTCTCAGTGGTTCTTCCTCATGCTCTCATGAAGATTTTCCTTTAGAGTCTTGGTCCTCTCAGTTGTTATTTCTCCTTTTGAGTCTTTGTTCTTCTCAGTCGTTCTTTCTCCTATTGAGTCTTGGTTCTTCTCAGTTCTTCCTCAAACTCTTATGGAGTTTTTCCTCATGAATTTTGGCCCGTTTTGAGTCATGGTTCCTCTCAGTGGTTCTTTCTCATTTTGAGTCTTAAGACCTCTCAGTGGTTCTTCCTCATGCTCTTAGGAGGATTCTCCTTTTGAGTCTTGGTTCCTCTCAGTAGTTCTTTCTTCATGATCCTGATTTCTGCTAAGCTGCTTTTTCACTAAAAACATCCACTGTAAAAAGTGTTATACAAATAAATTTGAATTTAATTAAATTGAGTAGGCAGTTACTTAATGAATAACAATTACGTTCCACTTCCATTCTGCATGGACAGGCTGAAATGTGCACGTCTGACTTTTTGCTGGATGGTTTTTATCTTAAAAAGTGGCAAAACATCACAAAATGTAAAGGATACTTTTATTTTCTGCAAAACAAAACTGTGCAAACAACAATAACTTTATATCAAATTCTATTCATAGTAAAATATCTCCTCTTCTACTTGCAAACACTAATGTGGTCTAGATTAAAAGTTCAGAATCTGCACTTTCCACATAGTTTCTCCTCTTGTTTTATCATAAATCATTCATGTAAAATTGCAGCATCTATTTGTTATCTCTGATTATAAGTGTGGCTTTTAAGGGTTAAAAGATCCAAAAATAAAAGCCCAGCAGAAACCGTAAGCCCCGTGCTTCTGTGGCCACCAGGCCGGAGCCACTGAGGCCAATTTAGGGACACTCATTTTCTACAGAGTGTCAGGCAGGAGAAAGGGGGTGAAAGAAAAGACAAAAGAAGGAAAAATAAAGCCAAACGAGGCTCAGGGGTATAGAGGAGACCGCAGGCCGCTGGAGCTGGAGCAAGGACACCAGAGCAGCTTGTGTTTCTCCAGCCAAGAACGTCTACACTCGAAATAATATGATATAGTTTCAGCATTATAAACTCACCACATAAGCAGATCCAACTTAATGGCTCTGATTATTAGCCCAAGTCTCCTTTCCACAACACTGAATCTGGTCTGCCTGAATGTTTGACACAAATGTGGCCGTACATGAGGCCACTCTGCTCCGAATGCCGCCTACTAATCCACTGAGTTAGATCGGAAATGGAATAAAGAGGTTCAGATGTTTGCAAATTAAAGTTCTGCGCAGTTTGGCCTGGCAGGATGTGGACTGGCAAAAGTTCCTTTCACTTCTTGCTTTCTTTCTTACTTTCCCCTTTACAGCAAACTTAGTTGATGGATAGTCAATAGTCAGTTTTATTCAGTGCCATGAGTTCTACATGAAACCATTTCATTAAAGGTTTTTTGGCATGGTAAAATGGTTCTTCAGACTGATGGACAATGTGTTGTATATGGGACTATATAGCATCAAAAAGGGGTCAAGCTTGCCTACAATAACAGAACCCTTTTCTGCCAAGTTTTCAACATTTGAGATGTAAACAGAGTGATTCAGAGTGGTTTGGTGTGAAATGGTTCAGATGTCTTTACAGTGGTGGTGATAGGAACCAGGGGTCGCCATGACTACAACACAAAAATAAACATTTTATTTATTATCCAAAACCACCAGTGAACCTACATGTGTCTTCTGAGTTTTATATGGAATGTTGATGATGGGAAAATCTGAAATAATAAGTTTTCTTTGGGGACTATTTTGCCTCACAGCACCCTGCATGTATCCCTCCTCCTTGAATCAATTCAATTAAAGGGATTAAAATAGATTTTAAGCCGAAACCTTTTCACAAAACTATGGTAAAACAACGTGACTGTTTACATCTTAACAGTTTAATTATGCAGGGTTTTTTTTTTTTATTTCCGCTTAAGTAAGCCTTTCAGAAAAGTTTGAAAGTAATTTTAAAACTTTGTGTCACATAGATATATATCTAGCTAAATTTGCATAGCCAGACACAGCTTTCACAATTGGGGCAGCTAAAATCAAACATTTATTCATACATTTGGCCTGTATGTACTACATTTGATGGCCTTGCTATGATGTTTAGCCTACTGTTTTGCCAATTGGTTGTTGCTAAACATGTTTACATTTCCACCTAGCTACCTAATAGTGTCTGTAGATTAATATTGCTAATCAGTATTAAATTGGTTAGTGATGTTAGATAGGACAGCTGGGCCTTTCAGCATGTTTCCAACATGTGGTATTGAAACATTTGTTGCACAATTAAACAAAACTTAGTTAAACAAAGCTTAGAGTTAAAAAGGACAGGCGTGTCCAGGCAGTTCTTGGTGTCATATAGGTGGCATCTTTGTTTAATACAGTTTGCTAAAAGTTTTAGAGTGTCATTCAAGTTTCTAATTAAGCCTTAAAGACAAAAACAGATGCTGAATACTTCACGTAATACCTCGTAATGAGAATTCTTGTCAATTTTGCCAAAGGTTAGGAGATTTTAGCTGTTCTAAAACTGAAATGTCAAAGAAATACAGCCCATCTGTTCAGCATTTCCTCCAAAAACCCTCCTCCAAAACACATGCACTGCTTAGACTGTGAATGCTGCTAAATTCATTGCAATCAGTTGTTACAAATAAAACAGATAAAATAAAAAATTTGGACATTGACACGGCTAATCAGCTAATCAGCTACCAAACGTATAGGCAAAATACCTCACTTTGTTAGCTTCAGGTAGGCTACTGCTTCTAGCTAGCACTACAGCACAGCTAACATATGGGTGACTACATTAGCAAGCTAAACAGCTCATATTTATGTACTGGCACAATTTTGAATTAAACGAAATGTGCTATGCAAAGTAATTACCTGTTTAGCAAATTTAGAGCAAGGTTGGTGTTGCTATTTATGCTCATCACATAGATTTTAAATTTCTTTTCTTGGTTTGTTTGACCGTGTGAGGTGTAGGTAGAGGTGGAACTAGCAGTTTTGGTGTTATTTACTCTTCTCTTCTCTTTTATCTACTTTTTTCATGTTGTGTTCGACGCTTGAACTATAAAGTGGGAAAAACATCTACGCCCCCAAGACAGCATGTTAGCCACAAGCTAGGCAGCTAATATGAGTGACATGACTGATTGCTTTAATCTTCAAATGAATGATGTATTTACCTTTCTGAAACAGTGAACTTCAGGATTAGTGTTGTAGATTTAACTACTGTGTCTGTATGTGGAATAATCTAATGCAAATCTCATTTCCTTGTTGAAAGGACCAGCACAGATTAGCATAAATTCAATGCTGGTCTAAGCTGGTCTCAGCTGGTCTAGTGCTGGTCTGGTGGTGGTTTAGCTGGTCACCCAGTATGGTCATGCTGGTTGACCATCATACCAGTATCCAAAACACAACATATTGTAATGTTTACTGCTAGTAAAAGAGACCCAGCTTTTGCACTCGTTGTTGTGCTTTATTAACTAGCTGTTATTGTTCACAGCTACGACGTACATAAGCTCAGTTTTCTCTAACAGTTCACTCTAGCCTCAGCTACGTCTTTCTCTCTCAGCCATCAGCTGAGAGCCATCTCAGTTCTTCCTGCTCTACACACATAGGCCTGTCCACCCAGGAAAACTAGCACCACCTTCACAATAAGAGTCCTAACAAAACTAACCTTTCAAAAACATTTCTTGAACTCGCTACAATGTGCTGGTTTTGCTGGTGATCAGCCTATCAACTTCCATTGCTGCTGCCCAGCATCCAAAACACAGCATATGCTGGTATTGTTGGTATTTCTCACAGAAAAGTGGTTTGTTATTAACGTTCATGATGTGAGTAGCCATGTTGATTTAACATTATACACATGCTGCCTTTCTGAGTAGTAATTTCAAGCTGGTGTGGTGATATCCTTGATTTTTCAGTCAGAGGTGCAAAATTTCAAGTTTTGAGCTTCAGCAGAACGCAGCTTTAGATCTGTATATAACGCTAAGACTACGCTACAGCTCCCTGCTAAGTGTGCTTTAGAGAGTGCTAAGTAGATACCCCACATTATCCTGATTGGTTGGATGTCGGTGGTCATTTATTTGTTCCCCATCTACAGAGATGAGATTGAATCCTTTTTCTCTGAGTACATATTTTATTGACAAAGAATGATGCAAAAATATTACAAAGTGTTCTGACATCAAACTGTTGCTAATTGTTACACTTTAAGCTTGCAGTACTTGTGAGCCACATTAGCTAGATTATTTGCCAAACTATGCCTTTAATTTCTCTATCCTCATGTCACTGTTTACCCCCTTACAGCTCCAACAGAGTAGCCTCATGCCTCTTTTATGCTCCCCAGAGACATTGTTAGTCACTACACTTGCCGTATCAATAACGTGATATTTAACTCACGCGGTCAGGAGGTGAAAGATTGATTAGGTGGAGGCGTTCGCTTCCTTTTGATCCCGGCAAATCGTTCATCAGTCCAGGGATCTGAGTTGTTGTGTTGTTTTGCTGTAGTTGTGTGATGATTACTGCTAAATGAATTCTCTGTAGAACAGTGTGGAGTTTAAAAGCACTCACGCAGTTTCATCAGAGTAGTGTGTAAAATCCCCCCCTCGGGTCCCAAGTTGTCTAGCTGCTAACTCACTCACCATAGCGGTGCTGATACTTCCATGGCAGTAAATGTTTAGTTTATCACTTGTTCTTCTGGAGATGCTCTGTTCTCTGTGGTAATGTGCTCTTCCTCACTTTAACTGAGATCTTCCTCATTTCCTCTTCTACCTTCAGTGTGAGAAATGAGGAACAGTCACTCTTTACACCAAACTCTTGGGAAACTGGGTGAGTTTTCAGATTTACAGATATGCTGTAGCACATTGTAAAGATTTTCAGAGGAATCCGGGCAGAGTTACAGTTTCTAGACTATGAAGGACCAACTGGGTGAACCAGTCTGCTACAGCACCACCCTGAGGCAGAGCAGTTCTGCAGCTCTAGATAGTTAAGAACACCAAAGACAGAAGCTGATTATGGGTGAAGCAGACAAACAGTGAGCTTCACTGAATCTGTAATTGAGTGTCTATTTTATCCTAACGGACAGCATAACAACATAATAATATATTTTTTTTCAGGGAGAATTTTGATGATGAGACATTCTGTCTAAACTGAAACATCCATATGTGATACACAAATATAGTATAATGTTGCGTTCATGACAACTGCGAAGGCAATTCAAACTCGGGGTGTCCTACGGCCCACCTCAAAGCGCTCACTCAACTGCAGCTGTTTGAGGTCAAAATAGATGGGCACTCACAGCAATCTAGCACTTGTTTGGCTGCAGTGGGTGTATTAATGGCCTGACATCCTACACCAGAATCAAAGGACCCATATCTTTTTTACAGACTTAATTTCTACATGACCATTTTCCAACCTCTCTTTATCCCTTTAGAATTAGGCCCAATCCCATTTCTTATTTTACCCCTACCCCTTGTTTTCGAGTGTCACCTTGCCCCTTGGAGCTGAGTTACAGGGGATAGTGGTTGAAATTTTCCCTATGAAATGGAACAACCCTCAGATAAAAAAGAACATTACTTCATTAACAGGCTACTAGCGGTGCTCTGTAGGTGATCCTGCCAGTCTGCAGTGATAGCAGAGGAGGGTAAAGTTCATCATATGCCTTCAAAGAGGGGGGACAATTATTTATTATCACCCACCCCTAATTCTTCAGTGATAAGAAGCTGAAGTCAGCTATTCGCCAGCTTCTTGTTAGCTTAAATGGAGCAGCAGTTCTGACACCTGAGGTGTCAGAATGTAACTGCTGCGCCAAGAGCTAGCTACTGAGACATCAGCATACTATTAGCGATTTTTTATGCTTGTTATAAAGAAAAGGACCATAATACATTGAATCATCATAATTTTTAACAGAGAAAATTCTCACATTTGGGGGTTTCTTGCATAGCCATCTTGCCAGTTTTTCTTTTTTTCTCATAAACTCTGTTTAGAGTGTTTCTCTGTAAAACCTCCATTTGGAGGGCCATGTAGCTTTAACACTTCGCCCTGCCCCTCTATCTCAACAAGAATCGGGACATTCTACCTGTAGATGTGAACACGCAAAACAGAGGGATAGGGCTAAGTGGTATGGGTGAGGGGTGGAATGCGATTGGGCCATAGAATCTGTTACTGTGCCCTTAAGACAGATATATGTAAATTAACTTGGCTGTGCAGCATTCAAAAAGCATAAAAAGGAGTCTCCTGGTCTGATATATTTGAATAACCGTATTTGTTTGCGTATGCGTGTATGTACATGTATAAATATGTACATGTATAAATATGTATGTGTATAAATATGTATGTGCACATTTCTCCTTCTTTCTCAAAACTGGCCAGTTCTCTGCCTCTTATGTGTATCTTTTCATATCATAAAATCATGCTGTGTGAGCCATGTTTATTTATGAAATGTGAAAAACAATAAAAACTTAATTTACAACAACCAAAAAAAAGCACTAAGAGGTAAAATGAACTGTTTTTGCACCTTAGTTTCCATATATGGGCTGTAAGGACTGAACAATGAATGGTACATTTTGATTTAAAAATATATTTACATATTACTTTGTATCAAAAAATGCCAAAGAAATTCAGTTTAGCATGATATGGGCCCTTTAAAGAGTCATTTGGTGCTTGATTTATTTTAAATCTATACTATACTATACTCACCTTTAAAGCTGGAACTGGATGTACTTGATTTTGCTCTGAACTTTTGCTTTAAACGCGCTGGTTAGTTCTCTGACCCTTGATTGAAGTAGTGATAAAGTGATAAATGAACTGGAACAGGCAGTGTATAATCTGAATGTTTGGTGGTTTTAGGCCTCTCTCAGTGCTGAAACAGTCTGAAATCAGAGCTGTATTGGTGAATGTGTAAATGCTGGGGCTTCTTAGCGCTGCTGGTGCTGTGGCTGTGATAATGACACGCTGCTGAAAGGGACGGCGCCGCTCTACTCAATAATGACCGGCCAAAACTATTCAGAAACAAGACTGTTTTGTATTAAGAGAGTGAACATTTGAATAAACCATGATGTGGGAAAAATTCTGAGGCCGTCTGGGTGTTGCTCATTTGCATGCCTTTGATGTAATCCATCTATAGCTGGAAATAAGGCCAAATACTTTACATAAGAGGAAATTCACATTAAAAAGACTCAAAATGAAGTCGTAAGCCAAAAAATTTTCTGCTGATTATCATTTTCCAACCTCTCTTTATCCCTTACAATTAAACAGGCTGATTTTGTTACTGTGCCTTTAAGACCTTTACACTATGTGGACAAAAGTATTAGGACACCTAGACATTACACCTACAGGAGCTTTTATGACATCCTATTCTAAATCCATAGGCATTAATATGGAGTTGGTCCCCCTTTGCAGCTGTAACAGCTTGCACTCTTCTGGAATGCTCTTTCTATAATTTTTTTTTGGAGAGTGTCTGTGGGAATTTTGCCCATTCATCCAGAAGAGCATTTGTGATGTCAGACACTGATGTTGGACGAGAAGGCCAGGCTCACAATCTCTGTTCTAGTTCATCCCAAAGGTGTTTGATAGGGTTGAGGTCAGGGCTCTTTGAGGGCCAGTCAAGTTCTTCCACACCAAACTCATACTTCCATAGAAGGTTCCATTTCACAATAATAGCACTTACAGTTGACAGGGGCAGATCTAGCAGGACAGAAATTTCATAGACTAGAAATTTCATAGACTAGTGGCGGAGGTGGCATCCTATGACAGTGTCATGTTTAAAGTCACTGAACTCATCAGTATGACCCTCTACTGCCAGTGTGTGTCTGTGGAGACTGCAAGGCCATGAGCTTAATTTTGTACACCTGTTAGCAAAGGGTGTGGCTGAAACACCTGAATTCAATAATTAGGAGGGGTGTCCCAATACTTTTGTCTATATAGTGTATACGTAAATGAGTGACTCTACAGATTCAGGAAATGTTTGTTTCTGTGCTGTATAATCACAAAGATAGAGAAACAGATGTAGAAACATAGAGTTTTGGGCAAGTTTATGGGCCCCAAAGGGCTAATCTGGCTTTTCAGCCCTTTTTTTGTTTGTTTGTTTGATTGTTTTTTATATGTATTATTTGTTGCATGCAGGGGCCACCAAAAAAGCACCAAGTAATGTGTCTGAGAAAAATATGCACGATTAATTCTTGCCAGCATCTCATTATTGTTTAACAATATTACCATTCCACAATAAAAAGGCTATATTCACCATTTAATTGTCAAATCAACACAATGACAAAACATTTGTATTGTCTATTACTATTGCCAGATGTGAGTTTTTGGTCAGGTTTGTGCAAATTCTTAGCAAAGTTAAACATATTCAGTGCAAAATATGCTAAACAAATATATTAATTGATATTGTTTATTGTTTAATTTTTACTTTATTTAAATGTATGCCACATTTAGATGCCTGGTAGAAACAAAAGTCATTTTTACAGTAAATGTACAGTAAATGTCTGTCTACTGAGTCACATTACTTTTAAAGTTATGCAAAATTATATACATACAAGAGATTTACTGTAAATTTACTGTAAAAATAAATTTTATTTCTACTGGCTACTGAGTCACATTACTTTTAAAGTTGTGTAAAAATATATAAATACAAGAGATTGTTGTATTTTAATTACAGTTCATTACGAAGTCACAGTATAAAGTTGCTATTTTACTGTTAATACAGTTAATTTCTGCGAAGTAAGGCAACTAGTATCCAGTATTTAACTGTAATTATGCAGTTAAATTTTTATAGTGTATTTTAATGTTTCTAAGAGAAGAGAAATGGGGGAATTTGAGTGGTTGGTGTGGATGATTATTAGACTGTATATTTAAACACTTACTTTTATATTACTTTTATTTACCTCAAGTTTATTTGTATTAAGAGCTGTGCTTATCTTAATTGGAATGACTGAACTAAAACAAACCAGTAAAACAGTCTTTTCATCTTTAATCACACCTGCTTGAGAACTCATAAAGACTTTTGGTTTTACATGTCCAGTGAAAAAGTGCAATGATTGGAGAAACAACGTGAAAAATTAGCTTGTCGTTATTTAAGCTCTTGCAGATAGCAGCCCAATTGATCACAGTTTTATCTGCTCAGAAACATGGCCGTGTCCAATCATACGCCAATTATATGTCTCTGTTGAAGGCCCGACACCCTCCCTCACAGTGTGCGGTAAATAGGTTGTGAAAATCATAATAAAATTGTTCATTATGTTTGATTTTTCACCGATTGCGGCTCCCCCTCGGTATTGCCAATTATGTGCCGACTCTAACAAATGTGTTCGCTCAAGCAAGTTTCAACACAGCCATTATCTGCCCGCCTGTTCTCTGTCCTGCCTGCTTTGGAGGAGAAAATGAGGCATGAAATGAATTTGGTCGACGCCCCAAAAGCCAGCTGTGTTTGGTGTTATTACCTCACAATAACGGGAGCACAGCCAGGGCACCTATTTATTTAGAGAAGTGCCATCAAGTTGCCATTCAGATCTCTTAACTAAGGCTGTCAGTGTAAATACTGAAGTGTCAGGGACGCGACCCAAAGCCAAGAATGCCTCTCTGATGGCTGATGTATTTATCACTTGGCTCTTTGATTATATTGTGTCTGTTTATCATGTCTCATAAGAAGATTATTAACGCTTAGGCTCCGAATGTGGGACCGCAGTCCCTCTCATAACAAATACCAGTCACACTGTAGATAATAAAGAATCAAACAATTCTGAATGAATCTGTACTGAATACAATACAATGCTGAATAATTCACATTAGATACTAAATAATTCATAAAAGACACTGAATAATTTGTAGTGGAGAGTGAATAATTCTGTAGTTTCTGTAGTTTCTGCATAATTCTTACATACTGAATAAGTAATAGCAGATACTGAATAATTCAAAGTAGATACTGAATAATTCAAAGTAGATACTAAACAATTCACAGTAGATGCTGAGTAATTCATAGTTGATACTAAATTCGTAGCAGATAGTGAATAATTCATTGTAGTTACTGAATAATTTATATTGGATGCTAAAACATTCACAATAGATACTGAATAATTCATAGTAGTTACTAAATAATAAATAGTAGATACTGAATAAATCATATTGGATGCTAAAAAATTCATAGTAGATACTGAATAATAGGGGTGGGAATCTCTAGGCACCTCACAATTCGATTCGATTACGATTCAGAGGGCTGCGATGCGATTATAAAACAATTATTGATGCATCTTTTTTTCTGTACAGGATTTCTATTTTCTCAGTGTGTGAGGACTTGTTACTTTTAAAGCAAAGTATTTGTAATGATCCATAATGAATTTACTTGCAGTATCTTTTATTAATAAATCAAATGGAAGTGATGTGGCAAGTGAACTAGAAGGCTCTCATTCACTGCTCTCGTTTGGAGCACATGAGACACTGAAGCCACTCATCTGCGATAAAATGCGCTGTTAGGGTGAAATAAGATCCAGTGGCAAAAGATGTCCACGCAGCACGTTACAGCCAACCTACCCGTTTAATTCAGTGATTTTATAACTTCGGTTTTGGTCTTGTTTGTTGTAGAGATGGGAGGGGGTGGGTTCCGCTGTGTCAGTAAAATATTTTCGAAACAGGACGTGTGCAGCATAGCACGAAAGCCCTGTTTCACAACGACTGAGAACTGGCGTTATAAGACTGCACGTCACAACGATTGCATTCATAAGCACTGCAGTTGATTCTTGGTAAGTTAAATCTGCAACAAGAGACTGTCAAACACAAAAGTTGCGAAGACGCTTCTCTTTCAAATTTTCCCGTTCCACCTTAAATGGTGCCTTATTTACATCCGGCGCCTCAGTCAGAATTTAAGGTGGAACAGGAAAATTCGAAAAAAAAGCTGGAGAATGAGAAGCGACTTCAGCCTCGTAAACAGTTGAACGGTGAAAGACATTTTACGAGAAACTGATCTACTTTAGAGGAAAAGTTTTCTGGTGGAGACGGGAGGAAAGCGGCTATAGCTAAAGCTTAAAGCAGAGTAAGTCCGCGCTTTTGTTTATATTTTTTAACCTAACTTATACTAGGACATTCGCACATACTGAGACATACTGGACATAAATGCTGTGGCTGCCAAGGTAATCTGATTTTTGTTGAAAGGACAAAATGTCTCTTCTTATCATTTGTGTTGTGACTCCTGATCTAACCTGGCTTTTAAAACAGCGGGAGCTGGTCAGATTTCTCCCTCATCCAGTAGTGTTTTTGTTATGTGCCGCCACAGACTGTCTGGGCGCTGCACTTCCGCACCTCCAAGTTCTGCCTTTTGCGTTCCGTTAACATTGCGTTATAAATTAAATATTTAGAAAATTGATTTTTGACGTTTGTGAATCGATTCAGAATCGTTCACGTCCGCGTCGTGATGCATCTAAGAATCGATTTTTTCCTGCATGCCTACTGAATAGTTTATAGTAGATGGTGAATAATTAGTAGTAGATATTGAATAATTCATAGTGTATACTAAATAATTCATAGTGGATACTGAATAATTCACAGAAGTTACTGAATAATTCATAGTGGACACTGAATAATTCACAGTAGATACTGAATAATTCACAGTAGATGCTGAATAATTCATTGTAGGTACTAAAAAAATTAATAGCAGATACTGAATAATTTACAGTAGATACTGAATAATCTATAATAGATACTGAATAATTCATAGTAGATACAGAATAATTCTTGGTAGGTACTGAATAATTCATAGTAGATACTAAATTATTCATAGTAGATAGTGAATAATTCATAGTGGACACTGAATGGTTGATAGTTGACAGCTTAAGAGACAAAGTTTGGTGTTTGACGAGTCAGTTTGGTGTGTCAGGGCCCAAATGAGAAAAAAGGCAACACTCTCATTTCATTGTTAAGTTTTGGTTGGAAACAAGAGGATTAAACCAATCACGTTCCTGAGCTCTGAAAGACTCACTGTAAAACTGCTACAGTATTTGTTAATGTCTGTTACAAGCTTTAAGTAAAACAAATAACGTTGTTTACAAGCTTCAAATGTTCACATTTGATCTAGAACAGCCAAAAAATATTAGCTTAGCACTAACATGCTTCTAGTATCTAATAGGGGCGTTTGCAGGAATTAGCATTATCTGAAAGGTGTTTCTTGGACTGAGTTTTGATATTTATGGCCCAAGCTGAAGGCCTAACTCTGATACATGCTCCTCACCACCGCCTCTCAGAGAGCAATGAGGCCTCAGAACCAAAGCACCCCAGAGACAAACGACACCAAAGCACCCCAGAGACAAACGACACCCCAGAGCGACCTAGAACCTTCAGAGAAGAAGAGAAGATACTCCACTTGTGCTGAATGAAGAAAAGAAAGAGGAGGTCACGTTCTAGTGGTGAGTCCACCCTTCAAATTCAGCCGTCATTGATTTGACAATCAATACCTGTAAGAGGTGTCTGAGCGCTCCTTCGCTGATTGATGTGGTTCGGAGCGCCCTGGGGGGCATTTCTTTCTCTTTCCTTTCTTTCTTTTGGCTGCGTTTAACATCACCAGTCCCTTAAACGAGGGCTGAGTGGCAGCCTTTAAAGAAAGCCAAATGACAAGGCTCGGCACTAACAAAAGCCAATTATGGGGAATTTTCTGCCGTATACATTTTTCCGTCAGGAACACAAAGCAAACTGCCTCTAAAGCTTCACAGCCGTAAATAGAGAGGCACTTTCGCTGGGCGTACACACACGTGGCCGAGCATGCTTAAAAACTGCATGCGTCTTTCCAAGAAATTGCTCTTTGACAGAGAGCTGAAGCTCACGATCTGCACACAAGGGTACACACTGCAAAACAGACACACTGGTGGTTTGCATGACCTTTCACTCGCAGGAGTCTGAAGGCTGGTCTGATATAAGTGGTGCTGCTTTTAACCCTTCAAAGATGATTGATGTGTAACACATACACACACGCACACACACCCTCCGCCTTCTAACTACCAGCCGTTTGTGGAGGGTGGAGTTTGCAGCTGTGTCAATAAGCTAACATACAATCATAATGCAGTTTTCGAAGCTTTTGAAGATTCTTTTTTCCCCTTTCACTTCTGCCCCAGGCATCTTCACCACCACGCTCAGACTTATCTTATTATATAATAATGCTATTATTACATACAGATACATACAGATATATAATACATCTGGAGCTTATTATCATTACAAATAGGTACTAACATGTAAAACATATGTATGAGCCACATTATTATTTACATATATATATATATATATATATATATATATATATATATATATATATATATATATATATGTATATGTAATACATGTATCTAATACATAATACATGATTTAATATTCACTGTCCAAAAAACAAAAACACACAAAAAAATATATATGTAAAAAAACAAAAACAAGTACCTACAAAATGGCAGTTTCTTTGCAGGAGGGGAAAAAAATCTTCACTTTTAATATAAGTTAATTTAATGAGATTTTATTCTTTTGGACAATGACAATATATAAAAGACAAACAGATATGTACATATGTAATACATATAGCAATTTTTATTATCATATACATATGCTTACATATATAATACATTTGAGACATATTATACATATATATATATATATATATGTGTGTGTGTGTGTGTGTGTGTGTGTGTGTGTGTGTGTGTGTGTGTTTATGTGAGTGTGTAGCTAGATAGATAGATGGCACATATTATTACACACACATATTAATCCATACATACACACACATACATACACACATATGGGAGATATTATCACATATAGAAACTTACTTATATTTTCTACATATGGTACAAATTATTATTACACATAGGTACTTAGATATGTATATAATACATATGGAACACACACTCAGGCATCACATCCTGACAAGGTATAGAAGCAGTCTATGCTACACATACATGCACACAACATGTTGCTCATTTGTCGAAACTGTTGTTTCTAACACAGCAAATGATCACTTAAGGTCTGGTTGAGTTTTCCACCATTTGAAGCTTCACTCCAGTAAAAGTGCTGCTGAAAGGCCGCTGATTGCTATTATGCAACATTTAATCACTTTCTGACCCACTGAGTGGAAAAGATGAATAATTTTCAACATCAAAGGAACAGAATGAAACAGAGAGAGCAAACAACAAAAGCAGCCGCAATGTTTCGAGACGTGTCTGTCTTTCTCAGTGTATTTCCACACTGAAAAAAGTGCCGTGTTGAATTGACTTGATTAAAAAATGTACATCATTTCCACGTGAATACCACATATTAACATCAACATGACTTACAGTTCACTTTAACAGTGATTGTGATGGTGGAAATTTCATTCATGTGGAAATGATGTACACTTTTGAATGAATTCAGTTCAGTGCAGCACCTTCTCAATGGGCTGTGCTGTCCATAAGTAATTGGACAGTGACATAGTTTTGCTTTGTACTCCAGCACTCAGTCTTACAACAATGAATAGAAACCCAGCTGAAATTTGAGGGTATTTACATCTATATTGAGGAAACTATATAGGATTTAAATTACTTAATATAATGCCAACATTTCAAGACCAAAAGTAATTGGCCATTTGACTACTTTAAAAGCTGCGTAATTGTAAAAATATATAGCTTTAAAAATGGCCATGTTGAGATAAAGCAGGCGGAAATTGTATTTTATGGCTTCTGTGGACATAATTAGACTTTAAGGACCACTGCTGTTCCTCCAGTACATTTACATCATCTGAAGCAGATGTTCATTCACGGGAGCCGGTGTTTGTGGAAAACGTCTACAGCGGCGCTATGGACCCTGATGACCCGGCATGCCCCCTGCTGGTGTGGGTTTAGCTTTTCTCCAACTAGTTTGTTGTTAGTGAGCTGTTACAACATCCTCAGCTAACATGGCTAATCTAACATTTTGGTTATAGTTATTTTCACCATCCATTGATTTATCTCTCTGTAGATGTTAGCTGACTTTACTGTACTCTGATAGTTGTGAAGGAATTTCTCCACAAAGCATTTATATCCTTTATTTAGTTTGAACTCCCACAATGTTGTGTTTGGTTCTCCAATAGTTCTGGACACATCCTTCAATTTCAATTTTGGAAACTATGACAAAGATAAAGTGACACACCTTTTTGTGGTGAGCTGAAGTGATAGGTACTCCTGTATTTCTGAGGTTAGTATCTGTCCATAAGGCAATAGCGGAACTTGTTTTACTCAGCATTTACGCACTTCTGCATCTTGTGAAAAGGGCCTATCGAAAGTTAAGTGAAGACACTAGAGAACCATAGATTCAGAGATGGGACCTGAGGAGAAGACCAGAGAAGTATTAATACCGGTTTTACCTCGTCCACTTTGCCTCATCATTTCCCCTCAAAGGAATCCCCAGCGCCATCTTAAGGGCCATTTCATTACTATATTAGCTGAAGCAAAGTGTTAGTTGAGCCCTAAGAGGGACAAGGGATCGAACAAACACCAGTGTCAACTTCAGTAGAACTTACCCAGAAATCATTGGGACCTGTCACATTTCCTTTTTCAAACCCCTAAATAGAGATGTATTTAAGCTACAGCAATAAAATACTTTAAATACTAAACATTTTAAAAACCAAAACTTTCGATTTGCTGGGCTTTGAGTTACAAATTGTTCCATCTGTTCTACACGACTGCTGATTTGTTGTATGGCTGTAATGCTGGCTCATTAGCATGCTAAAGGCTACATAGCTAACAAGAACAAAAAGAACTCAACGCAAGTAAAGCAATTCCTCACACGTTACGTACATTACACTAAAACTCCTTAAAAACATTTTGCATTGCAATATTTGCGTAGCCTGCGATGGACTGGTGACCTGTTCAGGGTGTTTCCTGTCTTCCGCCCAATGACCGCTGGGAAAGGCTCCAGCTCCGCGAAAATGTGTGTGTGTGCATTTGCATAGCTAGCCTATTAGCTCAGTGAGGCCGATCAAACCTGCCGAGGGCGAGTGCGTTCTGTTCGAATAATCCGCCCCTCACGGCCCCCTCCTCCCCTTCTGCCTGAGTGGACATCTGTGTAACGCAGCAGTGACGCACATCCAAGTGGGTGAGGTCAGGTTAAAAAAAGAAATAGAAGAACGGAGGCTCTAAAATCCGTCTACTGTGTCCTTCTCTTGAGCTGGTGTGAATGAAGCTATGGTCATTAATGTTACTACTGGACTTTTGTTTAGGAATGACATCATACTCCTTTGTGCAAAACAAGGTCAATGGCGATTAAGTTCATACCTTGATGAATGACACATCTCAAAAGAAAGAGCTTGGCCTAATTTCAGGAATTTTAACCCTTAAAACGACTAGAGTTTTTACTGCTGTTTTGCTGTACATTATTGGAATGTAATTGGGATGTTATGTAATTTATTACATAGTTATGTTTTACATGCAGGTTATACATATGGGGAAACATTCATTACATTTGCATTCCGCATGGACAGTCTGACTTAAAGAAATGTAAGTAAGAATGATGAGCTGGGCCAGCTGTGTTTTTATTTCATTTTTACTTAACTTTTTGCCATGACCCAAACGGGCCATTGTTTATTGAAAAATTGAAATACAAAAACTGAAAGAGCAAAAAAGGCACTGAATACTTGAACTATTCAAAGATCATTTTAAATGAAAACAAATCGTTTTATATAAAACAATCAGCTGCATTATCTACAGATAACTGTTGTACTTCTGTAATGTCCCCAGGAGGTATTTTTTTAAAACAGCCTATTTGCTTGAACTAGACACCAGGCATCTTTTCTTTTTGGTTAACCGCACGTAGAAGGCACTTTACGTTGCAGTGTGTGCTGGAAACTGTAGTGCAGCTCATGGTGAAATTGGCAAATATTAATAGAAAATTAAAATAGTTTTGTGGGCCAAATAGGATTGTACCACTGTCAGGTCCCTCGCTGATCCTGTTAGGTAGAGGGGCAGAGCCTACCCCCGGACAACCAGAAAGTGACCAAACTGGTGATGAGGGGGAAGGAGGGGAACATCGAAACGTAGGCACCTGAAAGCAGCAGGATAGGTATTCAGGTAGGTCATTTTAAAGACAGGTGTGGGCCCGTGATTGGTCAGGAGTAATGAATGAATGAATGACATAGCATTAGAGTATTCCTGGCAGAACTTTTGCTAAATCTTACATGAACTGACGAACGCAGATCTCAGATCAGTGTTCTTACTTTGAAATGCTTGATAAATATGGGCCAATGACTTTTCATCAAATTCAGATCATGATAAAATATCTCCTCTTCTGTTTACAGACACTAATATGGTCTGGATTGAGAGTTTAGAATCTGCACTTTGCAAAGGTTTTTTTCTATGAACACTCAAATAACCACTTGCATGGTGAAATAATTCTTCAGATTGAAGGAGAATGTACTGTAGATGGTCCTATTTAGAAACTTCTTAAAAAGGGTTATATATATATATATATATATATATACATATGTATATATAAATATATATATATATATATATTACCAAAAGGGTTCTGCTATTGTTCTGATATCAAGCTTATGTACAATAGTAGAACCCTTCTTGGTGCTATACCGTTTTCAAAAAGTTTCTAAACAGAACCATTTACAGCACATTCTCCATCAGTCTGAAGAACATTTCACAATGCAAAGAACTATTTAATCATTCTAATGGTTCTTTGAGTGTTCATGGTTTTACACCATGAACCATCTTCTTTACTAAAGAACCCTTGTAGAACCATCTTTTTTTAAAGTGTACAACACAAATACAGTCATTTAATTATTTTATATGAGTCTTCTGAGTTTTATATTTAGAATGTTGATGATAGGAAAATAGTGGAAAGTCTGAAATAATACGTTTTCCTTGGTGACTATTTTGCCTCACAGCGCCCTGCATGTATCCCTCCACCATGAATGGATTAAAATAATATGAAAATTTTGTCACAAAACTATCAGAAAACAGTAGTGTATTCATAACCATTTCATGTAATAACTTTCTGTGAGGGAGCTTTTAGAGGTGGACGTCTGGTTCCTGTCACCACCACTGTGAACAATTCTGACTCAGTAAGTTTTCTCTATAACAGAGCATTTCACACCAAACCACTCTGAACGACTCTGTTTACATCTTAACCATTTAATTATGCAGGAATTTTGAGAGATCGGTAGAATTCCCCTTTAAGAAAGAACTGAAGAAAATTCTTGAGATGTTTTTAAAAAAATGATAACGTATCTTAACTTATTTAGGTATGTAGTTAAGAAAAAAGGCACATCAAAGAGGATTTTCTTTCTTAGGACACGTTTGTGAATCCAGGCTCAGCTCACATATCAACCCTGTATATGGTTCTGGACCTAAAGCGTTATGAACATGATACAGTGTGGTGATACAGTGGTGATCAGAGCTGATCTCTTTAAACCCAATCCGGCTGTAGAGCAGCTCTCACTGCTGCATATCAAAGTGAGTGAAGTGCGTAATGTGTGATATCAGTTACAGTGGCTGTCAGTCTCCACCCTGAACCCAAACTACAGCGCGGAACACACAGAACACACAGAACACGCAGAACACACAGACTGAGGGGGTTAAACGTCTCCTACACGCCCGCAGCTACAGATCCAGTGACTCATCCTGGATAGAATGGCTCTCTCATCAGCCTCTATTCACACTGCACACTTCAAACATACCTCAGCAGCCAGGTGTACCTCTCTCTCCCTCTCTCTCTCCCCCTCTCTCTCTCTACTCTCTCTTTCTCTCTCTCCCCTCTCTCTGTACTCTCTCCCTCTCTCTCTCTCTCTCTCTCTCTCTCTCCCTCACCCCCCCCCTCTCCCCAGTCCCTCTCTCTCTATTCTCTCTGCTCTCTCTCCCCTCTCTCCCTCACTCTCTCTCTGTCCTCCTCTCTCTCTCTCTCTCCCCTCCCTCTACGCTCTATCTTTCTATCTATCTTTTTTTTTCTCTGTCTCTCTCTACCACTCTCCATCTCTCTCTCTTTTTCTCTATCTACTCTCTCTGCTCTTTCTCTGCTCTCTCTCCATCTCTCTTTCTCTTTTTTATCTCTCTCCTCTTTCTCTCTACCCACTCTCTATATCTTTCTCCTGTCTTTCTCTCTCTACCTCTCTATACGCTCTCTCTATCTCTTTTTTCTGTCTTTCTTTCTTTTTTCTTACTTTCTTTCTTAAGTGTTCTTTTCTCTCTCTCCATATTTCTTCATTCTTTCCTTTCCTTCCTTTTTTTCTCTTGTCTTTGTCTCTCTTTTCTTTCTATATCTCTCATTCTCTTTGTCTCTCTCTGCTTTTCACCACTCTTTGTCTCTTTCTTCTCTCTTTTATCATTCACCCTCTCTCATTCTCTAACTCTTTCTTTCTCTCTCTCCAAATTTCTTTATTTCTTTATCTTTCTTTCCCTCACTTTTTCCTCTCTCCTTTCTCTCCCATCTTCTCTCTCTCTCTCTCTCTCTCTCTCTCTCTCTCTCTCTCTCTCTCTCTCTCTCTCTCTCTCATTTCTACAGATTACAAATGGGTCTTTTTTAATTACTAGTACTTTAAATTGGACAGATGTAATGAAGTGATTAAAGGGAATGAAATGGTGGCGTATTGGCCGCTCCGCAGGCTGCAGCTATTCTCGCCTGGTGACCAGCGCGTACCCTCAGTGACACAACTCTTTCCAAGAATGATTCATCCAGCTCAGCCTGTATTTCTGAAGCTCCATGGCTTTAAATTAGGTTTGGACGGAGCGTCTGTTCGGGACGACTGCGCGCCGAGGGCTGCAGGGAGGCTGTGATTTGAGGCCTGAGAGAACAATGGGGTTTTGTGCTGGCCGTGGTTTGGTCTCCGTTTAAAGACTCTTATTTGCTCTGTAATGGAGGAGAAGTGGAGGTCTACAGGCTGGAGTCAGCGGGTGACGCTGACACCACTGGAATATGACTTTAGCTTCATTTAAACGAGGCCAAAAACGCCTCTTTAACCCTGAGAAGACTCAGTTAGCACTGCTGCTAACACAGCCACCCTGTAGATTTATAAGAATTATTTCTGACTCTTGGAGAAACTATGTGGAAAGTGCAGATTCCAAACTTTTAGTCCAGACCAGATTAGTGTGTGTGAGTCAAAGAGGAGAAATTGTATTATGATCTGAATATGATGAAAGTTATTGTTGTGTTTGAGGAAAAGAAAAATTATCAGTTACATTTTTGGCATTTTTTTGGGCCATTTTTGAACATATCAAAAAAATAGTCAGAATTTGAACATGACAGCAGAGAATGGAGATAAAATATTATTGTTATTAATTGCATAATCAATTATGTAATTAATGGCATAATTAATTATGTAATTAATTACATAATTTCTGAATTACATTCCAATAGCCATAGCAAGACAACAGCAATAATGACAAGAGTTAAAACTTTCAAGAGTTAAAACAATAGAAAAAATCCTCAAATCCTCCTTTTTGAAGAATATACAGAATGCAAATCAAATGTAATTAACTGCATAACTACCATACTTATTATGTAATTGTCTAATTTCATTTAAAATAGTTGAATGTACAGCAAAACAACAATAATAACTCTAGACTTCGATGTTTGAACACTATGTGTCCAAAAGTCTGTAGACTCCAGAGCTTCTTCTGAAACGAAGGGTGTTAATAGTGAGTTTGTGCGGCAGTAACAGGCTCTACTCTTCTGGAAAGGCTTTACACTAGATGTTGAACATTGCTGTGAGGATTTTCTTGAGCATTATTGAGGTCAAATACTGATGTTGGATGGTCAGTTCTGGATCACTCCAACTCATCCCAAAGGTATTGGATGGAGCGCCATCTCTCCACAGAACACAGTTCCACTGCTCCACAGCCAAATGCTGGGGGGGCTTTATGCCCCTCTAGCCCATGCTTGGCATTGGGCCTGGTGACCTTAGGGTCATGTGACCTCATGCTGCTCCAGAGCGTATCATTCTATTGGTTCATGCTTTTCTATAGAGATTAAACAAGCTGTGTCAAACTGGCCTATCATGACCCAAAGTGCTGAATAAAGCTTGACAGGATAGTTCTGGTTACCATGCAGTGACAATAACATCATTAGATCAAAGATGAATAAAATATAGAACAATATGAAATTATATTATATTAATAAAAATAGAAAATAATAAAATAAAATAATAAAATATTAAATATTTTTAAAAATATATATTAATAAAAATCATATGTTGTAATACAATAATCAGATGTTTAAATACCTCTTTAATTAATGTATTCGTCAGATAAGGCTTTTGAACAGCATCTCAAACATTTACAGTCAAAGACGCTTCTTCAAGGGTTCTTTAGTGAAGTCAGTGGTTCTATTTAGAACCATGAGTTCTATATAGAACAATTTGCATGCTTAAATGGTTCTTAGCATGGTGAAATGGTTCTTTACATTGATGGAGAATGTGTTGTATAGAGTTCTATATAGCACCAAAAAGGGTTCTTCTGTTGTTACAAGCTTGACATTGTAACAATAGAAGAACTCTTTTTGGTGCTATATAGAACCTTTTTCAAAAAGGTTCTATATAGAACCATCTACAGCACATTCACCATCAATCTGAAGAACCCTTTCACGATGCAAAGAACCCTTTAATCATTCAAAGGGTGTTCATAGTTCTATATAGAACCATTTTCTTTACTAAAGAACCCTTGAAGAACCATCTCTTTTAAGAGTGTGGATAAACCTGCGCTGCTGATTACATATTGATAGAACATCCTGAACATGTGATGATTTAAGGTGGTGAAAGTAGCCTTGAGAACCTCAATGTGAGATCTAAACCTGAACAAACCTCTGGTCAGCAGTGAGTGACCTTAAATTAGCTGCATTCTCTCATTAGACGGACTGTCTGGATACTTTTGGACATGTTCTCTGTGTAATGGTGCTTTGACATTTAACAATGTGAGTAGTGAAGTGGGGGAGGAGATGGAGATGGTAAAAGAGGGGGGCTGGGTTTGAGGGATTGGGGGGGTCTGTGGGGGGGAAGGTGGATCTTCATGCATCTAAAATCACTTTGTTATTGACAGTATTGAATTTTTAACTCAATTACAGCAGAACCTCTAGGAGGACGACGCCAGCTGAATGCGTGATGGGCGTATCCAAATTTCTGCATTTGGCTTCTTCATCTCAGCAGAGCTGCAGTGTTACTGTGAGTCAAAGAGATTCTTGACATCTATTTTAATACCGCCAAGTCTTCAGTACAGCATCTTGCAGGTCAGATCTGGAGTCAAAGCATCCAGAGAACGCGCGCAGAAACATAAATGAATTTAGGTAATAAGTGTTCTAAAGACTCAGAGGCCTACAATGCAGTACAGCAGTGAATATTTCAGCCGCAGAACAGTTTTAACCTCATATCTCTCCTCATTCTGCTTAATGCCTTTATTTTATAGCTGTTATTGTACATGTTACTTCTATATATCAGTCATACATGCTTAAAAAAGATGGTTCTTCAAGGGTTCTTTAGAAAAGAAAATGGTTCTATATAGTCTATATAATCTATAGATTGATGGAGAATGTGCTGTAGTTTTTTTCTAGCACCAAAAAGGGTTCTACTATTTTTACGATATCAAGTTTGTATTCAATAGAAGAACTATTTTCAATAAGTTTCTTAATTCCTTTGCATGATTAAAGGGTTCTTTGCATCATGAAAGCGTTCTTCAGATTGATGGAGAATGTGTTTTATGTGCTATATAGATCCTTTTTGAAAAGGGTTCCCAAATTGCACCAAAAAGGCTTCTGCTATTATTACAGGCTTGACATTGTAACAATATCAAGACCTTTTTGGTGCTATATAGAACCCTTTTTAAAAAGGTTCTATACAGAACCATCTTCTTTACTAAAAACTCTTGAAGAGCCATTATTTTTAAGTGTGTAGCACAAGAAACAGTCCACACTGAGTAGCCAGGTTATTATGTCCACTTACCTTCCTCTTACTGGACACATTATCAGAAACACCTGACATACACAGTTGAATGCAAAAGTCTGTACAAATAACATTTTTTGATGATTTTCTAAGTGAAAAATTCATTTTTCTGCATATTTTCTGTCACATTTCTATTTGTTTCTAATTATTCGTTGGGTTTAAAGGGTTAATATCATGGAAAACTCCTCACTTTTTTGATGTAGTGTGTAAACATTGCCATACTGTTCACACTCCAGTGCATACGGTCCATATATGGAAAATAAGCTGCAAAAACAGCCCATTTTGAATTTCTATTTTCTGTTTTTCCCAATATGTTAAATTCAGCAAATAAACAATGATTATACATTAAAATGTGCAGAAGTGTGTTCTCTGTAGACAGTGTGTTCACTTATTTTTTCTCAGCATTTACATTGCAGCGAAGAAGAACGCTTACTTTCCAGACTGTCGGCCTGTTAGTATGTTGCTAAAATGTAAGCAAGTTTAGCTGCCCATGGGCATGCTCTGTGCTCCAATGAAATTATATACTCATTAAAAATTGTGAGCTAATGTAAAAATCTCCATCCGCTGTGATTTCAGCGTGTAGTTTAAATGTAGATGTGTGATGTAATGCAAGGCAGCACATTTAATTGGCTGCCTGATTGGCGGAATTTGCATCTCATTTGCATAAAGTTGAGAAAGGCCAAACTTTTTATCACTCTCTCCACACACTTCATGCCACTGACACTCACACAGTCCTGTACGCTGAGCTGCTGCCTGTCTCTTTATAACTATATGAGAGGCGAAAATAAACTCGCCTTGCTGTGATATAAATGCAGCACAACTTTACACCTGCTAGAGAGGGGTTTCTAATAAAGTGGCCAGTAAGTGTACACAGTGTGCAGAAACCCCAGCAGCAGCACAAACATCTCAGCGTTACTGCTGTGCTAAGAATAATATCTCAAACAATACCTGATCAGCGGTTAGTTTCCATTAATGTGGAGTGGGAGGAGCAATAAACTGCACAGCAACGGATGAGCTACAGTCTGTAACTGTAAACCTATAAAGGTAGGTGTTTCTGACAAAATAACGAGTGAGTATAGCTAGAAGTTAGGTGTTTCTGATAAATTGGCCACTGAGTGTAGCTATAAGGTAGGTGCTTCTGATAAAATGGCCAGTAAGTGTAGCTACAATGCAGGTGTTTCTGATAAAATGGCCAATGAGTGTAGATACAAGGTAAGTGTTTCTCATAAAATGGGCCGTGAGCGTAGCTACAAGGTAAGTGGACCAAATAAACTGGCACCTCGGTGTAAATTAAACTTCAGTAATTCTCAATTTACTGCAAAGCAAGGAGGGCGTTTTGAATGCCGATACCAACATTCATGCCCATCCAGCATGTGCCTTGAAGATACCCTGGTGCCAATCCAACTGGCAAAACCTCCCACATCCGCTCATAATCCACCAGCACTGTCAGACACTGATGCTTACAGAAAGCTTCCCTTCCAACTCCTCACTTCCTGCTCACCCTCCACCGAAAATTCACAGCTATTAAATTACATGGAGGGATGTTGGTGATTTATTTTAAGCTGTAATTAAATGTGAGCCAAGAAATACAGCGTATGAATGCAGCACAGCTTTGCAGAGGCGATGTGGGCTTATTGTACACACTGAAAGCTTTGATTTTCATAATAGATAACAACCGGAAAGGGGCTTTATACACACTACAGGCTAAATTGTGAAAGCAAACAGTGATTTTTTTTTAAATATTAGGTAAATTACGTTAGTTTGCCAACACACAACACTGATTTATCGAGATGTAATTTACCCAGAGAAGTTTTTCCTGAATCCGCTGGTTTGCGATGCTGTACTCTTCTAATTTGCTTCCAAACCTCTGGTCTTCAGTGTAAATCTTTTTTTCTAAGAATGTGTATTTCATTGATTTACCTGAAAAACTGATTTCTGAACTCTGTTCTGAGTAAACCAAGTGCATCAAAGCTGTGCTGAGACTGAAGTGCAGGATGTGTTTCTGTAACTCTGTAGTTCTTTACACCTCTATCCTCAGCTGAGTGTTTCATTAGTCACAGGATAAACACTTCACATAAAGCCCAAACACACACAGTTACACAACCCATAACTGCCTTTTAATCAGTGCACCCTGTCATTAGGAGGGAAAAACCACCAACTGGAACTTTGGCAACTACCAACAAAGGAGAGAACAACCATGTTCCTATACAACCCTGCGACACTGGGCTGTTTCTCAATATGCTTTACTGTATGATGTTGTTTTATGATTTTGTGGTTTTGCGTTCTTGCACTTGATTTTCTGCTGCCAAGCTGCATTCCAGTTTTCAAGAGCAACAGCACTAAGAACAGTTAAAGTACCCAGAAGCACAGACACTGGCTTACACTGGGTACATCAGGGATATGTCACTTTTAAAACTTCAAAAAAGAGTTTTTGTTCCTAAACATTCAAAGACACTGTAGAGGAAATCTCTAAATAGTGCTGCATCCATTTCCATGGTTACGCTACATTCATTTCCATTGTTTTGCTACATCCATTTCCATGGTAACAATACACCCATTTCCATGGATACCCTACGTCCATTTCCAAGGTAATAATACACCCATTTCAATGGTTAACCTATATCCATTTCCATGGCTACGCTACATCCATTTCCCGGTAACAATACACCCGTATCCATGGTTACACTAAACCCATTTCCTTGGTTACACTACACCCATTTCTGTGTATATATTACACCATTTTTCATGGTAACAGTAAACTCATTTTCATGGTAACAATACACTTATTTCCATGGTTACACTACACCCATTTCTTTGTAAATACTACACCCATTTCCACAGAAACGGTACATCCTTTCCATACTTACGCTACACCCTTTGCCGGTAATGCTACATCCATTTTCATGGTTACACTACACCCATTTCTCTGTATATACTAGACCCTGTTACATTGTAATGGTATAGTCTTTTCCATGGTAACACTACATCCATTTCCATGGTTACACTACACCCTTTGCCATGGTTACCCTACACCAGTTCCATGGTAACACTATATTCATTTCCATGGTTATGTTACACCCTTTGCCATGGCAATGCTACACGCATTCCACCGTAACACTACACATATTTCTGCGGTTACGCTACACCCATTCCATTGTAGTACTACACTCATTTCCATGGTTATGCTGCACCCTTTTCCATTCTTAAGCTGCCTTCACATCTCACTGTCTCCTCACTATAGTCTTTGCTGTAAGGTAGCAAATATCAGGCAACTCTGGGCAGCCCTGGTGTAATAGGATTTTGGATGGATGAGAATAAATAATAATAATAATAATAATAATAATAATAAATAAAAAATCATTGAACAGCTTATGGGTGCTTATTGTTTTTTTAACATGGTAACTCATAACTATGGTTACACCACACTTATTTTCATGGTTACATTAGGAGTAATGAGTTGTAAGAGTCACCCACTGTATCTGAGTCAAGACGTTTCTTGTAAGATAACTTGTCAAGAAAATTGTTCCCAAGAATTCAGTTCTTTACGTTCTTACGTCCATTAAACTGGTGAATCTCACCCACAGTGTTATTTATGTCCATCTCAGATGAAACCCCTGCAGAAAGCTTTTACTGACATTGTTATTGACAAAGCCAAACTATTTGTAAATAAGTGCACTCTTTCCTGTTTGCTCTGCAGGCTTGTGGCCTTAGTCAGAAAAACACCCCCATAATCATCGCAGTGACTTGTTAAACAGGCTGCTAGGACTTTTAAAGTTAAACTGCAATCTAAAAGCCCCTTTTAGCATCTTGTAAATATCATTAAATATAGTTTAAACATAAAAAGCTTACATGCAGCTCTTTAAACGCCTGTTTAGAGGGCTGTTTCATTTAATTTTAATGTGGAGTTGTAGCTGGCATTTATGAGGCCTAATTTCATGCTCTAATACAGACGCCAGCACACTGTCCTCCTGATCTCCCTCAGCTCTGTACTGAATAATCTGAAGTCACTCACATTGCTCAGATAATGCCAGTTTTTACACAGGGCTTAAAGTTAGTTTGGTAAAGTTACACTGTTTCCTCATCTTCCTCCAAATGTAGACGATCAGCCTTGTTCAGTGTTTGGAGCTACGAAGTTAATATAACTAACAAGTAATGGGCGCTTATACATTGTGTGAACCGCATGTCTAAATCTAAATCTGCTATTAAAATAGACAAAAGTGTGGACAAGATTCAGTCTTCAGGATGATTCTCCTACTGTTTTTGGTTCTTTGAGGTTCTTTAGTAAAGCCAATGGAAATATATAGAACTGTAACAACTCAAAACTCATTTGAATGCATTAATAGTCCTAATAGATACTGAATAATTCATAGTCGATACTGAATAATTCATATGAGATACTGAACAATTCTTAGCACATGCTGAATAATTCATAGTAGGTAATGACTAATTTGTAGTAGATACTAAATAATTAATGGTTGATACTGAATAATTCATAGTAGATACTGAATAATTCATAGTAGATGCTAAATAATTCATAGTAGATACTTAATAATTCATAGTCGATAACAACTAATTCATAGTAGATACTGATTAATTTACAGTAGATACTGAATAATTCATAGTAGTTACTAAATATTTCATAGTAGTTACTGAATAATTTGTAGTAGTTACTGAATAATTCATAGTAGATACTGGATAATTCATGGTAGATGGTGAATAATTCATAGTGGATACTAAATAATTAATAAGGGATACTGAATAGTTAATAAGGGATACTGAATGATACGTAGTAGATACTGAATATTTTATAGTAGACACTGAATAATATGTAGTAGATACTGAGTAATTCATAGACAATATTGAATAATTCTCAGTAGATACTGAATAATTCATAGCAGATACTAAATAATTCATAGTGGATACTGAATAATTTGCAGTAGTTATGGAATAATTCATAGTAGAACTGAATAATCAATAATAGTTGCTAAATAATTCATAGTATTTACAGAATTCTAAGTATTAAGATTATTAACCAATTAATAAGGCTGTAGTTGAAGAGGTTAAAGTCCTTTTCCAGTGTTAGGCTGCTGAGAAGATAACTGCACTTATTAAGGTAAAGATTTTCTGGCCAATGCAGTCCTGTCCATTCTGTTAGCTCAGAGCTGTGCTCACTCTGTAGGTGGCATTATTTCCCCAGATCGATAAATACAATAACAGTTCAGGGCAAAGGCTTCGCAGTCAAATAAACTGTTATTTCTTTCTGAAGTAGCGGAAACATCTTATTTACCCCAAACACTCTCTCAGCTGCGTGATCCATCTCAGCCAGCTGCACACCTACTCAGCAATCCTGCTAGCATTAACTCATTATTAGCATTTCTGAGCGATTACGACCTTATTTGAGTCCCTGTATATACACTGATGCACTGAACTGACTTGATGCAAATGTGTTCATCATTTCCACAATAATAAAGCATATCACATTAAAACAACTTTGTCTTTCAGTCTGTCACTGATTGTGCTAGTGCAATAGATTTTATTCATGTGGACATGTGTACACAAATAGAGTCATTCAGAGTAATTTGGTGTGAAACGGTTCCGATTTCTTTACAGTGGTGGTGATAGGAAGCTGGGGTCGCCATGACTACAACACAAATATAGACATTTTATTTATTATACAAAACCACCAGTGAACCTACACATGTCATCTGAGTTTTACATGGAATTTTGATGATGGTAAAATAGCAGAAAATCTGAAATAAAAAGTTTTTTTTTGGGGACTATTTTGCCCTCATAATACCCTGCATATTATGTATGTCTCAACCATGAATGGATTTTAAGGCTAAAATAATCTCGAAACTTTTGTACAACAACGTCTCAGTCATCAGGCAGTGTATTCATAACCATTTAATGTAATAACTTTCTGTAAGGGAGCTTTTAGAGCTGGGCGTTTAGTTCCTATCACTACCACTGTGACACAGTAAGTTTCTCTAGAACAGAGCGTTTCACACCAAACCACTCTGAATGACTCTGTTTACATCTTAACTACTTAATTATGCTGAAATGTAGAACAATGTGAACTCCTCTTTGAGAACTCCTCCTGATTTTGCATCAATTTCCATTTTAGACTCACATTCCACAAAGAATAAGAGTGAAAGTGTTTCAAAACCAGCTCATAAAGTCAGAGTTGAGGTGGAAATAAACTGCTGCTGCCCTCAATTCACCTGATTTGTGTGTCAACCTGAGAACTACAAGCATGCTCTTATCTTTTTAGTGTAATAATTAATAATGCAAAGTAATGAAGTGTCTCCTGAGCTGCGTCTCATGCATATTTAAACTGAAAGCCGTCACAGTTTTGACTGAAGGTCATTCATCAAAGCAGAATTTGTGCTCAGGGCAAAGAAAGCAAAGGTTTTTTGCTGAACACTGAATAAATTGCTGCATTTATAATTTATTACATCAACACAATTATTCCCAATGGTAAGTAAAAAGTCAACATTGTGTTTATGTAAAGTCTTATTGGTGTGGAAATCATGCACACATTTGAATCAAGTAAATTAAATGCATTATTGTTTATGATGTGCTGTTAGGGTAGCCATAAATATGATGTTTACTACCTTTTTATAGCAGTGGCTAAAGAGCTACTGGTAGACGCCTCATATTGACACATCTATACCATAAACTACAGTGTCCAGTGCTGGACGGCACTAAAGGCATCAATGTACATCACAGCATTTACAGTAAAATAAGATTAGAGCTTATCTTTTTCAGATAAGAGCTGCGTAGTCCGGCAAAGTGTTTTTTCTTATGAAATTACTCTCAACCATAATGTTAATTTCTACTAGCGCCTCTGTGTGATTTCCTGTGCTATGTGCAAAGCTAACAGTTTATATATTTAGTTCTATTTGTAATTTTTGTTAAAACTACATAAATTTGAAAAAATATAATAATAAATACAAATAAATGCATTTGAAAAATATGTTTAACAAATACACTTTTGGCCATTTTCATACAAATATTTGAGAAATATATTTGAAATATATTTTTCACGATATATGCACAAACATTTGATATTTGTATTTATCATGTAAATCAATCAAATAACTCATTCTTTACTTTTTATGTTGCAGTAGTCGTACATCAAATACTTAAGTATAAAGCCTAGCTAATATGGCTAATAGCCAATATTGCTTTCCCCTTTTCTCTCTGACCCACATCATGGAAACACTCATATAAATTTTCTTCTTGTTAACCTTTCAAAACATACCAATCCATACATGGTAACTAAACAGTAAAAAGTGCTGAATTCATTGTTTTTGTGATGTCACAATAATCAACAGTTTTACAGATATCCACCTATCCAGCCTACTGCAGTTTAGTCCCGCCCACTCACACTGAGGTTATAAAGAAGTGTTTTAGCCTGTACTGCTTTTTGAATGAGGCAGCCAGTCAGTATAGAGCTCATTTACATATATCAGTCCTAAAGGCACAGTAACAAGAACAGCCTGTTAATCTAACCGATAACCCCATGACTTAAACCCATAGAAATGTTATAAGTGGAAAATGCAGGATATTGGCCCTTTAATATGCATAAGCAAATACAACCAATTATGATTCTCCTTACTTTAATCGCTAGTATATTTGGCTCTGTAGGGGGTGAATATTTTATCAAAAGCCTCTGTCTGTTATAACTGTATTCCTAACATTTTGCTCCAGGATTGGCAGTTTCTGGTCAAATATAGCAGCTGTGATGTCTGATGCCATTGGGCATCTGTCTCGCCATTTCCCCCTCCCCTTTTATCTAAAACTATAGAGCACAGCGCAGCTTTCTGACCGCCAGCCTCCTGCAAACACCCAAAACTCACAAACACTGCAGTTTCAGCCTCACTACAGTTCTACGATATGACGATTAATACATGGAGTGATAGTAATGATTAATAACTATGCATATTTCCACTTTACTCATTACTTATGATCAGGAAAGACTTAGTGGCACATTTTTGGGAGCAAAATCATGGGGAAACATCAGTACATAAATAACTGCGATGTCTACAACAGAAGTTCTTTTAAAGGGCTTATATAGTACATATAGTATATAGTACATATTTCTTGTTTTTTTCTAGTCTTAAACTGTTTTCGATACTTTACCTTTAAGACTGATATATGTAAATGAACTCTGTTCTGATTGGCTGCCCTGTATTGTGCCTCATTCAAAAAGCAGTCCTTTTTTGAGGCTGAAACTCTCCTTATAGCTTCAGCGTAAGTGGGTGGGGCTAAACTGCTGAAGGCTGAATAGGCAGATACACTATATTGCCAAAAGTATTCACTCACCCATCCAAATAATTGAATTCAGGTGTTCCAATCGCTTCCATGGCCACACGTGTATAAAACCAAGCACCTAGGCATGCAGACAGATTCTACAAACATTTGTGAAAGAATGGGTCGCTTTTAGGAGCTCAGTGAATTCCAGCGTGGTGCCGTGATAAGATGCCACCTGTGCAACAAGTCCAGTCGTGAAATTTCCTCGCTACTAAATATTTAGTCAACTGTCAGTGGTATTCTAACAAAGTGGAAGCGATTGGGAACGACAGCAACTCAGCCACGGAGTGGTAGGCCACGTAAAATGACAGAGCTGGGTCAGCGGATGCTGAGGCGCATAGTGCGCAGAGGTCGCCAACTTTCTGCAGAGTCAATCGCTACAGACCTGCAAACTTCATGTGGCCTTCAGATTAGCTCAAGAACAGCGTAGAGAGCTTCATGGAATGGGTTTTAATGGCCAAGCAGCTGCATCCAAGCCTTACATCACCAAGCGCAATGCAAAGCATCGAATGCAGTGGTGTAAAGCGCCGCCACTGGACTCTAGAGTAGTGGAGACGTGTTCTCTGGAGTGACGAATCACGCTTCTCCGTCTGGCAATCCGATGGATGAGTCTGGGTTTGGCGGTTGCCAAGAGAACGGTGCTTGTCTGACTGCATTGTGCCAAGTGTAAAGTTTGGTGGAGGGGGATTATGGCGTGGGGTTGTTTTTCAGGAGTTGGGCTCGGCCCCTTAGTTCCAGTGAAAAGAACCCTTAATGCCTCAGCAGACCAAGAGATTTTGGACAATTTCATGCTCCTAACTTTGTGGGAACAGTTTGGGGATGGCCCCTTCCTGTTCCAACATGACTGTGCACCAGTGCACAAAGCAAGGTCCATAAAAACATGGATAAGCGAGTTTGGTGTGGAAGAACTTGACTGGCCTGCACAGAGCCCTGACCTCAACCCGATAGAACACCTTTGGGATGAATTAGACTGGAGACTGTGAGCCAGGCAGAACCCTTTTTGGTGCTGCATAGAACCTTTTTCAGAAAGGTTCTATATAGAACCATCTACAACACATTCTTCATCAATCTGAAGAACCATTTCTACATGCAAAGAAACATTAAATCATGCAAAGGGTTCTTTGAGTAGGACCATTTTTTACTAAAGAACCCTTTAAGAACCATCTTTTTTAAAGTGTGTACTGCTTTTAAAAGCAAAATGCACGTGAATGTAAAAGCACATTTTTAAACCTCTTGGAAAATGAACCAAACTGACGTCAGAGAGAGAGAAAAGATGAACTGCAATGAAAATGTAGCATATGGGCCCTTTAATGCGCTTGATTTCAGAAGAAACGCTGTATTCCACAAACTTTTGGACATGAGAGCAACTTCTCGGTTCATAAAGTCCAACAGTCTGCATCTAAAACGCGGTCTGAAATCCTTCTGCAGTACATTGGCGATGTTTTTCTCACGTTTCTGCATTTTTTGTATGTATAATCAGGAGCAAACAAGCCAAAATTTCCTCTATACATCGAGGAGAGCATAAGGAGCCCAAGAGACGCCAAACAGCAGCGTGCCAGAGTTATAAAATGTCTCATACGTTGTTCTATTTCGTGTCAAAACGTTCGTAAAACTCGATTTCTACCTTATACGCGTTAAAAACGCACCTAAACCAAAGTTCAGTTCGAACTTGTCCGTTCCACCTTAACTGGCGCAGAATGGAACTGCTGCGACATTTAAGGTGGAACGGACAAGTTCGAATAAGAAGCTGGCCAATGAGAAGCCAACTTTTCCCCCCTTCCTTCATCCCAGTTGGTATGTTCCATCAGGCTCGTCAGGCTCGTGCTAAGTGACTGAGTGTGTGTTGGACAGAGAGAGAGAGAAAGAGAGGGAGAGAGAGAGAGAGAGAGAGTGAGAGAGAGAGAGAGAGAGAGAGAGAGAGAGGAGGAGTGCGTGTATGAGTGTGTGTGCGAGCGAGCGCGCGAGAGAGAGAGTGTGTGAAGGCTCTGGCCGTGGAGCCGTAGCTCACTTTTCCTCTCAACTTCTTCGCACGAGACTTCTTTCACGCGAAAAAAGAAAGGATAAATGAAATAAAACAACACGAGCCATGATGTGAAGCTGTGAAGCGCGCGCACACGGGCTTTTATCTTCGATCGTTTGCAAAGAAACAAAATATCCAAGCCTGAACGACGGAGAGAGAGAAGAGAGAGAGAGAAAGAGAAACAATGAAGCCTGTAGCTGTTCTTCCAGCTACTCTGTTAACTTTGCTGCTCTGCTCTCAAGGTAAGTTTTCATTTTTATTTAATATGAACGTATATATTTCGAGCGTATGCTTCTAATACAGTCCCAACGCAGAGTCATTGTCGGTTTTGGGAAATGCGCAGAACTTCGTGTAGTATATGCACTGTTGCATTGAGCTACTACTCTCCTATTATGAAGCATAAACATATAAATATGCACCAATGCATTGTACAGTGTGCTCGTGCAGTGCTTTTTAAAGGGGAAAATCACAGCCAGCTGCTGTCTCGTGAGTTAAATGAGTTGAAGTTGTTGGGCTCCACTCTGAAACACCAGCCTGGACCTCTCTGACCTCTTTTCGGGAGGTTCGAAGGTGCTGAGATGGTAAAATGTTGCAGCAGATGGAAGTTTTATATGTGCAAATGTGAGACAGTTCGGTGTTCAGACTTGTTTGGGTTCTCCATGCTTGTCAGACATGCAGGCAGAACCAGTGCTCAGCGCTCGTGCCATCACTCACGCTCGTGAAGGGTCTGTAGGCATCAGCATGGCTTTTATTTTGCAGCAGTACTTTATTACTGCATTTCACTGTAGGTAAAGCAGAATAGCATGTAAGTTTGTATTAGTGAAGTGCAAGGGGAATTCCACCCGTTTTTTTAAATTTTCTGTTTTATTATTATTATTATTATTATTATTATTGTAGTGTTTGAGATGTAAACAGAGTCATTCAGAGTGGTTTGGTGTGAAATGGTTCAGAATTCTTTACAATGGTGGTGATAGGAACCAGGGGTCACCATGACTACAACACAAATATAGCCACTTTGTTTACTATTCAAGTGAGTTTTTATATGTAATGTTGATGAAAAAGATGCTTCTGACAAGTTTTATTTTTCACAAAACTACCTTAAAATAATGTATTAGAAATCAGGCAGTGTATTAATAACCATTTCATGTAATAACTTTCTGTGAGGGAGCTTTTAGAGGTGGACGTCTGGTTCCTGTCACCACCACTGTGAACAATTCTGACTCAGTAAGTTTCTCTAGAACAGAGCATTTCACACCAAACCACTCTGAACAGCTTTGTTTACATCTTTACCATTTAATTATGCGTTATAAGTTTTAAAAATTTGTGGAATTGCCTTTAACAGTAATGCTAAAGCTGATGTACTGGTATAGACAATATATATTACAGAACTACAGTAATAATAGACATGTAGTGATTGCAAACAAGCAAGATTATTTCCAATTTATTGACTGTATAATATGAGCAGAAGGAATATGTGGGGCTCTCCCTGTTAGATTAGCTGTATTTCATGAATATTTGTGACTGTAGACACTTTACCACCAGTATTTACCACGTTTACCTTAGCGCAGATACTTTACCACTGATACTTTACCACCAGAGGGGGTTAGACTAGTCTAAAGCCATTCATTCTCCATGAGAAATGCTGCTACTTCAGTAAAATAGTGACTCGAGTAGAAGTAAATGTAGTCTAACTCCTAAAACTGGAGTGTTGAGTTGCTCTTCAGAGCTGCAGTGGAACTTCTTAGTATCTACAGCATCTCTCAGCAGAGGATCTGAAGATTTTTAGGCTCTTTTTGGATCATAAAATAAGGTGCAAAAGCTCCAAAGTGAGAGGAGTAAGCAACAGCAAAGCAGTTCAGCACAACAGAATGAAATTAAGCCCCAAAAGAAAATTAAGAACTCACTTTATTCACTAAAATGAATGAGCAGGAATAAAAAAGTATTAGCTTTTAAGGATACTCAAAGTACAAATCTATCAAAATTGGAGCTGTAACTGAGTAAATGGAGCAAGTTACTAGACAGATAGAGTTGCAGGAAAGCACAAAAACAGTAAAGTGTACAAATAAGTGCGTATAGGTGAGGAAATGGATATACATTTCGCTGCTGTCGGAAGCAAACCTCGTATCTCCATTTTTGTAGTTTATCAGTTTTTGGCATAATTTGAAAATGCCTGTTGTCCTTTACATTGTATGTAAATTTCATGAAGAGTGGACCAAAAGAAATGACCCAAAATGACTTGGAAAAACTTCTGGTTCCATTGACTTACATTGAAAGTAAAGTAAGTTCTCCTGTAAAATTCCCATTTTTTCTTCCGACAACAGCGATTTATATTGTTTTACATTCTCCAGACATGTTCTGTTGTGTATATCGTCCTGTGATTTGCACAGTATTGTGTAACAAATAGCTCGTGTAATAAGCACACATCCACTTCAAAAGCCTAATTACTTTTTTTTTTTTTACGATGTCCTTTGTTTTGGTGCATGCACAGTTTACTTTAATTGAATTATGTTGCTGTTGTGGTCATAGCATTCCTCGCAATCCGATCTTCACCACAGCCTTGCACGCGTTATTAAGCTCATCTCTGGTCTCAAACTGAAATAGACTGGACGTAGTCTCTTTAGCAGTGGTTTGAATTCGTTTTGTATTGAGCTGGAACACTGTAACGTCAGCTGGATAGCGTTTAAAGAGCTCAGCGTGGTGGTAGGATAGGCACGGGCTTTGTAATGCACCCAAAATGCAGCCTGTTCTTTGGTCTAAAGAAGCATGCTATTAACTATGGCTTTTTCATACTGGTGGTTTTTCTGACATTCATGTCATTCGCCCACAAAAGAGATGAGCTTTGTGTTGCTGATGAATGTGCTGTTTAAAAGATTGCAAGATATAGAGGACACGAGTCACCATTAGACTTCTGACAAGTGACAGTTTGGGGCACTTTGTTTTCAATTTGCGTCATTCAGTATTGCAGGGTATTACTTTATTGAGCTTCCAGGGTCTAATTGGCTCTATATGGAACGTCTTGATGACCCGTGTCTGTGTTTTCGGGGTTGGGAGGCTGCAGCCGAACTCTCCCCTGATACCGATTACATCAGAATTCTTGGAATTAAAGGAGAAATCAAAATTTCTGCTTAATTAAGTGATAAAGATGTAAACATTCAGAGTCGTTTGGTGTTAAATGCTCTGTTCTAGAGAAACTTATAGAGTCAGAATTCCTCACAGTGGTAGTGATAGGAACCAGACGTCCACCTCTGAAACCTTACATGAAATGGTTATAAATACACTGCCTGATGACTGAGACACTGTTTTATGATAGTTTTGAGAACTTAAACTCCATTCATGGTACAGGGATACATGCTGGGCCAAAATAGTCCCCAAAGAAAACTTATTATTTCAAAACTCAGAAGACACGTGTAGGTTCACTGGTGGTTTTGGATAGTAAATAAAAATATCTCATTAATTCTTGCATATGCAGATAGTCGGAAAGCACATTCGTGATCGCGAGGATGAAATATGTGGCTCATGTAGACAAGAAGGTCAGGAAGATGCCGCAGTACGTATCAGAAATAACCCAACGCCAAACACCGAGGGTTTGATGCAGTCGTTCCGTTGGGAAATCCTGCGATGAACCACATTATTGCAGTTAATTTCCCCCCACTTCCCAGGTGGATATGGCTCTACTCTCTGCTATGAATAGGAATGTCAAAACAGCATCAAAGCAACACTGGTGTAACATCACTGAAACAGCCTGAGTGATGAACTCCAAACATGGAGTGCCCTCATCTACACACACTACCTGCTCCACTGCTGCACTCTACTCACAGCCGTACTTCTGTGAATGCTGTTATCTGTGTATGCCATACAGTCAGCTATAAAAATGGACAGAAGTGCGTCACACGGCATTGGGTTATTTTTGATACGTGTTTGGTGTGCAGTTATTTTAGGTATGCGTTTGGTATGGGGTTATTTTTGTTATGCATTTGGTATGGGGTTATTTTTGTTATGCATTTGGTATGGGGTTATTTTTGCTAGGAATTTGGTATGGGGATCCAGGGGTGTTCGTCAACTAAATATTTTTGAAACATGTTTAATGTGACATTTTTGATATTAGTTTGGTGTGAGGTTAATTTCTAGTAGGCGTTTATTGTGGAGTTATTTTTGTTATGGATTTGGTTTGGGGTTATTTTTTAGCGATTTTGGTGTTGGGTCTTTTCTAACATGTGTTTGGAGTGAGAGTCATTTCTGGTAGGCATTTAGAGTGGGGTTATTGTTGATACGTGTTTGGGGTGCTATTTTTTGATACCTGCTTGGTGTCAGGTTATTTTTGATATGTGTTTGGTATGGATTTATTTTTGTTATGCATTTGGTGTGGGGTTATTTTTGATATACCTTTGGTATGGGGTTATTTTTAATATGTGTTTGCTATGCAGTTATTTTTGTTATGTGTTTGGTGAGGGGTTATTTTTGATATGCCTTTGGTACGGGATTATTTTTTGATACGTGTTTGGTATGGGGATATTTTTGGTATGTGTTTGGTGTGAGGTTCTGTTTGATGTGCATTTGCTGTGGGGTTATTTTTTGATACGTGTTTAGTTATTTTTGATATGAGTTTGGTTTGAGGTTAATTTCTGGTAGTCATTTGTTGTGGGCTTATTTTTGATATGCCTTTGGTGGGAGGTTATTTTTGATATGAATTTGAAGTGAGGTTCATTACTGGTAGGTGTGGGGTTATTTTTGATTTGTGTTTGGTGTGGGGTTTTTGTGGGGTCATTTTTGAAAAGCTTGTGAAATACAGGAAATGCATTTCCATTTCTCCTCTGCTAAAAGTGTTAGGCTGATCATCATGATCGATGGGTTTTGTTGTTTAGGTGATAAATGTTGACCATAAAAAAGCTACATTTTTGTGACACTTGACCCCATTGTGTGTGTGTGTGTGTGTGTGTGTGTGGTAGTAAAGCAGGTTTGGCAGGTATCAGTGGAGCTCAGTGGCTGTAGGGAAAAAGCAGCAGTGGCCATTTGATCCTTCGTTCAGTGTTACAGCTCTAGAGCTTTAGCTGACCATTCTTTCACACTTAGCACTACTAACACTGCAGTGCTAACTAAGGATGCACCGATATAAGAATTCAGGGCTGATGGCTGCTTTACATACATTCAATACAGTTCTTCAAAATTCAGAGTTGAATTTGTGTCCAAGCATTGTCTAAAGAGAGTCTATAATTTAAATTTACTACTGAGAATTTTTGCAATAACAGTCATTAAATAAGGTAATGTGATGTATAGATCACATTTTCAGAGCACGTTATCCCTGAAATGTCATAAGACGTTTCTCAATTTATGTTTTTTATGTCCCAGTTTTTAATAATAGTAACAGTGTTTATTTTATTCAGAAACTCTTCCAAACTCCTCCTCCACCACTCGTGTTAGGTTGACGTGCCCCCCTCCCCCCACCAATCCAGCTCTGGGGTGTTTTTAGAGAAAGCAGCGAACTGTAGTGGATCCAGTAAAGCTTTTGGTTTGTGAGTGTTCTGTAGGCAGGAACATTAGAGCTCCTGAAACATGGCTCAGCCTCTTTTATTAAATTATATTCCATTTCTGTGGTTGTATGTTGTGAGAGCATTTGATTAGTGTCAGCTTTCATTGGCTGCTGTTTAATGTTAGTGGCTCTCTTTGGACCAGATGGTCATCTTGACATGAGCGTTAGCATCAGTCAGAGTGTTACTGCCTTAGCAGCATTAGCCTGTTGCTGAGATTGTGAACATTAATGATGGAAAAAAGTTGATGCATTGTTTAAAGCCCTCTTTAATACTCTGTAATGTTCATATGATCCACACAGTCATTCTGACAGATTGTAACACACTACAGGAAGTGTAGGGGGTGATATGGCTTCTATTGTTTTTTTTCAAAAGCGCTCTATAATGTTCATATGATCCACACAGTCATTCTGACAGGCTGTAATACACTACAGGAAGTGTAGGGGGCGATATGGCTTCTATTGTTTCGTTTGCAAATCGCTGTATAATGTTCATATGATCCACACAGTCATTCTGACAGTCTGTAATACACTACAGGAAGTGTAGGGGGCCATATGGCTTCTATTGTTTCGTTTACAAATCGCTCTGTAATGTTCATATGATCCACACAGTCATTCTGACAGGCTGTAATACCCTACAGGAAGCCCTCCATTATTTGTAAACTGTGCTTTGGAATCTCCCTTTTTACAAGTTTGGGCACCCCTCAATAGGTTATGTGGTTGAAAAGCGCATACAAAATGTGTGTTTTATGTGAAAACATCCTGCAGTCTGTTAGATTAAGATGTCATTCGGAGTGGTTTGGTGTGAAACGCTTTGTTCTAGAGAAACTTGTGAAACTAGTGAGGTACCTGTAGGGTGTTAAAAACATAATAGTTGTTAAAGAAAACTCATTATTTCAGATTTTCCACTATTTTCCCATCATCAACATTCCACATAAAACTCAGAAGACACGTGTAGGTTCACTGGTGGTTTTGGGTAGTAAATAAAATGGCTATATTTGTGTTGTAGTCATGGTGACCCCTGGTTCCTATCACCACCACTGTAAAGAAATCGGAACCATTTCACACCAAACCACTCTGAATGACTCTTTACATCTCACACACTCAATTATGCAAAAACAGCCGCTTTAAAAATTCTTCATTATACATTGTTTTATGTGGGGGGAAAAATTTTAAAAATCACAGGGCTGATATGAGCATCTGTGGCGCTAAAACTCTCGCTGCAAGTGTGTGTTTGTGTGTGTGTGTGTGTGTGAGAGAGAGAGAGTCAGGTGATGGCAGTAAACAAGTCTGTGTGTCTGTCTGAATGGGCGTCCACAGTGAAAGGCCAAAAGGCTGGAGACGAGGAGTCTACAGGGCGTCACACATACACAGAAACACAAAAACATCACCGCTTAAAAAGAAAAGCAGGACATGCTTTTAAATCCTTTTTAATGCGTGTTTAGACACACACATAGCCGTAAACACCAGAAATGTTCGGATCAGTGCTCTTGAAACCTAACAAAATCTTTATGAATCAGGATTAGTCATCAAAAGAATAGTTGATCAAACACGGCTACTGATGACTGGAAAGTAGTAACCTAAAGTCACTGTGACTCTTTTCACAAGCCTGACTCATGGCTGTTCACTTTAATTCGTGGTTAGCAACATGCTGGTTCCTTTAAGAAAAAATATGAACTGACCATAGTGGCTTTTGGAGCGTACTAATTATGAACGTAATGTTCTCTCATAACGTTTACTGATATGTCGCATAATGTTATGAAGCATGCTGTTGAAGCGTTATGACATTACTGGCATGTACTGTTATGAAGCGTGCTGTTATGAAGTGTACTGCTGTGGTGTGTACTGTGTACTGCTAGGTCCAAAGTGCTATGTTACAAAGTTTAGTGTTACATAGCGTGCTGTTATGAAGTACACTGATATAATGTATAATGTTCTGTTATGACATGCACTGATATGAAGTATATTGGTATGAAGTGTATCCAAGCATGCTAGTTATGAAGCAGACTGTTATGAAGCATAATGTTACAAAGCTTGCTCATTTTGAAGCAGACTGTTATGAAGCTTGCAAATTATGAAGCATACTTTTGTGAAGCGTATTGTTAGCAAGCTTCATGAAAGAATGCTTTATAATTTTGACGCGGACTGTTGTAAAGCATTCTTTTATGAAGCTTGCTAATTTTGACGCAGACTGTCATAAAGCTCGCTAATTATGAAGCGTATTGTTATGAAGCATGCTGCTAAGATGCTAATTACGAAGTGGACTGCTGTGAAGCTTGCTAATTATGAAGTGGACTGTTATGAAGTATAATGTTACAGTGCGCACTAGTTATAAAGCGTACTGTTATAACGTATGGTATGGTAAGGTATGAAGTATAAAAGTATAAAGCGTAATGTTATGAAGCAGTTTTGAAGAAGACTGTTTAAGAAGCACACTGTTATGAAGCATGCTAATTATGAAGTATACTGCTGAGGTATAACGATATGAAGCATACTGGCTATAAAGCATGTTTTTATGAACTATCCTGGTATAAGGTGTACTGTAATGAAGCATATTTTGAAGTATAATGTTCTGAATCATACTGTAATGAAATCTAAAGTGACTAATACAGGAATGAATACCCGTTTGTGTGTCCTTTGTGTCGTGCTGTAGTGAAGCTGGTCCTCCTCTCTATCTGATTTCTCTAACAGACTCTTTCCCATGTCTGAGATTAACATGGCTAGCATGTGCTCTGCGCAGAATGACGCATTTTTCTCCTGCTTGTTCTTCTCTCCTCCTGTGAGGGATGGGGATTGTCTGGGATGAATGGTGCTGAAATTAAATTATGACCCCCCCCTTGTAATGGTGGATGAAGACATCAGTGTGAGTTGGGATGGGACAGTGCAGCGTTAGTCATGAAGCTCAGTGGCATTTCTACTGTGTGCGTTTTATTATCACAGCAGAAAGAAAACAGCAGGCGAGCTCTGTCTCATTCGCTGTCTCATTCATTCGTTCCTTCTCTTTTTCTGCCTGTCTTTCTGTCTCTTTTAGAGCATAAAGGAAAGGAGTTGGGCCGAACGATTCATTGTTTTTAACATCGAAATCAAGTTTTAAATAGTAATTTTAATTGCGGAAATGTGTGGAAATTTAAAATAATAATGCTGGCAGTGCTAACAACTTCATATATGTACTGAGCATTAACAGGATTAAATTGTGTTCATTTTAATCTGTGTTCAGGCACTGTTTACAGCCTTTCAATATGCTGTAGCTTATAAATGATGATAAACACTACAGTCATAAGTGTGGGTACACATAGTTTTGTCCTCATATGTTCCGTCCCCACTAGGGATGAAAAATGAATCATTTTTGTATGGCAATCACAATTTAAGACACTGGAATTTTCAAATTGCAATAGATGCAATTTTTTACAAGAAACTATTTCACTTTTGGGGAAAGGTTTCCTGCCGGAGATGTGAGAAAAGTGGCTATAGCTGAGCTAAAGCTTAAAGCTGAGCTGTGTTTTCATTTATATTATGTATTTTATTTAGCCTATGCTAGGATATTATCACATACTGAGACATATTTACAGCCAAGATGGTAAAATGGACTCCCAAAGAGGTCAGATTTTTGTTGAAAGGACAAAATGGCTCTTCTTAACATTTGGGTTGCCTGTTACAGTTATCACATAATCGCATGATCACAGTTATTTGAGCTGAACACAATTATTTGAGCTGATGGCAATTATGTTGGTTATATGTTTGCTTTGCAACAAATAGAATGTGAATTAGTTGCATTTTCATCTGTTGGATTGAGGCAAAAATCTATTTGTCATGCATCTTACAAAAACAACTAAAAATCTAACTTTGCATGTGGTGCTATAACACCAACCAAGCTAGAGGGCAGCAGTGAGTGATGTTTGTTTATTTGAGCTGGAGCAGTTTCTTTTCCACAGCTAGAAAACTGAACAGCTAACCAGACAGTTTGGCCATTTTAGGATTTTACTTTTAATAGGTGTGTAAAAAGAACAAAAAGACAGTTAAATCGGTAATCGTGGTTAATTATGTGGCTCTTAATCGTTTCATGCTTGTGACAGGCCTACAGATGCTGACCTCATTAAACAGTCAGATATACCCAATTATTATAAGTTGTAACTTTATAAATGCTATAAACCTTTTAAAAAGTTGTGCAATACTTCTGCTGTACAAGCTTTATGTTATATGTACATTTAGCCTGGACTGTATATGTATATCTGAAGGCTACTACAAAGCACGAGTGCCCTAAAAACCACTGATATAAGTTCGGTACTCAATATGGGCCCATATCCACCATTCTGATATTGGAATTGGTATCAGGAGAGAAAAGCTTGACCCTTAAAAATAACAATAGCATACTGTCGTGATGCCCACCCTAACCCCTCCCTGCTCTGTACGCTCTTTAAGTTTGTCCTTCCATTATAAGAGGTTCTCAGAGGTTTCAGAGCTAGCAGCCGTGTTCACTAGCAACAGGCTGAGTTCTGCTGCTCGTGTAGGACCTCTAGATGTTAAGCTGTTTTCCAACGAGAGTGTAAGGCATTTTTATTTACTGCCTGCATTGTTTTTTAATGGACTCTCAGTTCTCTCTCCTGGCTGGCTTGCTTTTTTGGTCTCTTGCTCACCCACTCTCTGTCTCTCACTCTCTCTCGCCCATTCTTTCCATCAAAGGCTTGCTTTGGCCTTGGCCTGGAAATCCCTCTCTCGCTCATCCATGTCACGTCCCTCCACTGCCACAACAACACACACACACACCGGCGCACACTCGGTTCCCCTCACCAGCATGCATACACTAAGCCCGACCGTGGGGCCCCAGCAACAAGCTCCATTAAGAAAACAATACGAGGCTCCAATAGGCCCTTGAAGGCTGGGCCTTGAGTAGCGGCGCGTCCGTTTAAAAAGGCTCCAGGCTCTAATGAAGTCAGAAAAACTCAAGTGCCCCATTCGCGGTGGCTCTTTTCAGGGGTGCCAGTAGGTACAAAGTGTCAAAACAAGCCCTCAGCTTAGGATCTGTGTGCAAATAACGGCTTTTGACCCACTGTAGTGCTTGCTCTCTTCTCTAATAGAGCACAGGCAGAACTTGCTTGATGAAAACAATGGCCCTGGGTTGCCACTTCCTCTCCCAGCTTCTAAAGAAGGGTAGGAACGCTGCTAATTAGAATGACTCATTTACGAAGGAGCCGAGGCGGGTCCTCGCTGGAAGTTAAAATGGGATTGAAATGTTTGTCCTGGTTTTTATGGTGTTTTTATTTGCGGAAGTGAACATATTGGTGAAAAAAATAAATGAAAAAGTGCCCTGTGGGAAAGTTATGGCACATTTGATATTGAATCAATAGAAATGGCTTACGTTTAATATACCTAATTTTATATATATATATATATATATATATATATATATATATATATATATATATATATATATATATATGTATATATATATATATGTATATGTATATATATATAAAATATGATATTTTGCATGTAGCTGTATGTTAACATTTTATAAAATGAAGAAATTGGTACTGAATCTGCCTGGATTAGGATTATGGGGAAATCTAATGTATTACAACTACATTTAAATAAATAAATTAGTCATTTTTGCATAGTAACTCAGCCTAAACTTTCTTCCAGCGCATACAAAATACATTATTATGAAATATTGGTTTGAAAGCCTGTTAGTTATCGGTATCTCTTGGAGGGTGATGTTTTATTTGAAGGAATTCTCTGCCGATACTGATATGATTGCAATGTTATCGTGCATCCCAGCTGCTCAGGGTTAACGATTTAGGAGCTGTATGTATGTTGATGTAGTTCTGCTCCATTAAAACTCGTCTAAAAGGCCCCGATGTTGTTCAGTTCGGCTCCAGCTTTTTCACACACGCTCCCTCTCTCCTGCTAACAACTCTCGAAGCCTCCTTGACTCCACACTTTTGTTCAGAATGGAGTGCGGTGGACGTGAATGCCCAAAGCAGCCGTATATCACTTGACCTGTCCACAATCAATCTGGAAGACACAAGGAGAACATTGTAAATCTTCTGCTCTTCTACTTCCACAAGCTGCTTTCCACTAACACAGCCACTGTTCTTTATCCGGAGAGAAAAGCATGTTTATCGTTGTTTCGGAACGGAGTTAAGTGCGTCGTAGATGGAGGACAGACTGTTTAAAAGGATGTTTATTAGGAAAAATGGTCAGGCCAAGGCAGCGGGCTAATGCTTGTTGTTGTGAAGGCTCTTCTGCATTAGCCAGCGGAGCTAACCTGTTACAACTCGAGAACCTGGAGCGATAGCTCAGCGCTAAACAAATTTGCACACTTTTCTGCTTATTCTAATTACTTGAAATGTGGTCAAGACATGTTTTGGTGTCTGAAATTTGCCTCTTAAGTTTGAACACAGTAGCTATGAGGCTAATGGAGCTAGCAATGGAAGTTTATACCCCAACAATTAGCTTGGTGCTAACTGCATGCCTAAATTATGAAGCAAAAATCTATAAAAATGGATAGTAGTTTGGACCAAATAGTGATTAGCTGTGGTATAAGTGTTTTTCCTACTGTAAAATACTCGCATACTGCCCACATTCGACATTCAGATGTGATTAGTGGCTAATGCTTGGTTTTTACATGGTTTGTGGTCACTTTTCCCAAAGGAGCAGCGACTATTGTCTGGCCTCCAGTCACGGTAGGCTTTATTTCAGAATTTCTAGGTCCTTAAAGGGAAACTGTTATGCTCATTTTCAGTGTTCATAGTTTAATGTTGGTCTACTAGAATACATTTACAGCTTCACTGTTCCAAAAAGAACATTTCTCTTATACTGTTCATCTCCTGTGTATTTAAGCCCCGCCTCCCGATGAGCCCAGAGTGCTCTGATTGGTCAGCTCACCCACTCAGTTCGGACTGGTCAAACACCAGAGTGGCATCTGCTACAAGTTATTATTATTCAGTAGGGGTGGGAATCTCTAGGCACCTCACGATTCGATTATGATTCAGAGGGCTGCGATGTGATTATAAAACGATTTTTTCTGTATAGCGTTTATATTTTCCTGCGATGGACTGGCGACCTGTCCAGGGTGTATCCTGCCTTCCGCCCAGTGACAGCTGGGATAGGCTCCAGCACCCCACCGCGACCCAGAAGGATAAGCGGTTTAGATGATGGATGGATGGATGGATTTATATTTTCTCACTGTGTGAGCTCAAGTTTCGAGTTCAAGTTTCAAGTTTATTTGTCATTTGCACAACGTCAGGACGTTTATGCAATGAAATGCTTGTGGTGAGGCTCAGCTAATCACTCTACAGAAAGTAAATAAGTAAAAATAAAAATACAAGAAAAACCAACTGAAATATATTAAATATACACAAAATATACACAGAATATAGAGACAATATACATTTTAAAGTGACTAAGTGACTCAGTGTTGTTATTTAAAGTGACTTGGTACTTTTAAAGCAAAGTATTTGTAATGATCCATAATGAATTTACTTCCAATATCTTTTTTATTTAAACAAATGGAAGTGATGTGGCAAGTGAACTAGAAGGCTCTCATTCAGTGCTCTTGTTTGGAGCACGAGAAGCTGCTGCTACTCATCTGCGATAAAATGTGCTGTTACGGTGAAAAAAGATCCAGTGGCAATGGATGTCCACGCAGCACGTTACAGCTATTCTACCCGTTTTCATTAGTGATTTTATAACTTTGGTTTTGGTCTCATTGTAGAGGGTTGGGGGATCGCTGTGTCAGTAAAATATCTTCGGGGTGTGTGCAACATGGCACGAAAGCCCTGTTTCGCAACGACTGAGAACCGGCTTGCAGACTACAGGTCACATAGCAGCGATATGTTATTCGCATTTATAAGCAGCGCAGTTGGTTTCCTGGTACGTTAAATCTGTCACACACTAAAAAGTGGTGAAGCTGAAGTCAGCTTCTCTTTCAAATTCTCCCGTTCCATCTTAAATGGTGCCGCATTTACATTCGGCGCCACAGTTAGAATTTAAGGTGGAACGGGAAAATTCGAAAAAGAAGCTGGAGAATAAGAAGCCATTTTGAAAAGACATTTTACGAGAAACTGATCTACTTCTGAAGAAAAGTTTTCTGGCGGAGATGGGAGGAAAGCGGCTGTAGGCGAAGCTTAAAGCAGAGCGAAGTAAATCTGCGCTTTCGTTTATATTGTTTAGCCTATACTAGTACATTAACACATGCTGAGACATACTGGACATTAAATGTTGCGGCTCCCAAGGTGGTTTGATTTTTGTTGAAAGGACAAAATGTTAACATTTGTGTTGTGACTCCTGATCTAACCTGGCTTTAATGCAGAGGGAGCTGCTCGGATTTCTCGCTCTTCCACTTGTGTTTTTGTTATGTGCTGCGCTGCACTTCCGCACTTCCAAGTTCCGCCTTTTGCGTTCCACCAACATTACATTATAAATTAAATATTTCGAAAATTGATTTTTGACATTTGTGAATCGATTCAGAATCGTTCACGTCCGCATCGCGATAGGATCAATTTTTTCCCGCACCCCTATTATTCAGTATTTAAAAAGCTCTACAAAAATACAACATTTCATGCAGCAACTTTGACAAACAGAGCAGCAACAATCTGTTCAAATCGTTTTAACAGAATAAGAACTTACATAAAACTAACCTCGGGGCAAACAAACAAAAAGAGAGAGGCAAGGCATCAATATTCAAAATACTAATGTAATAATGAGCACAGTGTAAGGTATTTTTACTATACATGAATAAATTAAAGATTTGTAAAAAATAAAAAAGCCAAATCATTTTTGGAATGCTAATCAATTGGGAGTGTTTTTAAAAATTCCGCATTTATGTATGTAGTATTTGGCCAAAATTATATTATTGTTCACTAAAAATTCTGTCTTAAAATCAAAACTAAAAATACCATATTTTATGAATTTAGATTCCAAGTCAGGTAATTCGGATTTTGTTTTTAGCCAAGCATAAAGATCATTTCAAAACCTTTTAAGACTGTGTTACGAGATTGCGTCCTCCTGTAACAAAGGAAAAGGGCATTTCAGGCAGTTGAGAAAAGTGGTTTCTGTGAGTTTTGTGACTTTGCAGGTTGTTTACATGCACAGAAAGCTACAACCCACTAAAGAAAAGTAAAAGAGAAAAAACAGACGTAATAAGTTCCCTTTAAAGGGGAAAAAAGAGGTTGGTTTTATTGAAATATGACGTCTTACCCCCGAATAGAAGATGTGAAACTCAAAGCGTAGTGTCGGGATGTTTGCTTCAGCTTCTTCAAGCCCTAATAATCAAGGGCACAATTAGTTGGGCTTTTAGACTGTCAAGTCAGCATTTAGTGCTGGTTTAAGGAACGATTTACATTGGGCCTCATTCACCAACTGTTCTTAGGAAGACATTTCTTCTTAAAACCCACTTACACAGTTTTGACAAAGATTCTGACATTCACCAATGTTTTCTTATTTGAGATCTGTTCTTCGGTGAGAACAGAATCTACACATTCAAGAACACAAAGGTGAGAACAGTTCTGCGCTTTAAGAGCATGTCATGAATCTGACAGACTTTTTCTTAGGATCTTTCTGAAGAATACACCTAAGAGAAAACTTGAAGGTATTGGACAATGAGGCCCAATATCCTTATACATTCCTTTAGAAATAAATATGCATTATTCCTTTGGCCCAGTATGAAATTTAAAGCAATCAGTCGCATGAATTGTTTTAATATATATAATTGACTATAAATGACTTCCTAATTAATCATGATTGCTCTTCTTGAGAATCTAAAACTTGGTGCCTTCACATGTGAGGTTTATTCGCTGTATTTTTAAAGGTAATTCTGATGATATACTGATGTACACACAACAACACTGGCAGCCTTGAATGGTCTACCACCCTGCCTGAAAAAAAAAATCCACTGCACTGTTGTTTTTAAGTGCTTTGCATGCCCCCGTTTTCCACAGCCTGCTTCTTTTTTCTTACAATGTTTGACCAGAAGTGGGAAGACTGTTTCCAGTGGCTCATAAATCTCTCTGGTGAAACCTGCTCAGTGATTCTGTTATTTCTGTAAGTAGCAACATTTCATATTTTCAACGTTTTAAGAAAAGCCATTGAAGAACATTAATAGTCTTTGTAGAAACACGTCGCCCAGAATGGGTCCTGTCGTCCTGCTAGCCGTTTTTGGTTTGTGTAGTAATGTCCCAAGCATGGTGATGGATTTGGGGCACGTTTTGACGGTGACGTCACGCTGGTGCTGCATGGCTGCCATGTGTTCTCATGTGGAGAATCGTTTTCCTGGAAGTGAGGGGGAAACTGGCCCCTCGTGGTCAAAATCTCTGCCAGGACTGAGTCTACTGTGATGAAAGGTGGGATATGTGATACGGCGGGCTTTTGTTCTGATGGAATGCTTCACCCGCGTATGAAGACAGGGTGAATAATAAATGAAAGTCAATGGGAATCAGCTTGTATAATGCTAATTAACCCCCTACCAGTTACTACAATGCTAATTGACCTTCCACCAGTTACTACAATGCAAACTGTAATAATTAAGCAGTTAGTACAATGATGATTGACCACCCCTCCCAGCAGTCAGTACAATGCTGATTGACCACCCCCCTAGCAGTCAGTACAATGCTGATTGTTTTTTAATTATCAGTATTAAAGATCTTGTTTTTGTTATTGCTAGCAAACTTCTGAGCCTGCGTTGTTGTCAGTTTCTCATTAAATTAAACGTTCATGGCATTTTAATGTAAATGTGTCTGCAGTTGTTTGCTTCTAGAAAACTTCCTGAATTCTTTTTTTAATGCTGTAAAAGCAAATTTTTTAACAGTGTTGAGTGAAGATGGTAGTAGATTTTTAACTCCTCTGCAGGACTGAACACCTGCTCTATGTGCTGTTGATTATTATTATTAGTGTTTTGCAGTGGATCATGAATAGTTCTGTTGTCAGAAGAAAACCTCGTATCTCCAAAAATGGTAACTTTACAGGAGAAGGAAAAAACCTTTTTTACTTATAATGTAAGTCAAAGGAACCAGACTTTTTTCCAGGTCATTTTGGGTTATTTCTTTAAGTCTATTCATCATGAAGTTTATATATAATGTAAAGGGAACAGGTGATTCCAAATTGTCAAAAATGAAAAATGACAAAAGTGGAGATACAAGGTTTTCTTCCGACAACAGCTATATAAAGTATGATAATATGTGATAATGTAATGTAATGCATGTTGTGGGTATCATCAGTACTTAAACAGCACTAATCACCTATGTTTCATTGCAGAGTGAGCGTGATTAGTCCTGTTTAACTGGGTTTAGTGCAGCACATTGAACAAAAAAATTGTATTTGAATTTTTTTTCGGTACGCTCTTAAAAAAGATGGTTCTTCAAGGGTTCTGTAGTAAAGAAAATTGTTCTGTTTAGAACTGTAAACACTTAAAGAAGCCTTTGCATGCTTAAATGGCTCCTTGCATGGGGAGATGGTTCTTCAGCTTGTTGAAGAATGTGTTGTATGTGGTTCTTTTTGATATGGCATCTTCTACTGTTACAAGCTTAACATCATAGCAGAACCCTTTTTGGTGCTAGATAGAACCCTTTTCAAAAAGGTTCTATATAGAAGCCTGTACAGCACATTCTCCATCAATCTGATCAACTGTTCATGCAAAGAACCACTTAAGCATGCAAAGGCTTCTTTGAGTGTTCATGGTTCTAGATAGAACTACTTTCTTTAGTAAAGAAACACTTTTTTTGAGAAAAGAAACTCATCAAACCTCAGAAAAAAGAATTATCACTGTGAAAATCGAGTACTGTGATGTATGTCTTGCCGTATTGCCCACCCCTAATTTGTGTATCCCTGCTGTCGGAACCAAACCTCGCATCTCCAAAATAATAACTTTACAGGAGAAGGAAAAAACTTTCTTTTTAATGTAAGTCAATGGAACCATATGTTTTTTTCAAGTCATTTTGGGTCATTTCTTTTGGTCCATTCATCATGACATTTATACAATGTAAAGGACAACAGGCATTTTCAAATTATGTCCAAAACTGAAAAATGACAAAAATTGAGATACAAGGCTTTGTTCCGACAGCAGCGATATGGTCTTCAAAGCTGGAGTTCTTGTATGTCCATCTGCAGTGTGAGGTGTCCCCTGTGTGTGAGATCCTGTCCAGGTGTTGGCCTGAGGTGCTGCAGGAGCAGAATGTTTCTATTAATCAGAGCCAGTCGTGCCCGCAGAGCCGGAAACTTGTAGCCGGAGCATAACGCTGGGCTGATGTCACCAGCCTCTCCTGACCTTGGCAGTCTCCGCCCCACTGCTTTGGTCCACATGGGGCTTAGATTAACTCTGGGCCAGTGAGGCTTAATGCACTTCTCCACTGAAAACACCACAATCTAAACACTGGAGAACATAGAAACAGGACTGCACTCTCAAAAAGATGGTTCTTCAAGGGTTCTTTAGTAAAGACACTGGTTCTGTATAGAGTCATGAACTCTCAAAGAACCATTTGCATGCTTAAAGGGTTCTTTGCATTGTGAATCTTCAGATTTATGGAGAATATGTTGCACCCATAAGGGTTCTTCTGTTGTAACATGCTTGACATTGCAACAATAGCAGAACTCATTTTGCTGCCATTCAGAAGACATTCTCTGAAGAACCCTTTCACCATACAATAAACCATTTAATCATGCAAGTGGTCCATTAAGTGTCCATGGTTCTATAAAGAAACAATGTTTTTAATAAAGAACCCTTGAGGAACTGTACAACTAATAATTATTACTGTAATTGATTTAATCTGTCAACTATTCTTTAATTAATCGACTCATCTAACTGTTTTGCCTTCTTCAGTTCCTCTCATATGTTGGAAAAATGGAGCATTTATAAAACGATGAGAACACTTTAGGGGGCTGTTTATGGGAAGATGTCCATGATCAAACTTTTAGAGTGTCCAATCTGGCTCCAGTTGGGTGCTTTTGGATGAGGCTGTGATGGTGGGAATATTGAGATGTGAATGCTGGCTGGTGGTGGAGGGTAGAGTCTGTGTGTGGGAGTGAGAGGAGGAGGTGGTTAGCGGAGCTGTTTTATCGCTCCTCTTTGGTTTGAGTGATGATGCTGTTTTAATGCAGGTTGAGTACAGAGTGATTTTGGGAAAAATGTGAATTGTGTGCTCGTTCCTTGTTAGCTCCTGGGATTCGGGGATGATGCACCTCAAAAAAATAACTAAGACTTTCACAGGTATGTGAAATATAGTAAAAGCTACAGGTGTCAATATTAATCCATTAATAATGTTATTGAGCTATTTATTGAAAGTCAAAGGCAACTACACACATTGTTTAAAACTGTTTATCTTGAGGAAAAGTTTGCTTTGTTTGTAATAAGGCCATATAACTTTACAATAGATCCTTGAGCTAGTTTGAAGTTCCAGATTTCTCCTAGATGCTTCCAGCCATCAAGATCCATCAGGATGGATTTATTAAACTCCATCAGCAGCACCTGATTCAGTTTACTGAAGTATTGATTAGATAAAGATAATAATAAAGTATTGATTAGATATAGATAATATTAGGCTCCCTCGAGGAAAGGGCAGGAAATGGTTAAACAAACACAATGATATACATAAAATCCTTCATTTTTTGCAGGAATATTATTTATATTTATTCTAATATTAGTGTTTTTTTTTTAAGCAAATAAACACTTGATGACCAGATTAGTAGCTTTTTATTAAATCTAATTTTCTCAGGTGCCTAAAACTTGCACACTGTAATGTACATACTGTTTAAACTTATTTTGAGCTTTTTTATGTAAGTTTTTATATACATGTATAGAGTGTATTTGAGCAAATAAAACAATTAACTTCACAAAATGATTAAATTACAGTGAATTATTTTTATCAAAACACATTAGTGAACTAGTAATGTGATGTAGCTAAATATTTGCCTGAATTATGTTTTTTTTTAAACAAAATAACTTCCATTTTTTGGATTACATGAATATGTTGATTCATTTGGAGCTGTGATTGGTCAGAATGCTCAGGGCACCCTGTGATTGGCTCTGTGGTTGGCTCATTTGCATACTGCAGCCTTCTGCGATATCAGTGTTATGATACTACAAGGCCAAAATCACAGTACTGATTAACAAACAGTAAATTGTGCAGCCTCAGTGTGAGCCTGTCTGAATCAAAACACGCATCAACTTATAAAGACTCTCTGACCCTTCAGCCTGATAATCGTTTCACTGTCATACCGTATAAGGAGGCGTTTGGGTTCTGCTCTTGATAAGAATGAATGAAAATCAGATCCGCTTTTTCACCTCTCTGATTTGATTTGGCCAAAAGCCTCGACTTAATGCTGTTAGGATTCATGTGGGAATCATGTTTCACAGGTGGATTTTCACCTTTTTGAGAGCCTCGCATTTTGATTAGGATCCATAATAACAGCGTGCGTTAATTTATCCGTCTGAATTGTGGAAAAGTATAACAGCTTATGTAGTGAAAGAGTTCAGTAATAGAGTGGGAAAATACCAGCTTTGACCTGCACATGTTCTTATAAAAGGGATATTTTGGCAAAAATAAGGTCCAAATGTAGTTAATCAGCTGAGAAAAGTTTGTTGTCTGAAGTTCACTTCTGGTTAGTTTTGAGTAGGGCTGAAAGAATAATTTTTGTATCAAAATTGCAATTTCACAGAGTGCAATTTTTAAAATCGCAATAGCTGCATTTTTTAAATTATAGCCTACATTATCAAAAGCATCTTAAGTTTTAAGAGGGAAAATTTAACACACGGTTTGAGAACTGCCTGTAGACCAATCAAATCCAACCAAACCTCCATGTGTTGTGACATCACAACCACAACTTACTGGCAGTCTGGCACACTACATTCAGGGATCAAGCCACAAGCCAGAAAAGGTGGATATTTTGGCCTTCTTGGCCAAAAGAACAGGCCTGAACCTTAATTTATAGAAAATAATCTATAAAAAAAAATCGCAACGCTCGTCAGAAAAATTGCAATTAGATCTTTTCTCCAAATTGTTCAGACCTATTTTTGAGCTGGAGCTATGAGGCTCATGTAGTTAGCAAGTAATGGAAGCTTATGTACACCTGTTAGCATTGCGCTAAATGCATAAATAACCACACTTACTGAGTGATGTTCATTAATCTCTAACAGACTTGATTATGTGGTTTCTGTCTATCTATAAACATGGACTAAAGAGTTCAGGCTTCTACCAATGTTTTTAGTAGTCAATCATATCAGTATCGACAGATAATTGCTTAAAAAATGTGTAAATTTAGAACAATATTTGGTGATGTATATATTGTACTTACTGCACTGAAATATGTGTCTTATTCTTTTTACTTCATTCATAACACCACAGATATAAACACTATATTTCTCTGTAATCCACATCCAGGTGGATTAGCCCCAGTTTCTATGTTTCGTAAAGACTTATGCATCAGCATCAGCAGATACGGTCATATGCAGAAGTTTGAACACAGCAGTCAAACAACGTCTGATTTTGTTGAAATAAGTTAACACATCGTCCGCAGGGGACACACGTAAGTATGAAGCTGGGCGATACGGCAAAGATGTAATATCATGATACTTCAAGAAGTTTTAACAATACATAATATGTCAAATTATTATTTTTTCTGACATCTGGTTCCAGTGTTGACATTTCACACACTGTGCTGCACTTCATCCAATTAAACAGGACTAATTGTGCCCTCTGTAATCAAACATGCACTTGGGAAGTGTTTTTAAGCACTCAGAGAGGCATATTGTGACTTATTGAAACATAATTTATCACATTCAGCCCTGCTTAAATATTGGATTTTTCTGCAAATTTCAGTGCACAGTTTCTATTTATTTGCTGATATTGTAAACAAAAACATCAAATGTGCCATATCTTTTGCACAGGCCACATTTTATGTTTTAATTTAGCAAACAAGCAGTAATTGTGCATTAAGATATGCAGAAGTGTGTTCTTTGTAGAGGATGTGTTAATTAACTTGTTTTCACTTTGAAAATTAGCATACACGTGGAATTTGACCAGGGGCGTGCAAACTTTTGCACACAGCTGTGTGTACATGAAAAAATATCAGATATCAGCCCACAGTGAAGCGAACTTCATGCACCATGTCTTGGCTGATGGGCTCCATTCCACTGGAGGTAAGAGGGGAGACTCATGTTTGTAAATCTGATTTTTAATCAAACTCTTGCTGTGAGTTTGTAGTTTTTCCTTGTTTGGTGGTAACAGAGCGTTTATTCCCGTTTCGTGTTGATGTTATAGGGACAGCAGGTTTGCTGGGCTCGTGTGATCTGGTAGTTGGAGTCTGAGTGTGCATGTGTGGTGGTGTTTGGGGCTCTGGGGGTCTGGCTGTTGGTTTGAAAGTGAATCAGGGGGATTTGGGCTGGAACGCCGTGAATGCGTCAAGCGCTCAGAGATACGTCACGCGGGCGCTGAGCGCGGTCCTGACAGGTGCCGGGGCTTTGGGACATGTGTGCTTTCATCCCCCTCGCTGCAGCTCTGCTGTTGAATGTGCAGATCTCGTGTGTGACAGGTGCTGGGCAGTTGCGGCAGCGGGCAGAAGAAAAGGATCTCATCTGGCGCCTGGCGGCCCGTAGCCCGTGGTCAGATATTTCCCCTTGGCATCGTGCCAGCTCACCCTCCCTTTTTATAAAGCATGACTGGCATCGAGTCTTACCTTTTATAACCCCCTCTACACCACCACACACACACACACGTTTGTATTTCTTCCTTGTTGGTCATGAGGTCATACACATGTCCCATAAATATTATACATACCGTGTGTAAATAGTCGGGGTGTAACAATTTCTACACAGCGTGACTAAATAGAATAAATGACTGTGCGGAAATCTAAAAGCTGAACACCTCTCATCTCACATTTACAGTCTTTCATGGAAAGCATAAAATATGACTGGACTGTACTGTAGTTATAGCTGAGGCATAGTTTCAGAATTGGCATATATCTTTGCATATATTATAATTGTACATTGGTGATACGTTGATAAGCTTGTTGTTACATCCCGAGCAAGTACATGTATGCAATATGTTACACATGTATTTTATACAAGCACCTATATGTAATAATAATAATAATAATATGTCCCATATGTATAATGAATGTGTCAGTAGCTATTACTAATAATATGTACCATATGTGTTACACATATCAAGGCTGTTGGAAGAAAACTCTGTATCTCGTTTTTGGTAATTTTTAAAATTTTGTAATGTGCTGCTGTTTACGCTGGGTCAAGATTTTCTGATGAGTCGCCCAATAAAAATATAATTATACAAATTTTCTATAACTGAAATGTAAGAAGCTGTAACGTCGCTGATTTGGAGATGTGAGGGTTTCTTTTGTAATAATAATATGCCGTGTGTGTGACTATATAAAAAATTAAGACTTCTGACCCGGAAGCAATTGATTTATTAGTCTGCTGTGTGTGTCCACCCAGTCACACTCCTCTGTCTGCCTGCCTGTCTGTCTGTGCTTTACTGCTGTGAGAGGACATATTTTATTTATGACAGTGATGATATGATAATATGTAAGCACCTTATGTAATAACAATATGCTATATATAGTGTGTGTGTGTGTGTGTGTGTGTGTATTAGGGGTGGGAATCTTTAGGCACCTCAATGATTACGATTCAGAGGGCTGCGATGCGATAATAAAACAATTTTCTATACAGGATCTCTATTTTCTCACTGTGTGAGGACTCGGTAGTTTTAAAGCAAAGTATTTGTGATGATCCATAATGAATTTACTTCCAGTATCTTTTTTTAATAAATCAAATGGAAGTGATCTAGAAGGCTCTCATTCACTGCTCTTGTTTGAGACGCTGCTGACACTAATCTGTGATAAAATGCGCTGTTAGGGTGAAGTAAGATCCAGTGGTAATGGATGTCCACGCAGCACGTGTTACAGCCGCCCTGCCCGTTTAATTCAGTGATTTTATAACTTCTGTTTTGGTCTCGTTGTAGAGAGTCAGGGGTCACTGTGTCTGTAAAATTTCTTCGAGACTGGACGCTGAATCTCGGCTCCAAAGTGTACAACATAGTGCTAAAGCCCTGGTTCTCAACGACTGAGAAATGACGTGCAGACTGCAGGTCACATAGCAGGGAAGTCTCGCCTCGCTACCAGCTACGAAAAGACAAAGAGAGAGATTTAGCTAAGACGAACATTTGGAGATGAATGAACGTATTCCAGTTTATAAGTGGCGCAGTTTCCTAGAACGTTAAATTTGCAACAAGAGACTGTCAAACACTGAAAAGTTGCGAAGACCAAGTCGCCTCTCTTTCGATTTTTCTCGTTCCACCTTAAATGGTGCAGCAGCTACATTCGGCGCCTCAGTCAGAATTTAAGGTGGAATGGGAAAATTCGAACAAGAGGCTGGAGAATGAGAAGCGACTTCAGCCTCGTAAAACAGTCGAACGTTAAGAGACATTTTCAATAAGTTGATCTACATTCGAGGAAAAGTTTTCTGGCGGAGATGGGAGGAAAGCGGCTATAGCTAGCTAAAGCTTAAAGCAGAGTGAAGTAAATCTGCGCTCTCGTTTGTATTTTTAGCCTGTACTAGGACATTAACACATACTGAGACACACTGGACATTAAATGTGGTGGCTCCCAAGCTGGTTTGATTTTTGTTGAAAGGACAAAATAGCTCTTTTTATCATTTGTGTTGTGACTCCTGATCTAATCTGGCTTTTAATGCAGAGGGTGCTGGTCGGATTTCTCGTTCATCCAGTAGTGTTTTTCTTATGTGCCGCCCGGGAAGAGCGTCCGGGTGCTGCACTTTCCCAGTTCCAAGTTCCGCTTTTTACGTTCCGTCAACATTACGGTGTAAATTAAATATTTAGAAAATCGATTTTTGACATTTATGAATCGATTCAGAATCGTTCACATCCGCATCGCGATGCATCTAAGAATCAAGTTTTTCCTGCACCCCTAATATATATATATATATATATATATATATATATATATATATATATATATGTATAGTGAAAGAGCTTGAGCTTAGTGTTTAACACACTCTCACTGCTGTGATGTGATGTGAGCCACCTGGGATAACATAGCAACTACCTAACAATAACTTTGCTACCACCATGGATATAGGAACTGCCCAGCAACACCTTTGCAACTGCCCAGGATACGATAGCAATGGCCTGGCATCACCTTAGCAACCACCTGGGATATCATAGTCATAGACTAACAACACCTTAACAACCACCTGGGATAGAATAGTAATGGCTTAATCAAACCAACATAAAGTTAGTTCATGAACCTTCACCTTCTAGTTGTTATTGTTGTTGTTTGTTGTTGTAGGTTATGATATGTATTGTCTGGATAGTGGTCACTATTATGATATAAATTTGAGTCCATATTCCCCCCATGTTTTGTAATTCCGTGTGGATTGTGGGTATGTTTACTTTCCAGGTTTGAAATGTATGGCAGCTGGCGTGGGACAGGGAACGCACGCCTGTATGCACATGTGACTGTGTGTGCATATCACAGTGCATGCATGGCATTCTTCACAGTCGGAGCTTTGGGCTTTGACATTGCCACAGAATGTCTCAGATAGCAGGTATTAAAGCTTTATGTTGTTTTGAATTCTGTCTCAAACCCCCAACTGCAGCAACTGTCGCAACCTATCTGTTTCTTAAAGTGCGCTATCTATTCATAGCCACAACTCCGCTTCCCTTTGGAAAGCGATACTCCGAAACACTGCAGGATGTCTATTCGGGGACATGACATTTCCATATCACACACAATTAACAGAAATAGTTTATATTTGCACCCTGATCCCTTAAGCTTTGCAGTCCCTAAGCATATTAAGTAAATAATAAGGGATTGTTATTGAAGAGATGCTTTTTCATCTCAGGCTCGGAGAAAAATTAATGCTTCTTGTTGGAAATAGATATTTTGAGACAATATTTCTATTCTGGGATGTGACATTTTCATTACACTGACAATTACCAGAAACAGAGTTCATAACCTTCACAGTCTCTAAGCAGACTGAATAAATAAAGGATTTAAACAGGACAAAATACACCACACGCCTTGTTTATCAAGAGTTTCTTCTGAAATGAAGGGTGTTAATAGTGAGTTTGTGCTGCAGTAACAGCCTCTGCTCTTCTGGGAAGGCTCTAGATGTTGAACATGGCTGTGAGGATTTGATTGAGCATTAGTGAGGTCAGGTACTAATGTTGGGTGGTCAGTTCTGGACACTCCAAGTCATCCCAAAGGTATTAGATGGAGCTCCATCACTCCAGAGAACACAGTTCCACTGCTCCACAGCCCGATGCTGGGGGGGCTTTATACCTCTCTAGCCCACACTTGGCATTGAACATGGTGACTTTAGGCTCATGTGTTGCTGTCCAGAGCATCCCATTCTAATGGTCAGTGTTTTTCTATGGACAAAATCTAGCTGGTAGAGCGCTTTTGTATTATAAGGTGAGCATTGGCTGAGGTTGTGCTCTGGATTGATCTGTTATCTCTTTGAAACTCTCAGGGCTAAAGTAGTCTTACTAAGCAAATCCTGCACTGTAGATTATTTGTAAATCTCATCTTATAACCATAAATCAACACTTCTTTTTCTTCTGTTATGCTTAAGCTGATTGCAAAGCTGAATTGAATTTATAAAGAGTCCATTATTTGACGTGTTCCACCTGTATTGATGATTAGATGATGACCATCACTCTGTTTATAAGTGTAAACGTTTTAAACCCCTGAAACTACAAGAGCCACTACATAGGCCCACACTTCACTAACTACATACCTTTTATAGTTTTATTGAGTTTAAATAGTTTAACTTACAACATAATAACTAGTTTCACAATAGTTAATAGTAAATACTGGAGATCAAGCAGGATAGGAATTGGTTAATTTTTTGCTCCAAACATGCAGTCAGCTAGTTTATTGTTTATATTTTGTTTGATCTGTACTGCAGTTTAATGAGGTGAATAAGGTGAGGCAGGTAAGATCACGCGCGCCCTATTTAAATGCTGCTGCTACGTCTGAGCCACAGTGGTGTAGCGTAATTATACAGCCGTAACCAAACGTTTGGGCTCCCTGGTTAAATTACACATTGTGTTGAACTTTTAAGTGTAAATCTTCAAAAGAGAACACAGATCTGCACATTTTAATGCACAATTACTGTTATTATTTACTGCATTTAACATACTGAGGAAAGAAACATAAAATACAAAATATGCCATAACTTTTGCATAGGCCAAATTTTATGTTTCAGTTTTTCCAATATGTTATATCCCTGCTGTCAAAACAAAATCATGTCATTTTTCAGTTTTCGACATAATATGAAAATGCTTGTTGCCCTTTACATTGTACGTAAATTTTATGAGGAATGTACCAAAAGAAAAGGCATAAAAATTATTTGGAAAAGGTCTGGTTCCATTGACTTACTTTAAAAGTAACGTAGTTTTTCCTTCTCCTGTAAAGTTACCATTTGGAGGTACAGCAGCGATATATATTCAAGAATGTACAACTCAAATAGAAATTGTGCACTAAAATGGCAGAATAATGGCACATTTAAGTGTGTTCTCAGTAGAGGATATGTTAGCTTACTTTCAATAAGAAAATAATCAAAACATATAATTTGACTGGGGTGTTCAAACTTTTGCATACAACTCATTGTGCTAAATAGACAGTCTCCTCTTACTTCCAGTGGAGCGCTTCATCTGATTCATGTTATTTAAAGAGGCAACTGATTATATTTTTAAGAATTTAAAGACCTTAAAAGTTTGGCCCATTAACAAGTAAATAATGCTTTTTATATTGTGAAATTGGCAGATAGACCGTATTGGAAATGTGCTGGCATATTTCATACGTGAATTTAGCCCACAGAGTGTGAGCTTTGGTTTCAAAAATGAATAATAAAAATTTCTGCAAAGAAATTAGCATCAGAATCGGCCATTAAAGTACATGATTGGTGCATCCCTAGTGATTTGTAGTATTAATCAGTAACTCTTACATTAATTCTTAAACGGTATTTGTTCCAAATCCTTCACTAAGCATATGCTGTGCTGCCTATCTGTGGTGGATTTTATATCAGTTCATTTAGTTTCAGATCATCTGTGCAGCCAGGTTGAGGGTTAGTGATGTTCATTTGGGGAGGAAATGGTTCAGACTCTGGAAAGTATAAATGCAGTTACGGCATTAGCGTTAGCCAGTGGACAGTATGCAGGCGAAGGCCTCGTGTCTGCTGTCACATGGTTTTGGAGAGAAGAGCTAAAGATCAAACAAACCCTTTGGCTTCTGCACAGTGAATTCATTCAGAGTCCTGTGGACTCGCCGTCTCTCGCATGCAAGATTGAAAAAATATCTCAGTAATGATAACAGGGTGGGTTGTGTGTGTGTGTGTGGGGTGGAGGGTTGTGTCTCTGGCTAGCCTCGAGTCAGGATTCTAAATCTCATGACCGGTTTGATGCAGCACTCACTCAAACTGCTCTTGGCGCTCTTTAGCGTGGGTGTCGGACCCACAGATATTAGCACTGCTCTGTAATTAGCAGTGTCTCCAGCTCTAGAAGGAAATGCTGCTTATTTGATTCTACTGTAATCTTTCTCTTTCATAATCTGGTTTGCTCGCTTTTTTCTTTTGTTTCTTGTCATGTTTGTGTGTTATCTAAGATCAAGCATTATCTTTTTATCATTTGTGCCAAGGTCAGGTCAGTTTTCATGCCATATAATGACTCAAAGACTTTGTCCCTCTGAGTGCTAATTAGCCTATTCTAATCAAACCGCTAATGGCCTCTCATCAGTTAGGTTGGATGGCAGTCCTTGCGGTTACCCTCTGTGAAAACTTGGAACTTTTACTCATTTAGCATATGTGATCATACTGTAGCATTCAGAAGTTTGGAGTCACTTGCTATGTTGTTTTATAGGCACATTTATAACTTTATACAATGTGACTTTCACTAATACAGTGTCTATAAGATGTTCCATCCAATATTATCAATGATTCTGTGACCGAGAAGTTATAAGATGGTAGATTGTACACTGTACTTATCTACTTATGTTCATATTTGTTAAGTTATCTACCTTGAGATTTGAAATATGATTGTATTTTATCATTCCATACAGCTTTCACAGTCATTTAAGAATCATCTTACAGCTCTCTTTATCATTCTGGATGTTTTACCATTTCTGTGTGCAGCTTCTTAGCATCCTACCAAATATTAGAAACCTGCAAGCTGTTTTTTATTATTGAACATTTTTAAACAGTATGGGCTTAACACTCAAGGTATTTAAGGAATTCAAGGTCAGGCCAAGGTTAGGCATTAAGTTTGACATTCAAAGGCATACATTAGCATTTATTTCGACTCAAGAACCAAAACTCATGTTATATTTAGCTTGGAAATATGCTTCCGATGGGCAAAGTCTTCCATTTGTGGTGTACCTTGGTGTTTGATTAGGAAGGAGGTAATGCTTTGGAGGAGAAGAAATGTCTTTTTCCTCTTTCTGGAGGTTAATAATTCACTTTCTAAAAGTGTGTAAGCTTTCTCTCCCACTGCACAGAGCCGTCCTCCCCACAGAGCCGCAATCTTTGGCCTGTTTGTGCATCACACTGTTGCCTTGTTTAAGGTTTATCAGTGTGGTGCCCAGACGCGAGGGGATGGGGAGGAGGACAAGGCTGATATGGGGCATGAATGTTATCTGGCGGAGTGGACTTCAAAAGTGGCTCTCTGTCGGGGAGGAGGGGAGGTAATTTGGAGTCTGGGCTTGGATGTCAGCCAGAGGCTGTCCCTGTCCGTACCTCACTACAAACTTAGCCACCGTGACCTTCACTTGATTGGGGCTGGGACGCAGGACAGGCCACAGGCTCCAGACCGACGGACCATGGCCTGGGCTGGTCTCAGAAGGCCTGGCGAAGGATACGCTTTGCGAGTTTCTCTGATCTCATGAATGCAATACTTTGAGACGTTCATTGAAGAGCAAGCTATTCCGAAAGAGCAGCCAGGCCCCTAACCCTCGCTAATTAAAAGGACTTTGTGTCCAAAAGTCATTATTCACAAGAACAGGCACGGTTCAGCAAGTTATCCCAATTTATCTTTGGCTTGCTTTTCCTACCCGCTGCTGTCACCAGTTTTAAAAAGTTATATTGTTCTCTCTCATCTGTTTTGGACGTCATTAGGGAGTTGAGAGAGTGACCTCTAAGAAATCCCCCTCTGATCTTGCTACACAGTTGTGGTCATTGTGCTCAGCTAATGATCAAATCCTTCTCTTTCTCTTCTCGTCTCCCTCAGTTCCCGTAAAAGGCTTTATAGAGTAAGGAAAAGGCTGCTCCAAACAGGAAATAACTTCCAGGTCATTGAATTTGAGGTGAAGGGTCACTCTTGGGTCAATCTGGCCATAAATTGTTTGACTCTTTGCTTCTTTGTACTTCTAATGGAGTTCTAAAGTCTTCTGAGTGGTTCTCGAACCATCCTTGTCCGTCTGCAGAAGTACAGTCAGGAGCGATCCAACTCTAATGTTGGATCTCTTTGGGAATAATCCAGGAATCTCTCTTAGAAACTGTCTCATCTTTGAAGGTAAGCTGCGAATGCATCTACCCGTGATTGCAGTTTGGTTGCACAGAGGGACGGGGGGCGGGGGGTGGTTCTCTTTTATCAGAAAGGCGTGTAGGTGCCTGATTTAACACCCTCCTCTTCTCCCCCAGGCAGGGGTCCACACTTCATCTGCATGGTTGGACAGCTGGCTGGACCGACAGGCTCAGTGCGAGGTGCTTTGACCACATTGTCTGTGTTTCAACTCTCTTGGGGAACACGACCAAAAAACACACCCACCCCCATTTTTTACTCTGTGCTGACCTGTCAGCCGCTCTCTGGCAGTCAATGGGGGGACGGCCCTTCTGGGACCCCCTCTTGCACCGGACTTCTGTTTGAACACCGCCTGCCTGAAGGACCTCGGGGCTGCCCCCTTTTGTCTCCCTGCAAATAAGATCACAGTTTTATTCCCCTCTGCTCTTGTGTCCAGAGACAGACCCGACTCTCCTCAGGGGAGTAATGGGGTTTGGCAAGCCTATCGATCATGGCCCCCAACCTGCCCCCCAGAGCTGTTGCTCTAACACTTTCCCCCCAAAGGTGGCAGATTGGGGGCGGTCTTTGCGGTGACCCAAATGGGCCCCTAAAATACATGGAGGGATCAGTGGCCCTGGTCTTGACACTCTGCAAGACAAACCCTTCCTCGAGAGACTGCCGGTTTCAGCAGCTGTTCCAGCACTCTCAAAATATTTTCACTTTATTGTGAGGAGCGCAGATTGTCTTTTTGTTACCAGCTTAGCAAAATCTTTTAAACGGTGAAGGACTTTTTGAAACAGTTGGTACAGTATGTGAGTTCTAGATATACAATATCTCCTTTATATTGTTGCTGTTGTGATAAAACCTTGTGGGAACCTTGTATGAAAAGAGACATTTTTTATGTCTTCACATTCCTCACGTAATTTTGAACCATTTCTGTGGAAACGTAAAATGTAAAGAACAATATACGTTCTTAAATGAAACCATGAAGAACGTTTCGAAACAGATGGTACAATTTTAAAAATGATGGTTCTTCAAGAGTTCTGTAGCAAAGAAAATAATTGTATATAGAACCACGGACACTCAAAGAACCCTTTGCATGATTAAAGAGCTCTTTATATCATTAAATCTTTCCTCAGATTGATGGAAAATGTGTTTTATATGGTTCTACACAGAACCCTTTTGAAAAGGGTTCTACATAGCACCAAAATGCGAAGGCTGTAACAATAGAAGAACCCTTTTTTTGGTGCTACATAGAACCCTTTTCAAAAGGTTGTATATAGAACCATCTACACCACATTCTCCATCAATCTGAAGAACCATTTCATGATGCAAAAACCCTTTAATCATGCAAAGGGTTCTTTGAGTGCTCTTCAGATTGATGGAGATGGTTCTATATAAAACCTTTTGAAAAGCGTTTTATATAGCACCAAAAAGGGTTCAAGGCTGACGTTATAACAGTAACAGAAACATTTTTGGTGCTATATAGAACCATCTACAGCATGTTCTCCATCAATCTAAAGAACTCTTTCACCATGCAAAGAACTATTTAATCATGCAAAGCGTTCTTTTGAGTGTTCATCGTTCTATATAGAACCATTTTCTTTACTAGAGAACTCTTGAAGAACCATGTTTTTTTAACGGTGTACATACAAAAGAAAGAATAGCTTCTTCTTATTTCGTTGGTGGTGACGTCCTGAGCTTCTTTGCAAAGACTTATTATATTGCTTAAAAAATTTGCCCCAAAAAGGGTTCTGTTATTGTTTCGACATCAGGCTTCTAACAATAGAAGAACCCCTTTTGGTGCTATATAGAACCCTTTTTTAAAAGCTTCTATTTAGAACCATCTACAACACATTCTACATCAATCTGAAGAACGCTTTTATGATCCAAAGAACCCTTTAATCATGCAAAGGTTCTTTGAGAGTTCATGGTTCTGTATAGAACTATTTTCTTTACTAATGAACCCTTGAAAAACCATAATTTTTTATGTGTGTACATTAAAATTAGGCTTTTAGAAGTGATGTCATTAGCTTCTTTGGCTTCATCTTATTGCTTAAAAATTCATTTATCCAGAGTCTTTCTCTTAATACACGCAGTAACTCTGGCCATCCAGTTTTTGTGAGAGAGTTTTTCAGGATTGCATGGATTTCTGCATGAATGGCGAAGAGCAGGTAACCAGGTAACTGTATGGTTATGAATATGGCAGTGTAAAATGTTTTTTTTTTTGTGGTGTTATGACTTTGATAAAGATCAGATCATATTTACAGATTCATTTGTGCAGAAATCCAGGGAATCCCAGAGAGCTCACAAAGCTTTTTGAAGAAATGTAAAGTGAGGCTACCAGCCTGGAGGCATCTACACAGGCTTCTAATCCAGAAACTAACAGTCAGTTCTGTCCTGAAATGGCCAGGGGGCATTTTCCAAAGCAGCATTTCTCCACCAGGTAACTTAAGCCCAAAGTTAAGGGTTGTTAAACAGGAATGTCCCTCAGCCCTTTTTCTATTGGACGAGGCTTGACTTTGGGCTTAAGTTATCTGGCTAAACAGAAATGCTGCTTTGAGGAACAACACAAATGTAGACATTTTATTCACTATCCAAAACCACCAGTGAGTGGAATGCTGGTGATGGGGAAAATAGTGGAAAATCTGAAATAATATGTTTTCTTTGGAGACTATTTTGCCTCATAGCGCCCTGCCTGTACCCCCCTGAAATATATTTTAAGCCAAGTCTTTATCACAAAACTATCATAAAACAATGTCTTAGTCATCAGGAAGTGTATTCATAACCCCTTCATGTAATAACTTTCTGTGAGGGAGCTTTTAGAAGTGGACGTCTGGTTCCTATCACCACCACTGTAAACAATTCTGTAAGTAAGTTTTTCTAGAATGTAGCATTTCACACCAAACCACTCTGGACGACTCTGTTTACATCTTTACCATTTAATTATGTTGAATTTTTTTGTCAAATAAACCAATAAAATCTATACAAATATATGATTGATATACCTGTAAATATTAAAATTTGACCTAATTACATATGTTTCATCTTCATTTGTGTGTATAGTTCAATATATTGATATCGAAATGGCACAATTAAATATATTTAGCACATATATAATTAAATGAACAGACATACTTGTGCAGATGTACTATATGGAGTCTTCCTCTTCCAGCCTGGAGGCACCAACACAGGCTTTTTGTACAGAATGTGTACAGATAGTCATGTTGCCCTGAATTGACCAGAACAACAGAAAGCTGAGAGAGACTGAGGCTCAGAATCTTTGAGGCGTTCAGAGTAATGCTTATGTTTTAGCCCGGGCTGCTCTGCAGAGTCCCAGGCATTGTTGGAAAAGGCTTTGGGGATTTATAGCGCTTCTTGGGTCGAGATCCAAGTTCTGCTTTAACAATCTCACAGGCGGCGGCTTCAGACCAAATGCTGTTAACGCTACCTGCAAGCATGAAAGGCTTTGGAGCGAGTTACGAGCGATCTGTGCATTAGCCGGCTTTGAGGGCTAAATTATCCTCGCTGTAAAACTGTGTTGCCTTGATTGGAGGGGGCACCGCGGAGGTTATCTTATGGGGATTATTAGGAGGGGATTTGAGAAGGAAAGCCGAGCTTTAGCTCTAGACCTTATTATCTGGCCTTTTTTGCGGCTTATTCTCAGTAGTGCTAAGTGTCAACAGTGATCTCAATATTGGACTCTAGTCTAAGCAGTCAGCTGTGACTGTATTAAGAATAGAAAGCAGGCGTTTGCTTTTGTACGAATCCTATTAAAGCTGTTGTTCATCCAGAAATATTGTGTCAATATGTGAGATTTGCCAGCCAGAGAGTAAACATCTGCTCGGCTTGATTACTTTGAGAAACGTGGTGTTGCTGATTGAAACTGTTATTGGTAACACATGAAAAAGATCGTCTTTAATAGTCTCATTCATTCTCATTTGATTATAATTTCTCGCATATTACAGTATTTATATATTGCAGAGGCATAATGTAATAATTACTTTGATATACAGCGAAAACTGTGTACTATGGCAGACCAGCTAATCAGCAACTCATTTTACTGCATTGTTTACATTGATTATACATTCAGTTCTCAAACAATACCCAAAAACTGCAGACAGAAGCAAAAATCAACATAAAAACATGCAAGGGTCATGTTATCCCCCAAAATAGATTGGATAGATTTCAGCATTAACCCACAGATAGTGTACAAGATTGATTGATTACATCAAAAAGCATATTTTGAGCTATTATTTTAAGCCATTACAATGCCTAAACACATCATTTGAGACCTGCCTGCTTTATTTGTATACTGTTCTGTCGTTTTGGCCCAAACTTTGCAATTTGGCCACCAGGACATAAAGTTTAAGCGCCTTGTTCTCCTGTTTTAACCATCACAGTCTCATCTGATTCTCCTGAATTTTCTTATCACTCTGAGCCACATGGTGTCTGTGCTGTTGTTCTTGCTCTATTGTCAGAGCACAGTTTATCCTTGTGTATCACAGTGTTTCCCTTCAGTACTGTCCTACACTGTTAAAAACGATGGTTCTTGAAGGGTTCTTTTGAAAAGAAAGTAGTACTATATAGAACCATGAACACTCAAAGAACACTTTGCATGATTAAAGGGTTCTTTGCATCATGAAAGCATTCTTCAGACTGATAGAGAATGTGCTGCATATGGTTCTGTATGAAATCATTTGGAAAAGGGTTCTGTATAGCACCAAAAAGGGTTCATCTATTGATAGAATTGACATCATAACATTAACAGAGCCCTTTTGGGTGCTATATAGAACCCTTTTCAAAAAGGTTGTATGTAGAACCATCTACAGCACATTCACCATCAATCAAGAATCATGCAAAGGGTTCTTTGAGTGTTCATGGTTCTATATAGAACCATTCTCTTTTCTAAAGAATCTTTAAGAGTGTACGCCAGTGGTCACCATCTAAATTTGGGCTCTCATACTTCTCACAACACAGAATGGTTATCCAGCACCGGCAGCCCCACTGATTCTTCTTCTTTCTACGTCTTCCAGCCGGACCTGGAAGCTGCAGCATCAGCGTCAAAACGTGAAAGGTGCCTCTAGAGCCAGTGTTTGGTTTGTCTGCTCTGGGCTACTGTAGAAACATGACGGCGCAACATGGCAGCCTCTGTTGGAAGAGGAGCCGCCTGCTATGTAGATATGAAGGGCTCATTCTGAGATCATGAAAACACAACGATTCGTAGTTACAGGTGATTATACTCTATGAAACAGGGTTTTGTAAACTATAGTCCATTTCTGCTAATAGATCCCCTGAAATCTTTCACGTTGCACCTTGAAACAAGTTTGTTTTATTAATAATTTGTGAATTGCTGGATTTGCAGCATTTCAAAATGCAAAATTTTTTTTACAGTCAATTCAGGAGAAATTTGAAATGTTGCATTGAGAAAACTACTAAATCGTGTACACCACTGCACATTATAATGGTAGTTTGGCTGCCATGGGAAAAACTCTTAACTCTTTGCTTTCTTCTGAAGCACAATTACTCTGTTTCTCTTGATGATGGTGGCTGCAATATGCTGTAAATTAAATTTTGCAAAAACGTTAATTTATGTTGAGGTTACTCTTTTGTTCCCTTGGAGCTCTTGGCCTCCAGAATGTCTGTGCACTAGCCTGGGCTGCTCTGTCCTGCAGTATGTTAAAATAAACCAGTTTGTCATTGGTGTAATGACAAAGTTGAACTGAACTGAATCAGCACAGAAAATGTGTGCCTTTGGGATTATTTTTTAGTGGAGTCATAAAACCCACAGTCATGAAACCGTAGCCGTGACCCTACTACTGTGACAGCGGTCAGTCCTGTGCAAGGTGTCTGGTGTCGGAGCTGATGTAGTCATGATCACATGCGGCCCTGCCACCACTCCACCTGTTCACATTCCTGCGCTTTAAAACAGAGGGGTTTTCCCAAAACTAACCCCAGCCTGGGCTTTGATTCAGGACGAGGCCTGCAGTGGCATGAAGAATGGCAGCTTTGACCCTTTAGACTGTATAAGCTCAAACTTTAGTCTCTCAGCCTGAAAACTACACAGCATATTCATAGTTCATAGTAATTTCATATAATTGCTAGGACTGCACAATACTAGTATTGCACTTACTGTGGGGCCCCAAATGTATTTGGACACCAACTTTTTAACCATTAGTAAACTTTAACCCTCTGAGGTCTGAGGTAATTTTCTCGATTTGTTCATATCTTCTTAACTTCTCCTTTAAAGGCTCTTCATATAACATGATACTCATACGTATGTCACGTGTCTCCGATATGGACTGAATGAAGGGTTTCCGGCGTGATGGGTCCTTACTGATTTCCTGACTGTCCATTGGTCAGTTTCACACAGAATGTAGACAGACACACGAATCCGGTGAGAGGCAGATGACGTGTATCTCAGCCCCTCTTCATGGCCTCATAACTCCGGATAAGAGTCACGTATGATCTCGTGATAACATGGAATGGAAAGAGCGACTCTACAGATTCAGGAAGTGTTTGAACTGGATTTCTGTACTGGATTATCACAAAGATACAGAAACAGATATTGAGACATGGAATTTGATGCACAGGCCTGCTCCTGGACCCCAGAGGGGTAATGAAGTTGTATATGTTGAGTGTGGCATAGAGTATACTTACTTTTGCCTGTTTAAAGAGGCTATGTCCCACATTTTTATTATTTTGTTATTTTTCTCTGAGGTCCACTTAACATTTGTGTGGATTTACATTAACATGTTTGCATTAACAGTTTTGGACCTCTCTTTATCCCCTTGATTTATACCAGAGGTTTTTTGTTACTGTGTATTTGAGGCCGATATACAGTCACAGGTTTGAACTGGTCAAATGACATATACCGTTATTTTTGCACAGGCCACATTATTTGTTACTTTTAAACCAAAATGTTACGTTCAACAAATTAACAATGATTGTCTTCTGGATAGGACCTTAATTTCACTTAGAAAACCAATACCATAATTTTTCCAGGGGCGTCCAAACTTTCAGAAAGCAGTCAGGGCTGAAACACTGCTTATAACTTTAGCGCGAACGGGCAGGGCTGAACTGCTGCAGGCTGAATAGGTGGATATATGCAAATACTTTGGTTTTAATGACATCACAAAAACAGTGACTTCAAAACAGGCCGTTGTGGCAGCTTAGTTTTCATGTATGTACTGGAGTTTTGAAACTTTAACAGTGTTTACACACAAACACTTCTGGGGAAACAAAATGAGGAAAGTTAAGTTTTCCATGATACGGGCCCTTTAATTCCATACTGAAACAGCGACTCACTGACTAAAGTGGGTTTTTGATTTGTCGGCTGTTTTTCTGAAGGTTTCTTTTCTGAGTTTCTGTTTGGAGTCGCCATGTTTGAATGCGCCCATCTCTGACTGTGTCAATGTTTTGGCGTGAGCTCCTGGCATCTCCTACCTCCGTCCAATCAATCAATCATTCGTCCACAATCCTTTTCTGTGGCTCAGGTTTTCTCCAAGGTGAAGGGGGGCATTTAAAGGAGGGATAAAAAAAAAGGAGAAAGTTTTTTAGCACGTTTAACTGCGGCTCTTTCTGCTCATGACTCTTTTGTTGGGCCCCCAGCACCCCTGCTGGGCATTGTGGGAGAAGTCCTCCTCAGTGGGGGATTGTGGGAAAGGCCGTGGGCTCACTCATCAAGGCTGACAAAATCAATGGAGGGCTTCACAAATAGGGACCCCAGGAATCTGCCTGGCAGGAGCGCAGAGGAAAGTGTGTTTTGGGCCAGGAGGGGAAACATCCAAAAATTTACACTTATGTGATCAGAGAGTGAAGCTGAAATGTAGTCAGAGGAGGTGTACTGCTTTCTTTATAGTGGCTCCTAAACAGTTCCTGGCTTGAACGTCAAGGGAACCTTTACATTCTGTGTAGGAACTTTAAACCTTTTAGCAAATTCAAATCATACTAGAGAAAAAAGTTTATGAAAAAATTTAAGTTGGGTTTTACAAAGATATTACCATGATGTCCCAGGTGGTTGCTAAGGTGTTGCTAGGGCATTGCTGTGGTATTCCAGGTGGGTGTTAGTGTTGCTAGGCTGCCGCTATCTATTCCCAGGTGGCAGCCAGGATGTAGCTATGCCATTGACATGGTATCCCAGGTGGCCGCTGTGGTGTTGCTATGTTATCCCAAATGGTTGCTCAGTTGTTGCTAGGCAGTTGATGCTGTATCCCAGGTGGTTGCCAAGATGTTGCTAGGCTGTTGCCATGTTATCCCAGGACGTTGTTAAGGTGTTGCTGAGCCATTGCTGTGGTATCCCAGGTGGTTGCTAAAGTGTTGCTGTGTTATTCCATGTGATTGCTAAGATGTTGCTACGCCATTGCTGTGTTATTCCAGGTGGTTGCCAAGATGATGAAAGGCCATTGCTGTGTTCTCCCATATGGTTGCTGGGGTGTAGCTAGGCCATTGTTATGTTATCCCAGGTGGTTGCTATGATGTTGCTATGTTATCCCAAACAGTTGCTCAGATTTTGCTAGGCAATTGGTATAGTATCCCAGGTGGTTGCCAAAGTGTTTCTGACCATTGCTGTCTTATCCCACGTGGTTGCCAAGGTGCAGCTAGGCTGTTGGTTTGTTATCTCAGGTGGTTGCTATGGTGTTGCCAGTCTGTTGCTGTGTTATCTATACCAGCTAAGGTTTTCTTCACATTATGCAGAGGTTCAACAAGCTTGAACTTCATTAAGTGTCATAATGGCACATCTTATGCTTTTAAAGAAAAAACATTGTATTTGTATGTTAGCACGTCCAAAACCTGCTGTACCTCTGCTGTAACTCTTGCCATCTGTTAAGGAGAAAATGGGATAGTAAGGTTTGCTGAAGTGGAAACCGTTCCCTCTATGCGCTCCTGTGTTAATAAGTGTAGACTTTTTATACTGGTTGCACATAAGCAGTGGTAGCAGGCATGCGCGCAGGATGTGCAGTTTTAAGCTTCGAGTCTTTTAAAGCTATGCCTTTCAGCTTCTGGTGTATGGTCAACCTAATTTGTGCTACTTTCGTATGTGTAGTGGTACAGAACATGCAGTAGACCATCCACAGTTAAACTGAAGGTTTTCAGTAAATGTAAACCTCCCCCTTCATGAATCATGTTTCTATGGTACTGCATATCGCGGTTGTAAGGAACCTAAATGCAGTGGTGTTAGAAATGTGCCACTGCAACAGCCCAGCATTGAGCAGTCTTTTATTAGCTGTTCTTTCTTTATTTTTTTCTTTCTTTCTTTACTAACCTCATGCTTTTTTGTGTTTTATTGCTGTGCTTTCACTGGCTGATTGGTTTCATGTTGATTGGTGGCTCTGGCTGTAGCCCCTGAGGGAGACATTTGTTTTTTGCCAGCGCCTTGCTTTCTCTTGTAAGCTTCAATGAGATCAATGATTTTTTGGCTGGATGCATCAATCAGGTTCCAGTATTTTACTTTATATCCCATGAGATGGTGTAGATTTGTTCTGTTGTAATATTGTGAATGTTGTCACATATACTGCAGTTGAAATACAACTGATATGTTAGGATCATATTTTGTGTCTCATGTCTCATGTGACTGGCACACTTACTGAGCATATTTGGGGGGGGGGGATAAAACATAAAATATTGCTTGTGCAAATGTTTTTATGTTACACTTTATCCAGTATGTTAAAGCAGAGAGATTTTAAAGGAGGAGACAGTTCACTGATTGGAAAAGCTCATAACACTAAACATGGCGTCTGCTTATGTTGAAATCCCGCCCTTCAATAAAATAAGCCAACCGGCTCGCTGCTTAAGCCACAGTGGGAAAAGTTCCCACTTATTGCAGGCGCAGCAACCAAAACAAGCTTAAAAACACAGATACTTTTGCACGTCTTTGTACAAACTGTTTATGCTATTTTTGATTTCATCAGTGAAACTGGTCCGATAAAATATTACAGTGATGGTGGTGAATAATGAGGAGACAGAGCTGAATGTGTGTCTGTTTATTAGGAGGAATAATGTTAGCGCGCTCGGCTAAAGCGTTTGGGAAATGGAGACTGAAACTGAGGAGCAGCAACACTCTGATAAACAGCAGGGGGCGCTCACAGTATTCACAGCTTACAGTTTATCACACTTTAGTTTTGTTTTAACTTTTTTTTTAAAAACTTTTTAACATTTACGTTACAGCTGTGTGTGTATGATCAGTTGCTAGGAAACCGACGCGACAGTTGATTGTCGACTTCAAGTGAGTAGGATAAGGTTTTCTAACTGGAGATAAGATGCTGTAAGATAAGATAAAATTCCTAAATTCAGATTAGTTTTGCTTCTGTAATACACATTAGTGAAAAATCTTGTCCTGTCTCAGGACAAAAAGAGACAAAGTTTCTGTAATATTGTGTTGGGTCTTACATGAGTGGAAATCACTGCATAGAAATACATAGAAATGGTGCACTAACTTTAACAGGAAAAATGTCATATTTAACCTTTTTTTTCCCTCTGTAGAGGATGTGTTAACCCCTTAAAAGGCCAACGTTTTATTCCACACTTCTGTAACCTAGGAATAGCTCAACCGGTTTGAATTGAAGTCCCTGTAATAATAATGAGCCTTAGCATGTAAACAGCCAGGGATTTTAGGGGGTTAATATATTTTCACTTAGAAAGTCATCAAAACATATAATTTGACCAGGGGTGTGTAAACTTCCATATGACTGCAGCACTTTTGTAGCAAACCTTTGCAAAGGACTAACAGTCAGAAGATTACCTCTTTTAACAGATGTTGGTGTGAGTTCTGATGGTGTAAAATCCTCTCTGGAGGCAGGAATGTGGAGGGTCCGTATGTGTTGGGGGGGTTTCATTACAGCTGGGCTTTCAACTCCATCTGAAGTTCATTGTCAGTAGACTTTCCAGCAGAGCAATGATAATTAACCCTTATCGAAATCTTGTTGTAACTTTAATGTGAATTATTTCTCATAGTTCACTGAAATGAGTGGAGAAACTGAGGAAAGTGCAGATTCTAAACTTTCAATCCAGACCACATGAGTGTCTGAAAGTCAAAGAGAAGAAATTTTATTATGATTCGAATTTGATGAAAAGTTATTGTTCAGTCTGGTTTTGCAGAAAGAAAAAATGTCCATACATTTTTATGAAAACAAAGTCTCAGAACCTAAAATTAAAGGAGATTAATGATATAATTAAATAATTGCATCTAAATAGTAAGCTAAACAACAACAATAACAAGATGTGTAAGGGTTAAAGGCTCTTCAGTGAGGGGCCCTCTCTCTCTCTCTCTTTCTCTCTCTCTGTTAGATGGATTTCAGCTTTAAACTCCACCCTGTAATCCCTTCTGGAACAAGCAAATTGGCCCTTTGAGGCAGTAAGAGGAGAAGGCCATTGAGGAGAAAAGAGGGGGCAGGCTATTCGAGCTGGAGTGGAGTAATAACTACCTAATTAATCACATCCAAACTCGCATGTAAATGCTGCATATACACATGCAGGACAATAGAGCTATTAGCATGCAGCAGGACCCCCCGGCGCATGTTTTCGTGAATCTGTTTGTACGTAACTCTCAGTTTGATGCCTGTTTTTCATGAATATTGGAACCAGAATCTTTTGAAGTTGGCTTGTAACGCAGTTAAATGAGTCCAGTCTTACAGAGCTCAATGAAAATGTTGCTTAGTAGGGGTGGGTGATATGCAAAAATACTTTTTAAGCGACACAATATGCATCATGATATTTCATTTTTCTAAGATTTAACCCCTTAAATGCCCAAAGCCCATCAGCAGTTATTACATGCACTGATAACCTAAGAATAGCTCAGCCAGTTCGCATTGAAGTCCTGGTAGTTACTGAATATTAAGCCTTAGTGTGTAATCATTTTAAGGGGTTAATAAGGCAAAACAGTCAAAATAGAACCTGGAGTGTGAAAAATGCTATAATAATAATAATAATAATAACAATAACAACAACAACAACAACAATAATAATAATAATAATAATAATAATAATAATAAACATACAACTGCATAGATTTTTATTCAGTGTTTTACAAGCTGCTCTGCACCAAATCCAATTTAACATGCCTAATTATGTTCATTCAGTCAGTTCTTTCAGTACTGACAATATTAGATATTGTCTGATATGCTCAGAAAAGCATATTGTGATTATATGAATATGAATATTTTCATATTGCCTAGCCCTATGAAATATTACAAAAGATGTAATATCTCTAATAAACTTGATTATGATATTTCTGACTCTGTATGACTCGCTGTATGACAAACATGGACTGAAGTACATTAGCATAGCTAAAAACATTAGCAGCCGTCTTGAGGCTGACTTTAGTTCATTCTGTTGCCCACTGCTGAACCTAAAGAAACAACCAAACGTGTCTCTGCTGACCACATTTGGGATAAGGGGTTGGGGTGGGGGGGGGGTAAATTGTGCAAACAATTGTGGTAACTATTGCTTAAAGCAGTTTGCATGTCAAGAAAGTGTCAGTAAACTGGAGATGCAAGCAGTTCTGAATAAGCGATGGTCATTCTGCATTATGTTTCAAAAGAACAGCTTAATTTTGGTGTCATGTCTTCCAGAACTTTCAGTACCTCTTTAAAGGACCACTGGGGGAAAAGTTTGTGTCTGTAGTGAAAAGACTCCACCGAGACTCTTCTGGATTTAACATTTATAGTCTGCCCACAGAGAGGGAGAGGGAGAGAGAGATAGAGGTGCTCAAGGATCATTAATTCATTAGTTCTTTTTCCATCTCAGCACCTGCTGTAGATTTAGCTTAGCGGATGTTTGAACCTCCTTTGCCTTTTTATCATTCTTTTGATTCGTATTATTACAGTTATGTGGGGGGGAAAAAAGGCAAAAAGCGTTTTATTTTACCTAATTAACTTTGCATGGTCCAAACATGGCACTCCAAATGTGCCAAACGTGGTTTGTGCATATGTGTGCATGTGTTTGTTTTTGTACATTTTTAGGAACAGGATGTCCTGACTCTAGTAAAGCTGAAGGAAAAACAGCACTAACCTACAGGACCAAGAGAAACACTCCTTAAAACTAAAAGAGCAAGCACATTTCTTTTCGGTTCCTAAAGTTAAGGTTAGGTTTTTAATTACACTAGAAGTTCTTTCACCTTTGACTTTTCAGTTTGATCCAAACCAAAGTAGCATGTGTGAAAGGTGTCTTGGACCAAAGGACCAAAGTTGGTGGTCTCGGTCTGGATCAAATGGAAGCGTGATTTGGTTGCTTTTTTGGATGGTTTGAACTTTCGGTCCAATAACAGGAAGTTGAGGCAGTATTTCAGTATATTCTTATCAATTAAACAATAAGAGGAGATTATGAATGAGAGGGAAGTAAAAATGAGCTGCAGTAGCTCATGGAGAGAGAGGAAGAGACGAGATGTTTAAAATCAAAAAGTTTCATGCTGAAACTTATCCTTTATTTTCTGAGAGGATCAGAGAGAGAGAGAGAAATTTATTGTTCTCCATTCGAATGGAAACGGCTGCCCACCTCACATTTGTGCACATTTTTGCTGATTTCATGATGAATGGACCAAAAGAAACAACCAAAAACAACGTGGGAAAATTTCTGGTTCCATTGACTTACATTAAAAGTAAAAAGTTTTTTCCTGTAAAGTTACCATTTTGGAGAAACAAGGTTTAGTTCTGACAACTGTGATATACTTTAATATCGTTGCTGTCTACAAAAAGGTAACTTTACAGGAGAAGAAAAACCGTTATGGAATTCAGTGTAATGGATGTAATGGAATTCAATGTATTATTATGCAAAAGAGTAAAAAACAAGGTTTTTATATGTATAATTAATGTGGGATTAATTATTATTATTGTTGTTGTTGTCGTTGTTGTTATGTGCATTATTATTTTCCATGCTGTTTGTGTGAGACTGTGGGGAGGGTGCTTATTTAGTGAGCGTCATGCTTGTGCATCGGTGTGATGTGTAAGAGCAGCTGCTCCTCAGCTGTTCCTCCGTCCACAACTACACAGATATTATTGTGCGTATATATATATTAAATATTATGTTACAGTAGGGCTGCAGTGCTTAAACCCCTCATTACAAAGACGAATGTCCATTTGAGAGGTCAGTGGTGTAAGAACCGTTGGTGCTAGTCTACACAGTTGTGTAAAACACAGTTGTGTAAAACAGTGATCCAGTGACTCCATCCATTAGAAGAACCATTTTACCATGCAAAGAACAATTTAAGCAGTAAAAGAGCCACATGTTGCCGACCCCTGGCCTACATGTTTGTTTTGATGGAATTTTCATGTCAGACATTTCCACAGAGCTAACAGTGAGAGCTCGTAATTTAGGATATTTACAGCACATGACCTGACATGCCACCCTCACCCCCCCCAATTTGTGTGTGTGTGTGTGTGTGTGTGTGCGTGCCCTGAGGAAGCTCGATCACCTCGTCATCAGCAGATCAGGAGCTGTTCGCTCAGGGCTCTGTGGAGAACTTCAACAAACTTACTGTTTCTTTGAAATGTTCTTATTACTTAGTTATGCTAAGGGCAACACAGACCACTGAAGTTAGGCCGCGTTCTGTACTCTTAAAAAAGGTGGTTCTTTAAGGGTTCTTTAGTAAAGAAAAAGGTTCTATACAGAACCATGAACACCTTTGCATGATTAAAGCATTCAAACTTGTAAGTGTGAAAAATGTAAATGAAATAAAACAAAAATCAAATTGTTCTTCATCTGAGGCATAACTGCTCACCACTTCAGACCAATCAGAACAGAGTTTGTGGCATCTTTTCCTCATCACACTAAATTTAGTTGAAAATGATTTTGCATGAACATTTTTTTAGACCACAGCAAATTATGGAAGCATCACGTAAACGGTTGATTTCTGAGTGGTTTGCTCTGCTGGCTGTTTGCTTTAGCTGTTCTGAATCAGCGGCTTTGATTCAGTTTCTCAGCTGACGAGAGAGAAACTTAGTGTCCTCCATCTGCTAGAGCTTCAGAAAACCTCAAAAAAACAAATTTGCAAGAGTGATATCTCCATCCTCATCTTATCTCTTTCATGACTGGTTTCTGAAGGAGGGAGACGTACAGGTGGTACAGCTGAAATGTCACCACAAAACACTGCGGTACACCATGATATACGCGATACACTGCGATACACCATGATACACCATGGTACACCACAGTACACACATACACCACGATACACCATGATACACCCAATACACCACAGTACACCATGATAGACCACAGTACACCACAGTACACCACGATACACCCAGTAAACCCTGGTATACCACGATACACCATGATAAACCATGGTTCACCACGATACAACCGATATACCACAATACACCCAATACACTACTATACACCACAGTACACCATGATACACCCAATAAAGCTCGATACACTACAGTATACCACAGTACACCACAATATACCTGATACACCACAGCACACCACAGTACACCACAATACACCATAGTAAACCATGATACACTGATACACCACGATACACCTGATACACCACTGTGCACCACGATACACCACAGTGCACCATAATACACCACAGTACACCATAATACACCCGATACACTACTGTACACCACGATACACCCGATACACCACAGTACACCACAGTACATCATAATACACCATGATACACCCAATACACCACGATGCACCTCGATAAGAATAAGTAATTTAAAGAATGAAATGGTTCAGATGTCTTTACAGTGGTGGTGATAGGAACCAGGGATCATCATGTCTATAACACAAATATAGACAATTTATTAACTATCCAAAACCACCAGTGAAGCTACACAAGTCTTCTGAGTTTTATATGGAAAGTTGATGATGGTAAAATAGTGGAAAATCTGATAAATAATAAGTTTTGTTGTTTCAGGATTCAGGCTTGTTCACATCAATGACAGATCTGAGTCGCTTACCTGCACAAATGTGAACTGTTGAGACAGAAAAAGCATAAAATCATAATCGAGCAATGAGACTTCAACTGCAAACGTAGCTGTCAACTCAATGTAACTTTGTGAAAACATGTTAGCACTGCACATTATGTCATTAACTGTTGTCTGCAAATAAGTCTCTATCCAGTCACAGTGGTGATTACAGTGTGCTGTGAGCATGCTGCCCAATCACAGCTCCACCCTGATAGAAAAGGCGCATGTGAAATGTGCAAAAACCACGTTTACATGTATTCACACCTTTTTTTTACTCATGGATCTAAATAGAACCATTCTGTTTACTAAAGAACCCTTGAAAACCATCTTTTTTAAGTGTGTAGAGATGAGATGGTTGGGATAGAGAGAGAATGAGTTGAATTTTTTGGGTGGTAAACATTTTGAAACTCTTATCTAATTTCACTTTATTTTATTTGTAACTGCTTTACAATCTCATCTCTCTCTCCTCTCTTTCTCTGTCTCGCTCTCTTTCTCTCTCATGCTCTGTCTCTGTCTCTCCTCTACTTTTTCTTTCTTCACTTTCTCTACTTTATCACTACTTTCTTTCTCTCCTTTGCCTCTGTCTGTCTCTCTCCCTCTATCTCTCCCCTTTCTCTTTCTGCACTTTCTGTCTCTCTCCACTCTCTCTATACTTTCTCACTACTTTCTTTCTCTCTCTGTCTCTCCTCTCATTTTCTGTCCCTTTATCTCTCTCCTGCCTCTGTCTCTCTCTCTGTCTCTCTTTCCTCTCTCTTTCTCTCTCTCTCTCTCTCTCTCTCTCTCTCTCTCTCTCTCTCTCTCTCTCTCTCTCTCTCGCTCTCTCTCTGTACTATGACACTCATTGTGTGATGTGAAGATGATGTTCTTCTGTTGTGTTTCTCGTTGTAAACTCGTCTTCTCTGCAGTAATTCATCAGGAGAGTTCAAGCTGTCATGCGGCGACACTGAGCGGCTCTTATCGCGCCGCACCAAATGAAATTTCCCACATGGTCAGAAACAGAAGGAATGCGTGTCGAGGTCTGAAAACAAGAGGAACTTCTGCTCAGACACTGTTTTCGTTGTTTTTCCATGAAACGGCAATTAGAGCTCAGTTGGTCAGTTAGCTCATTATTACGGTGCTGCTGCTGAAACTCGCCCCCCTCTCTCTGCTCCCAAAATACAGCGCGGCCTGTTAGCGCGTCAGACAGAGTTTATTTGTAGCTTCAGCTTCCCCTTCAGATTTGTTGTGCAGTCTTAAAGGGCCCATATCCTACTTGTTTTTTGTGGTTTATTTTTAACCCCTAAGGGTTAATTGTCATTAATTTCTGCATGACCATTGCCCATCCTCTACTGATATATGTAAATGAGCTGTTTTGATTGGCTGTGCCACATTGAAAAAGGAGTGGGCGGAGCTAAACTGATGTATATGGACGCATATATGTAAATGTGTCAATTTTTGTGACATCACAAAAACAGTTGCATTGATTAAAATCGGACAAAAGACTAAATTCCTAGCTAGAACAAAAATTCAAGGCCATATTGATTATGCAGCTAATTACTTTATGTGGTAACAAGTAAATAAACTAGTTTTATTCAACCTAAATAAATACTTTGAATGGAGGGTTCTTCCAATCAGAGTAATTTTTGAGTTGAATAAAACTAGTTCAGTTGCTTGTTTCTACATGAAGCAATTTTTAAAAATTTCTTACAGTGTACAGACAAAATTCAGACTTCAGGAAGGCTGCTGCTGTTTTACTGCATGTTGTCTTACAGTGTCAGAAACCACATAATCAGGTCTATCACTGTTTCAGTTTTTCAGAATTCCTGCATAATTAAATGGTAAAGATGTAAACAGAGTCATTTAGAGTGGTTTGGTGTGAAACGCTCTGTTCTAGAGAAACTTACCGAGTCAGAGTTGTTCACAGTGGTGGTGATAGGAACCAGACGTCCACCTTTAAAAGCTCCCTCACAGAAAGTTATTATATGAAATGGTTATGAATACACTGTCTGAGACATTAGTTGCGTTCCAAAGCCTAGGGTGCAGCCGAGGTAGTGCGGGTCCTCGGTAGGACTTTTCTATGAAGACTCCTCCCTAGTAGCCTGTTGGTCACACAAATGGAACAGTACTAACGATGCTGCAGGGATGTCACCAGAAGGGTCCTGCCTCTTAAAATTGCAGCGCAAAACTTGAGGGAACTGGTGAGAGAAAATGGAGCTTGTTGCCTTGTGTTTGTTGCTATGGTAGCTAATACACCAACAAGCTTATGTAGTAAGATGAACTGCATGTATACAAATACTTCTGATTAAAATACAATATATGGGCAAATCCTTTCATTAATCAATAATTTTACACTTTATAAGGTAATGAAGACGTATTCAAGGACATGAACAACTTGGATTTTAAAACAAGCTCTGCTCCGACGGCTCCGCTTTCCGCCGTTTTCGTGATGCTGGCCTGGAAGGATACATCTGTTGAGTCCTTGAAATCACTCGGAACATAGGCTGCATTTCTAGGCTGTGTACGAAGGGTCCTTCACTTTGGAACGGCCTTCTATGATGTATCGGCTGAGAAATGCAGCCTAGACTTTGGAACGCAGTTATTGTTTTACTGTAGTATTGAGCAGATTTTGGCTTTAAAACATACTTTTAAACAGGCGAAGGGATACAGAGTGTTGTGAGGCAAAATTGTCCCCAGAGAAAACTTATTTCAGATTTTGTGCTATTTTCCATCATCAACATTCCCTGTAAAACTCAGAAGACACGTGTAGGTTCACTGGTGGTTTTAGATGGTAAATAAAATTTGCGTTAACCCCTGGTTCCTATTACCACCACTGTAAAGAAATCTACACAGTGAACCAGTTCAGCTCTGAATTTTGAAGAAATTTGTTGAAAAGTTGTTGGATTTGCCCTTCAACTCAGTACATTTTGACCAAGCTAATTCGTGTACATAATCTTCCCTTCCTTCTTAGCTATATTAGCTTCGCAGCTCTAGTGCTAAAGCTAAAAAAGCAAACTTCAGACACCAAACATGTCTTGGCTGTTTGACTATATTTGAGATTAAAGGGGGGGGAACTGGGTAGATTAGATTTTATTTTCCTCAGAACTGTCGCTGTAAGTGGTTGTAACCCATTTTACTGCTTGTTGCTAAGACACATCAGTCGGCGTGTTGTTCCTCTTCCTGTTGCGCGGAGACACGAGAGACACTTTCCTTTCATCTCCGAAGGTTTTTCCTTTTTCTTTTTCTCTCTTTCCTTTTTTTTTTCTCCAAACTACTCCTCCACCGCCGCCACCCACACACTCACCCTCGCTGTGTTTTTCTGATTCTGATTTAATCAAAGCTGCGAGTGCTCCATCAGTGCGCTCTCCCTGTTTGTGGATGTCTCAGTGTGGCGGCTGAGTAATAATCTCCTCTGGATTTTCAGGCTGAAGTGAAGCGTTCTCCCCCACCATTCACTCCTCATGCTTTTAAGTAATAGGCCTTCAGATCGGAGCCAAGAACGTGAAAAATTACACTCGAGGGGTCCTGAGATCGCGTAGCAAGTCAGTGAAACCAGACTTATTGCCAAGAAATGTTGGGCCATTTCTTTTGGTCTGTTAATCATGAAATTTACATACAATATAAAGAGCAACAGGCATTTTCAAATTATGTCTAAAACTGCAAAATGACTTGGATTGACTTGTGAAATGGATTTCACTCCATCACAATAGCATTAAACGGACCGAAAAACTATTTGAAAACACAATGAAGCATTGAGATATTGTTAGACATTATGTTCTGATCTATTTAGACTCAAGGCAGTAATAGAGATAGTAATAAGCTAAATATATACACTATCATCATTTATAGGGTACTTTGTATTGCGAGGTACCTGTCCCAAACCCTAACACCTAAATTTACACTTGTGAAAATAATGCTTACATTTTTTTTTTCACTTTTTAAAGATATTATTATTATTTATTTCCAAGTGAGGTTAAAAGGTTTAGTGTTTCATTTTTAAATTAATAAAACTGTATTCAAAAAAGGCTCATGTCACTACCGAAACACAGTGTTAGTCTGTAGGCAGAGTCTTATTTCAGCTACGCCCCTGCATTTTAGAGCAGGAAGTGAGGCTGCATCCCTGTCCCTCTTGGCCACATGGTGAGCAGTTAGATCCCATTGTTTTGAAGTCTGAAAATTAGTGTGGAACATTTAAGAATTGTCATATTTTCTATAATTAAGTACTATTTAGTGTTTAAATAAAAATATGATGATTTTGTGTGTGTACAGCTGTTCAAAGCTGTGTTTGTTAGTCATGTACTGGCTACACAAACTTCAACATTGTTTTAATTCTACCCTTAAACTTTATTCTTATTTTAAAAAGGCAGAAATGTATTTAATTTTCCATGATATGAGCTCTTTAAAGTCTCAGGGAACAAATATTGAAAATGTTAGTATTATGCGAAACTTGAATGTTAAACATCTTGCAAAGTTTGAACGAGAAAAGAAAACAAGAAAGAAATAGAATAAATATAATAAAACGTAGCTTAAACATGATCAGACCTGACAGAATCCCAGCAGTACAGTGAGTCTTTCCGTCCACCAGGCCTTCTGCTGGTTTTAATCAGTGCAAAGTCTTTGTGATGGTTAACATGTTAGTAAATTTATGCATTTGCAGTGCTTTGTGGCTCTCATGTGGTTTTGTTGTGGGTAAACCACTCTTGACTGATTATGAGCAGTGCACTGTTACACTGTCCAGCTTTTCACATTCTGTTAAATTAAAAACTAAATTTCACACTGATTAAATCGGTTTGTTTAGTTTCCTCTCTAAAGCCTTTAAGCTTTGGAGCAGATTTACTAAAAGAGGCACTAATTATGGACACTTTAGCCAGTTTAATGGGTCATCTTTTAAAAACTTCTAAGTGCACTGCTAGAAATAAAGGTTCTGTGCAGGTACATTTCTCTGTCCAACACTCCAAGTCTGCTCTGACCCTCATACAGGACCAAAATCATTATCCAGCTTTTATATGACGGTGTAGGGGTAAAAATAAGAAATGGGATTGGGCCTTAGTACATGTTTACTGTTTAACCTGACTAACTGTTTAAACTGATTAACCTGATTAGAAAGGAAACATGGATTTAGGTTTCCTAGGTCTTTAAGACCATTTAGAGCTTTAAAAGAATTTTAATATCTGTTCTAAAGGACGCAGACAGCCAGTGAATTCAGTAAATCACACAGTCACCTACGTTAGTGTCCCGCTCACCTGTGGCGCTCGTGTAGTGAGATATTAGATGTTCTGTCTGAGAGCGGCTGTACGAGGAGGATGTCCTTCATCTGGATTGATTTGTCAGCTGGGAGTTGCTGTACAGGCCTGAAGAATGAGGAGCTGTATTGAGTTTGATGTAGGAAGTGTTGGAGACGCGTCTGGCCTGTCGTGATGTTTTTGGAGGGTGTGTTTGTTCACTCTGGCTGCTCATTCTCTGACGTTTACTCGGCTTGATGGATGGGCTCATATTGACGATTGCCTAAAGCAGGAATTATCAATATTGATTGCAGCTTTTCTGTTTTCCCTCTGAGTGCCGTAAACGGGATGAATGACTGTACGTTTCTCCTGCGGTGATCTGCCTTCCTCTTCGCTTCTCTCTCAGTAATTACAGTCATTTTTTTCTGCCATAACATTTTTAGATGGAACGGGTATACAGTCAAGGGGAGGGGGGATATATCTAAATATCAACTTCTGGGTGAATAACCAGCATGTTATGGTGGGTTTAGCACACGTTTTTTGTACAACATTAAAGACTGCCCACTGTTTAGCACAGTTTGCTAAAGTTGCTAACGTTAGTTGTTAGTTTTCATCTGTAGTTGAGATTTAATAGCTCTGTTTCCTTAAACGGATGTGAGATCTCTATTCCTTACACCAAAGAGAGAGAGAAACACTTTAAAATGAAGATGACTTCAGTTCACAGCTGGTGATCTTCCTCACTGAGGATGCTGGGAAAGATACAGAGTCTGTTTATGAAGCACATTTCTATGGAGTTAAATTCATACTGTTAGAAATCTGAATTTGAATGTTATTATTTTGAATATGTATCACTTTAAAGGTGCAGTGTGTAAGATTTAGTGGCATCTAGTGGTGAGGTTGCAGATTGCAACCCGCTGAACCTCCCTCCCTCACCCCTCCCTTTCCAAGTGTGTGGAAGAATCTATGGTGGCCATCAGGTTTTCTGGCGTCGTCTGTCCTGATTTCGTTTTGCTTCTTCAAGTTTTCTCTTATTTGACGGGGAGGTTTCACCCTCTCTCGCTTTTTCTTGTGCTAAATAATTAGTCTAAATTTGGGTTCTCACAACACAAAGTGGTCAGCAGCACTGGCAGCAACCATTGATCTATCTTTCTACATCATCCAACCGAAGCTATAGTGCCACCAATTTCAAGCTGCCGCTTCAGTGTTAAAGCGTGAAACGTGCCTTTAGAGCCAGTGTTTGGTTTGTCTGTTCTAGGCTACTGTAGAAACATGGCGGTACAACATGGCGGCCTCTGTTGGAAGATGAACAGCTTGCTATGTAGATATGAAGGGCTCATTCTACGCTAACGAAAACACAACGATTCGTAGCTAAAGGTGATTATACACTAATGAAAACATGGCTTTATTTACCATATTCTATTTCTAATAATAGATCCCCTGAAATCTTACACACTCCACCTTTAAGATTAAAAAGTAAACAACCAGGTTAACTTGAATTGTTGAGCTTATTGAACTTGTAATATTAAGTTAACGAAAGAATAATTTGAAGCTCAGTGGACTAAACATTTCAAATGAACCCGGTTACTTACTGTTTTAAGATTAAAAGCTGCATAATGTTTTATGATGTTGGGGTTAGTAAGCTTGAAGTTGTTTCTGATAAAATGGCCAGTGAGTGTAAGTACAAGATAGGAGGGCAGGAAGCAAGAATGGATTTCAGTTTGATTGCTTTTGACTGCAAGACACCCAGATGTTATTTTGAAAGTCAGTCTGAAAATGTGCAGTTGTACATAATCAACCATAAAATTCAGTTACAGGTCTGTATTGTGGCATAATTTATTTTTGTTCACTTTTTTTGCACATTTTAGTGCACAATTTTAGATGGATTTTGATAGTATTTTAAAATATGGGCTTACTTTATCAGTTGTAACTTATCAGATGTGAGAAAAATATTTATTTGCTGAGTTTAACATATTGGATAATACATTTTTTTTTAAAAATGTCATAACTTGTACACATTTTTGTGTTGTATATTGTTCTCCAGTGTGTTAAATTCTGTAAATAAACAGTAATTGTGCATTAAAAGTTGCAGAAGTGTTGTGGATATAGTCAGTACTGAAAAACTGCTTTCCAGCTACATGTTTGATTATTAAAAAGAGCACAGTTAGTCCTCTTTAACTGAATTTAGTGCAGCTCAGTGTGAAATGTTGAACACAAATCATTGGATTCGTAGATTTTGATAGTATTTTTTAAAAATATCAAAAACTTACAGAAAAAATATCCTGACATGTATATCATAACTTCAGTTATCTTATTTTGACATTTTGCCATATCGCCCACCTCTAGTTAGATATTGTATCTACTAATATAACTGAAGAAATGAGAGTAAAGGCTTTGTTTCTTTTAACAGCTCTAAGACTGTTAAACTGATCAGCTTTATCAGGAGATTTATTAGTCTCTGTTTATTACAGAGAGAGCTGGTTAGTAGTCAGTAGGTAGTGTGTAATTGATTGATTGCTTTCTTGTTTCAGTAAACGCTAAAGTGAGCGTTGTAGCTGTTTTCTGAAGTTGGATCCTGAATGTTAACTTTGGACAGATTAAAGCAAACGGCCTACATGCAGACTGCATTATCTTATCAAAGCCGGCCGGGTAACAAGCTCCATTATTCATTTCCCATAACACACAATTCATACTGGCTGCTGTTTTAATGGAGCAGCTCCCAGGTGAGACACTGCAGCATCCAAACACAGACAGCTCAGCGGATATGCTGAGCTTCAGGTAGAAATTAGAGATGAGTAGATACTTCTGAGCAGAGCTGCAACAATAATAGTGATGATGTTGATTTTGGAAAAAAAGTTGATGCACCGTTTACTTAAAAACAAGTGTTCTATAATGTTAATATTATCCATAGGAAGTGTAGGGGGCGATATGGCTTCTACAGTTTCATTTAAAAAGTGCTCTGTAATGTTTATATGTGATCGTTTTCTAACAAGAACTTTAGCCATCTGGCTTCCTTATGTCAGCAGGTTTTTTTTTTTTTAAAGCCCCAAAAAGCCCAGTCATATGTAAAAGTTTTGGCACTCATGGTATAATTTCATGTTATTGTTGATTTTCTAAGTGTAAATAAGTAAATACATCCTAGGGGGTGATACGGCTTCTGTATTGCTCTGTTAATTATAATTATTTATATATTTCATTTTTGTTTTCTTAAAACCCTAGGGAATCTTACACAGTGTAAACGTTAACCAGGCAGAAAGCACATTTACAGATTTACTAGTTATTCTGTTTTCTAAATAGATAACAGTCTGAAGCACAGATTCATTGCAGTTCAAACTGAGCTAACCTTATGGCTAAAAAGTGAGTTAGCATTAATTTGTCCTAAAAAATCTTTTTCACCTTTTGAGTACTGGTTTTTAACAGAATGATAGAAATCCAAAAGTGTAAATAGGACTGAGTATAGTTTGAATTTCTTGCCACCGATACCAAGATCTATACCTATAACTTATTTTTTTGATAATTACCGATTTTTTTTAATAATTTCTGATAATTTCAGAAATTTCTGATGATTTCTGAAAACAAATCAAGAAGCAATGACATTAATGACAAGGCATATGGAATGTAAAGGGTTCTTAAATAAAGGCAACAGTTATTGAGAAACATCACAACTTGGAGAACCATTTGGATGTATAAGTGGTTCTTTGCATGGTTAAATGGTTCTTTTCCATGATGGAGAACATGCTGTGTATTAGTTTAAAAAGCAAAAAGGGTTCTGCCATTGTTTAAGTCATAGAATCTTTTTTGGTAGTAAACAGAACCCTTTTTAAGGGGTTCACCTAAGAGTGTACAGCTTATCTGAAGACTGACTACTTTGGTTATTGAATGATGGAGTTTTTTGATTCTTGGTAGTACTAATGTACTTTGGCCAGTACCAGTATTAAAACTACTAAATTTTGATGCCTGGGCCTAAATTACATAACTAAATACCATCACTTCCAATCAGAACACATTTTGTGGCATTTTTCCTTTATACTAAGTGTAATTAATGAAAATGAATGGGTTAATCTGATCATATCCTAAAGATTAATCAATAGTCACTGCCCTACTTTTGAGGTAAACTTCTTTTTCTGGATATTGACTGCCCACTTTTAGCTAGTTTGGTCTTTGTGTGTTATTTTTGATGTTCACTTTTGCCGGCAGCAAATTCCTCTCCCCAGACCAAAGGAATCTTCTTCATTTGTTGTGAGAAAAGCTCTCGGAACCCCTGCTAACTCCCAAAACCTCTCTTCACGGGGACACTTAAGAGTATTTGGCCGCATGGGCCGCTCTGTTTTTGGCCTGAAAGAAGCGGAGGAGGGAGGAGGTGGAGGGAGAAAAAGATATAGTGTGTCTTTCTGAAAGAGGATGACAATGACTGTTGGGCCTGGCCTAGCAGGAGGCTAAGTCTAAAGCCACAGTTTGAGTTTTGAAGGTTTTTTTTTTGTTTTGTTTTGTGTTTTTTTTTCCTTCATGTTTTGCGGTTGCCTGACAGGTGAAATACTGTGGGAACTCAGGCAAGTGTTTTATTTTTTTCAAAGCTTCTCCTTTGAGCATAGAGATGCATATTGAGAGCTCAATAGCTCGGTAGGAAGCAGCTGTCAGAGTTAGCCTTAGTTTCCGAAAACCAGGGCAAAGCGGGGCGCGCTAAACTTTAATCTGTGAATTCCATTTTTACGACTTACTCTTAAGGGGTTTGTATCCTGTGTATCCTGTTCTTTGGCATTTGACTGCTTTTATGGGTCAAAATGGCCAAAATAAATTTTTACATGAGCATTTTCTGGCCTTGTTATTTAAAAAGGCAGTGCCTTTAAAGCTGATACATGTAAATGAGCTCTGTTCTGATTGGTTGCCATGTAGAAAGGCTGAAAACACTATATATATATATATATATATATATATATATATATATATATATAAATAAATATATATATAAATATATTGTGTGTGTGTGTGAGAGAGAGAGATCTGTTTTTGTGACATCACAAAATTGAATGAATTCATTGAATGTGCAGCTTAGGCTTTAGTTACCATATATGGACTGTATTTACATTTACATACATGAGAACACATAAAAAGGATGTCTGCATGATTAAATCATTAAGATATAAACAATGTCATTCACAGTGGTTTGACTGTAGAGAAACGTACCAAGTCAGAGTTGTGATATCTGAAATTTTATGTGTAATATTGATGGTAAAATAGTGAAAAATCAAGTTTTGCATGTATTTGTACACTATAAACAGATTTTAGGCCAAACCTTTATTTAACAACTCATAAAGCAGTGTCTCAGACATCAGACAGTGTATTCATAACCATTTCATGCAATAACTTTCTGTGAGGGAGCTTTTAGAGGTGGACATCTGGTTCCTATCACCACCACTGTGAACAATTCTGACTCGGTAAGTTTCTCTAGAACAGAGCATTTCACACCAAACCACTCTGAATGACTCTGTTTACAGATTAACCTTTTAATTATGCAGAAATTTAGAAAAATCAATGGAAATTCTCTTTGAAATGGGGAAAAAAGAGAGATATTTTTATGATTTTTCGGAGTATGAGCCCTTTAAATCTATATTTCTTGATATTTTCTCTACATCAAAAGACAGACTGGGTATTTTCTGGGTAGCTAAATCGTTCCCGAATTGCTTTATTCATTGCTTTCTGAGCCTGCTAAGCAAAGCCAGCGTGGTTCTTCTGTTCGTATTTATTACCCTTAAAACAGTTCCCCAGTCTCCCCAATGGAACGAAAAATGCTGGACTAAATTGTTCACTGTAAACGACGCCTCGGCAATTGGCCGATAGCTGTTGGAGGCTTTGCTCCGTAATTGTCTGGTGCTTGCCAGAACCTCAGGCAATGATGTCCCAGCATGCTGCTGGGGGAGGAGTGTGGGTATTGTTGGGTACGGAGGGCACAAAAAAGATTCAAGGCGCTGCATCCACACTTTCTGAAGAAGTGTGCAATGGGACGGGTCATCCAGGGTCCTGAGAACCCACCGAAATGCAGGCCGCCTCGTTTCCCCCCGTATTCCTCCTTTTAGCTTAGCTCGTTTTAGCTTCTTTAGCTGGAGAGAGGCAGCGGTGGTGCCGATCGTGGGAGGTGGACGGACTGGGGGTCAGAAGCAGGCTTTAAAACGGAAAAGAGGGTGAGAGGAGAAGAGAGAGATGGATTGTCGGGTAGCCGCATGGCAGGCGCTATTGTTCATCTCTCTCTTTGGAGGTGAGGAGGACAGGAGCGTTCACACGGCACTCACCGAAGTCCTGCTGGGATCCTCCAGAAAAGAGCTTTTGCAGCTGGTAAATAAGTCACAACTTCAGCTGTACAGCCAATGGAGACAGCAATGGAGCTCTGTTCTCTCTTCAGAAAGCGAGTGGGAAAATATGTCTGAAAGAACAGGCCGAAAACTCAATTTGATTCTCGTTGGGGGGTTTTATAAAGCTTTTAAAGAAGCGACAAGTCAAGAAACCTGGGGCTAGTTTTGTATTGTCACTTTTATTACTGATTATAGCTTTGTCTTCTGCTGCACTCTCTTGTTTTAGGCATACGTGCTGTTACTTTAGGCACATTTTCAGGACTGATTTTATTTTTTTTTTTAATTCGAAGGTCAATATTCACTTTCATCCTCTGTTTTTTTTCACACACTGAATTATAGAGGAATTTTGAAAAAATCAGTGGACTTCCCCTGTAACGGTAAAAAAATTTTGTAAACAAGTTTAAGGGACCAGAGAATGTAAAGCTTGTTCCTAGAACCGTACATCTAAGGCAAGACGCATTTAGGAGCTTTTATTTTTAGGAGTTAAGGTGTTGGGAAGGATCTGCTTTCTTGTGGTCAGTCTGAGCTGAGATATGAGAAGTCCAGTCGTAACAAAGGGAGTCTTTGTGTGTCCGGCCGTGGAAACGAGTGACCCCTTCACTCCTCAACAAAGCATGGTCTTTCTGTTTGGGCAAGAGCGGATGTGTATGAGAGAGAAAGAGAGAGAGAGAGAGTGAATTCAGGCTCAGTGCGTTTCTGCTGGAGCACAGCTGGGATGGCACTGGAGTGACAGAGGGCTGATGGTCAGGTACAGGTGAATAAGTACTAACACCCCCTGTCAAACGGCATGTGTTGATTCCCAAAGTGAAAATAAGTTAACACAACATGGGACGTGACCAGGGGCGCACAGACTTTTGCATATGACTGTGGATCCTCATCATCAGGGGGTAGCTAGAACTTTTAGAAGGCGGGGTGCAGGTGAGACCCAGAGAGTTTACTGGGCTGGGACAAGAAGAAAGGAAAAAAGGCACAGGTGTACATAACTACATCTGTCCATTTCCTCATGAATACAGTTTTACATCAGTGCAGTAATTGCTTTGTTGATGTGACGTATTTTAGTCATTCATAAAATCCAGGAAATGATGTATTTAAATTAAGTAATTTAAATCCATCACATTCTTTAGTGTACAGTGTTTACTTTAAGAACATTTCATACACAGACCATAAAACTCATTAAAATAGGATGCGTTCACTACAGATTGTACAGTCTAATGATTAGACAGCACTGTATAAGCTGACCTACACAAACATATTCAAAAGAAACTAGTTAGAATTTAATGAACAGTTATAGCAAACAAATTTTTTGGCGGTTAACGCATCTTACCATTGAATACATACATACATCATCTAAACCGCTTATCCTTCTGGGTCACAGTGGGGTGCTGGAGCCTATCCCAGCTGTCATTGGGCAGAAGGCAGGATACACCCTGGACAGGTCGCCAGTCCATCGCAGGGCAGACCATCGAATAGCTACTTCATAATATACACACTCAAAATTTATGGTTTTTAATGGTTCTTCAGTAAAGATAATGGTTCTTTATAGAACCATGAACACTCAAAGTACCCTTTGCATGATCAAAGGGTTCTTTGCATGTGAAAATGGTTCTACAGATTGATGGAGAATGTACCATAGATGGTTCCATATAGAACACCTTTAGAAAAGGGTTTAGTTAACAGGAGTGTGTTACTCTCTTAAAAAAGATGGTTCTTCAAGGGTTGTTTAGTTAAGAAATGGTCCTATAAAGAACCATAAACTCTTTGCATTATTAAAGAGTTCTTTGCATCGTGAAAGGGTTCTTCAGATTGATGGATAATGTGTTGGATACGGTTCTATATAGAGCCTTTCTGTGAATGGTTCTATATAGCACCAAAAATGGTTCTTCTGTTGTTACAAACTTGGCATACACTGTTAGAAATGATAGTTCTTTGAGGGTTCTTTAGTAAAGAAATGGTTCTATATAGAACCGTGAACTCTCAAAGAACCCTTCGCATTGTGAAAGAGTTCCTCAGGTTGATGGAGAATGTGCTGTAGATGGTTTTACATAAAACCTTCATGAAAATGGTTCTGTATGGCACCAAAAATGGTTCTTCTTTTATTACAAGCTTGACATCATAACAATAGGAGAACACTTTGGTGCTATTTAGAACGCTTTTCTATATAAATCCATCTTTTTGAGATTGTATGGAGTTCATATGGTTGCTGAATGTATTTATAACTGTGAGTATGATCTTCTATAAGCTGACAGTGCTTTGCCCTGTTAGCCAATGGGATTCTGTTTTTCTGTGTTAATTGTTTTGTAAAATAATGTGAAAAATGACCGAAAATGTTTGTTAAAGGTCACTCCTGCTTTGCTAAGAGAGTGACAGTGAAGATTAAGTTCGCCCTGTTTTGTAAAGTGTTTTTTGGCGATTTGAGAAAAACCGTAACACTGCTGGAGAAGAGCGAAAACTGAGCGGTCATCAGGACCGTCGATCTGTTTGTCGTGCTGTCGGCACACAAACTAATTATGTTCACAAGCCAGCAGACACACTGATAATGTTAAAGGCTGAATTTAAGGTCTGGGAACATCACCAACTGGCCAGCTCGCGTGGTTGTCTTTGGGGCTGAGCAGAGGTTTAGGTCTGGGGTGATGGGACACGATTCAGTGGAAGTGAGACGAAGCAACAAAACAGAGCGAGAGAATTCCAGACTGTCATTTCTCGGATAATTTTCCAGCAGTCGGGTCTTTTAATGAGCTCTCCAACTCCAGCCTGCACTTATGTTACTAGGGCTTAGACCAATGAACTGGAGGGAGGGGAGAAAAAGGGGGTTGGGTGGTCTCCAAACCCCATCATTAACCTCCTAAAATAATGACCACTCCCCAAACTCACAGAAGCTTTTGTCTCTGGAACATGAACCTTATCAAAGTGTTGAGAGAGAGAAAAGGGGATGATCAGGGTGGAAAAAGGAGAGAGGGAAAGAACAGGAGAGGTGGAACTTCCTCCATCAATACCACAGTCTGGAGAGGAAAAACTAAAAGAAATTGATGGAATGAGGATGAAATAAATCGTGGAAGGGCTTGTTTAGTGCTCTCTCTCATTTTTACATTATTCCATACTTTCATTCACTCTTTCTGTTTGCCGTCTTTGTGAGTGAGTCATCAAGTGAGATAAAAGGTGACAGAAGTAACTGCTGGTGTTAATTAAGCTAATTAATGTTAATATGATAAGATCAGGAGGTGTTTCTTAGGTCCCTGAAGGACAAGATCCAGCCAAGACCTGATCACCTTACTTGGTCACCTGGTATTGCAGAGAAACAAAGAGCCATGCCTGGATAAAAACATGCAGATAAGTATGGCAAAATAGGGTGTCCAGACATCCCTGTTTTTCAGTGACAGTCCCCGTTTTGGTGGCCTGTCCCCAGAAATGTCCCTGTTTTTAATTGTAAATTAAAAACACACTGGAAACTACTACTGCTGCTATCTACTGACCACTTTTACCACTCACTCGCCTAGTTTTAAAGAACACTGCTGTGTAAAACTTCACAAGACACTCGTAAGTATCAAGAGAGTCCACAACATCACCACAATTTTTTATTTTTTTTTAAGACTCGAGGTGACCCAGGGGTTAAAGCAGGGTTGGAGTTACGGGACTTGAATCATACTATCAGGTGATCAGCGGGCTCTGATTTGTATGGACAGACAGTCTAATGTAGCTACAATGCGATCTACAAATAGTGCATCACTTTTTGAATGATGTAGTAACCACCAAACTGGAAATGTCCTGAGATGGCTAATAACATACAGTCTAGCCTGGCTAATAACATACTGACTAGCCTGGCTAATAACATGCAGACTAGCCTGGCTAATAACATACAGTCTAGCCTGGTCAATAACATGCAGACTAGCCTGGCTAATAACATACTGACTAGCCTGGCTAATAGCATACTGACTAGCCTGGCTAATAACATATATACTCGCTTGGCTAAAGATAAACAGCCTGGCATAGCTAAAAATAAGCCTAGCTAAAGACAAATAGACTAGCCTTGTTAAAGACAAGTGGACTTGGGTGGCTGAAAAAACAGAAGATAAAGTGACTGGCCTAACTAAAGACAAACTAGCCTAGCTCGAAACAAACTGTCTAGCCTTGCTTATTTCTGTTTCCTTACTTGTGCTGACGGCTGTCTTATTTAATGCCTCGACCAGCTCTAACATTAACCTTTGCAACCAAACCATCAGATTTGGCCTTGTTTACTTTGTTCTAATAAAGGCTGCAGTTTTTAAATAGTCTTTTTCCCATGTAGAGCAGACTGACGTCCCCACAACCACACAATGTTCATGTTTTCATCCAAGTGGGGGATTTGGTCCCCACAAAGAGATAAATACACAGGCGACCCCCTGCCATGTTCAGGAAGTTCTAGGTGACCCCTGTCTCTCTTTACTCTGTGATTATAGAGGAACTCATTGTGCTGGACTTTGTTTGGACAGTGGCTGACCACCACAGCTGCAGAGTGTGAAAGAGCCACACGTGTGGGCTTCTTTACACACCGCTAACACACTGCTGCTGAGTGTGTGTGGAGGGGACAATGGAAGGTTCGTTCTTTATTTAACAACAGAATGAGGACCAGAAATAGAGGAACAGTGAGTGGTCTCTGTGTAAAAGTCAGAGCCCCCTTTTATTTATTTAATTCAGTCAAAATGGCCATAAGGTAAAAGTTATTAATTTTTTAGCATCGGGGGAAAAAACCCTAGAAACATGTGAAGAGTTCATTTGCAAAAACTGATCTCTATTTTAATCAAGTTTCATAAATCATGTTTTTTATTTTGCATTGCGGGTAATGTATGTCCAGTATGAATTGTGCTCCCGTGGCTGAATCAGAGTAGTTCTTTGTTAGACTCCCTGAGCTCTGTTTTGATGCAGTAGCCATTATTTTAAGACCTGCGTGCCGCTCTTTGTATGGAGAAGGGAGCTGTTTGAGATTCTGCCTGAAACAGTTGGCAGCATTGCTGCATCACCTGACCCGAATACTGCGCACTGATTGGCTGAACGGATTTATCATGTTCAGCTGGAGAGCTTGCCATGCCTTGACGATGAACAATAACGGCTTTAAAGGATGGAGTTTATCGTTTTTTTGCAAATTAACTCTTCACGTATTTAACAGAAAAATACCCAGAAGCCTCAATGACTAAATCTAATCTCAGCTGTTTGAGTGTTCAGTGTTTCACTCTTTACCTTTATTCCAGCTTCCATTCTTTTCAGGAGACTCACTTTCAGTTTCTCAAAGAAATCTGCAGACACACCTCCAAAGTTCAGTCTTAGAAGTTGGTTGATCATTTTCTGAAGTAATCAAACACATTCAGTGATGTTGAGGTCTGGACTCTGGGGTGGTCAGTCCATTGTTCAGCTTATTTGATTGATGTGTCTGTCTCCTTTTCTGAGTGAGGCTTCTTGACAGCTACACATCCTTTCAGACCCATAGCGCTGAGTCGTCTTCTCACAGTGGAAGGATGGACAGAAATGTTGGGATGTTTTCAGATCTGAAGCAGCTTGATTTTCTCCTCTCTCTCAAAGATGAAAGCTTTAAGTGCTGTTTATCTGATGGGGACAGTTTTGGTGTCTACCAGGTCTTCCAGGTCTTTGTTAGGACCCACATTTTCTCTGTAACTTTTAATCATTTTTTTAACCCCAGTTTTTTCACTTTTTTTTTTCTTTGACTTTCAGCTGGTTTATCTTATACCTACTCTCCTCATAAATATCCTCTGAATAATAATGAGTAACCTATATTTATTTCACATAAACTCATCCTGAGCTGTGTTGTGTGCAGGGTGAAGTCCGTGTGTTGTGTTTATGGAGTGTGAAAAAGAGCACCAGAGCTCAGAGGGGGTGAACTGTGTGTGTGTCAAGTGGTCTCCACAGCATGTTGACATCTAGAAAGCAATTAAACTACACACTTTACACATACACCTTTGCCAGAACAATAAAAAAGACTCTTAAATGTGTAAAATGCAGTTTTCTATGTGTTCTTTCAGATGCTACTGAACACCACAGAATGACACTGTTAAAAAATCTCTGTAAAATTACAGTAAATTATGGGCCACCTCTTACTTTCAGTGTTTTACTGTATCCTAACAACAGTAAAAACTGTGATGTAATTGTTGTTTTGCTGTACATTTACAATAATAAGCTGTAGTTGTTCATAACATTACAGTAAAGGTAATGCCACTCAGTAGCCAGTAAATTTACATATGAAAAGACAAGACTTTTAATTTAACTTTTAACTTTTTAGTTTAAATAAAGTAAAAAATGACCTAAAAAGTTAAACATTTATATGTGCCAAAATAAATTTTTGACCATTTCTCAACCTCATTTTATCCCTTAGAACCAAACAGGCTGTGTTTACTTCTGTGCCTTTATGCAAATGAGCTCTGTTCTGTTAGGCTGACTCATTCAAAAAAGCAGTCCCAGCTGAAACACTCCTTATAACTTCAGTGTGAGTGGGTGGGGCTACACTGCTGAAGCCTGAATAGCCAAGTACATAAATCAGTTTTTTTTGTTTGTTTGTTTTTTTGTGGCTAGAGAACTTTTATTTCAAAAGTGAGGAACAAGTGTTCTTTTTAATGGAAGTCTCATGGAAGCAATCTCACTGTAAATTTTCAACAAAGTAAGAAAAAATCCCTACAGACGTTTGTAAAGCAGGTACAGTGGGGTGTAGAAGTTTGATGACATGTAAATGAGTGAACACGTCCTCCACAGAGAACACTTTAATGCACAGTTACTGTTTAGTTACTGAATTTAACATACATACATACATACATACATACATACATACATGTATGTATGTATGTATGAATTTAACATATTGGGGAAAAAATAAAACATGAAATATTGCCTGTTCAAAAGTTATGGCACATTTTGTATTTTAATCAATTCTATTTTAATCAACAAAACATTTGACTTTAGTACTCAGGTTCATGCATATTTAAGTACTTTCCCTGATATGAAGAGCCGTTATGTACATTCTGATTCTTTGTTATATTCGAGTATCCTTAAGAGTGAATGAGCAAATATTAGGTGAACCTTGCTAAGAAGAAAAATATTTTTAACAGATAATACAGAAAATGTCTTGTTGTTCAAAAAAAAGCTGAGTGCAATCTCATGGTCATTTCACTTAAGTAACTTAAGAAGCCTTGAATGAGCTAATGAGCTATCTAGAACCAGCGAGGTAGATGGTGGCTCGTTGTTTTATGCGTTTTTGTTTGTTGCGGTTACCTTGAACAGAGAAATTTTTTATTGTTTGTGGTTCTAGCTAAAAGCAGCTGAAGTAGTGGGCTTGCTGGTCACCTCTGCCAGCTTTACTGACCCAAACCTGCTTCTCCTTTCCTTCGAGCTCACCCCATCCTGCTGGGAAAGCAGAGGGCATTGTGGGTAATGTGCTGAGTGGGCAGCCCAAACACAATCCCCCATAATCCCCCAGATCAGCGAGGGGCCTCACTGTCAGGACGGTCCACTGTAGACACACGTATGCAACACGAGGGCTGTAAATATTAGACCCTCATAAGGATTCGGTTTGATTACGATTCATTAGGGAATGATTCAGTGAATCAGCACAGTTGAATTCGATTTTTGATTCTATTAAAATTACACTGAATACAGGAACATTACTGGTTTTAACTTTTTTTTAATTATTTTTGCCACAAAATGAGCTCCAACTTTTTTGATTAATATTAAAAATAACTTAAAATGCACTTGAATCAGTGCAGTTCTAGACACACACACACACACACACACACACACACACACACACACACAAGAATGCCAAATCTGAACAAATGTCACAATATATGCAACAAAATTTGTTCACACAATAAGGTTCTTTAGTAAAGATAATGGTTTTATATACAACCATGAACACTCAAAGAACCATTTGAATGATTAAAGGTTCTTTGTATTATGAAATGGTTCTTCAGATTGATGGAGAATGGGCTGTTGAAAAAGATTTCAAAAAGGGTTCTATTCCTATTACAATGTTAAACTTGTAACAATAGAAGAACCCTTCTGGGTGTTATATAGAACACTTTTCAAAAAGGTTCTGTATAGAACCATCTGTAGCACATTCTCCATCAATCAGAAGAACCCTTTCATGATGCACAGAACCATTGAAGCATGCAGAGAACCAGCTAATCATGCTAATCTTGAGAAGAGTGGGGAATATGATGATATTTATCATTATTATGAAAAATTGCGTCATGTGTCAGTAAGCTTTTCTGAGCATAACGTAGATTGTCAGTACTTAAAAGACACTGAGCAACAGCAAGAGAGCATAATTAGTCCAGTTTAAATGGATTTAGTTCAGTGCACCATTTGAAACGTTTAATTAAAAACATTGTGTTTGTAGTTGTGATTATATTATTTTAATATGGCATCTCTGACTATGTTTTGTCTGATCCAAATGATCAGACTTCAGTAAAAACTAAATATCATGATGCATTTTGTTCATCAAGAAAAAGTTTTGTTATATTTTGTTCTCCAATTTCAGTCTCTACCATGGTTGATAATAGATGTTTTTTTTATGATGTGAATTTCACATGTTCACGTTTTTGCTGTTTTTGTCCCTTTTTTTGATGACAAAACAAAAAAAAAGTCTTCATACCAAATGAAAATGTAATGTTTTGCACATAAGATGTCATATAACTATGCTGTTATATTTAAATAGTGCAGAAAAACGTCAGTTCAGGTAAATTCCATAGTTATTTAGTTGAATGTCAGTTAAAGTCAAGGTGAGCATTTACAGCACTAATGTCCCAAAACCCCCTCGCTGCTCCTTTTTAGGCTGTTGTGTATCCATGCTGTGATTTGTGTTTCTGACGACGTCAAACATTTCACTAAAAGCAAAAACAAAGTCGGAGATAAATTTCCAACGTGCAGACATCGACGCAGCAGCAGAACTTCGTCCCCGACCCAGGCGCAATTTTCTCTTCGGATAAATCACCGCTGTATTTCTGTCAGATGGAAAACGTCTCCAAACGGAACCATCACACACCGCAGGAAGGTATCAGTGCGTGAGCTGGAGGTCAGTCAACATCAAAATGACACGTTTTTGGAAGAGAGACTGAAAAGAAGAGCACAATAAGGACAGACAGGGTGGGATAGTAACTGGAAAAGGGAGGTTAGATGATGAAATAATGATTTTCTGATGAAAAACTGGGTTTCCGCACATCATCGTTCACGACAGAGACGTTTGAAAAGATCAGAAAGCAGATATTTTCTGCAAGTTAAATTTTTCAGCCATTACAGCCTCATCAGAGGGAAAGAATGAGTTTACAGCAGTGATTTCCATCCACACAATGGACTGCACAGCATTTTTACCCGTGTTGTTATATCTGTTTATCTGAAAACAGCATTTTTTCACCATGAATGTATCATTGCGCTGAAAAGCTTATTGCGACGTAGCTACACAAATTAGCTAAAACAAATTCTAAAGTGTGAACAACTTGTTTGTTCAACAAATAAAGTTATTATTACTAGAAACGTGCATTTACTGACGGAAACACTAAATGGTTGCGCAGCTTAAATGGTTCCCACTTCCTGCTCGGTTGTTGCTAGGTGGTTACTATGGTATCCCAGGTGGTTGCTAAGGTGTTGCTAGGCAGTTGCTGTGATATCCCATGCGGTTGCTAAATTGCTGCTAGGCAGTTGCCATGGTGTATGGGGTGTTTGTTTAGTTGTTCATAGGGAGTTGCTCAGTGTTAGCAACGTGTTGTTGAAAATGTATAGGAGTATATAGGAGGAAAAAATGACACCTACAGGAGTGAGGGTCAGTTTGGCTGTGGATTAGAGCTTAATAATAATAATACATTTTATTTATGTAGCACACTTTATGACAACATCAAGTCAATGTGCTTTACAGAAAGAATAAACAAAACAAAATTCATAAAAATTTGTCTAAAATAGAGGAGTCTTAAGATTGTACTTAAAAAGAAAACAAATCGTATCTTAAAACAAAACAAAAATCCATAAAACATGTCTAAAAGAAAAATTCTTAAGATTATTTGGAATAATTTACCTATTAATATGTCAAGCATCTACTGTTTCAAGTTTTAAAAAAGCAGTTAAAATGGTTTATCCTTTAGTTTAGCGTTTTTAGCACATGTTTTTTTTTAATCCTACATTCTGTGCATCGTATTTGTTCAGTTGTCATTCTTATTTTCATTTCTTATCTTTCCTTTCTCTTTTAAGTATTCTTTACTACATTCTATGCTACATGTTTTCTTATATCATTTATTATCCTTATATGCTGTTTCCTTCTTACTCACTCTTTTATTTACACTTGCATTTTGTTGAAGGAATTTGAGCTACTTTTCATATATATGGAAGACTGTAAATTAGCTGTGTAGTACAGACTCTAAATGTAGGAACTGTGATATAAACTGTGTTCTACAGTTTCTCATTAGGTTGAATGAATAACTGACTCTAAATGTTGGTGTTGTGATATAAACTGAGTCTGTTTATATCAAGTTGAATTAATAACTGACTCTAAATGTGGGCGGAGCTTGGATCAATTGCAAAAGATTGGGCTCAAACTTTTGATTGCTGGTGTTCGTGTTGTATACTTTCTGATTGTGTGTGGAATGTCAGTGAAACCCGAGTGTTTGGCTGCAGTCCAGCCGATTTGACCACAGCGGTCAGCGGAGAGGCTATTTGAGCCGTTTTGTCTGGGCCTCATTGGTGTTAAACCTAAAGCCACCCAACCTGTAAAATAAACCCCCCCCAGAGGCCTCTGCAGGGTGTATCAATCATTACACACGCACTGCAGGTAGAACCAGGTTCTCAAATCCATTCTGAGAGAAAGTAATACCCACTACAAATCAAATAACAAACAGCTCAGGAGGAGCCAGACAGAGGGACTGAAAAATCCAATGCAGCTCCATTAAACTGATTTATCACTTTAAACCTAATGGAGTAAACTACTGCAGAAGGACAGAAGGATAGAAGAAAGCCTCTGTTCTGAGTGGCCTCGAGGCACCAAATCTTTTCTAAGTGCTTTGAAGCTCTAAATGTTCCAGTCTCTGTCCTAAAATACCAAATGTTTCACACAAACAACGACGACCTTCATTACTGCATCTCTGTACAGCTAAATGACTTCATTAGCCTACTACGAGTGCTTCAAGGGAATGCATGAACTCAATACAAATAAAAACAGTAAAAAATATCAGTTTGAGCATATTTGTGTTGTATTTCAGTCACTTTGCACACAAGAGACCTCAAACCAATGATTCAACCAGAAACATATTGACTCAATTGTAGTTGGTGAGGACAGACATATTTGGTGTCTGAAGTTTACTTCTTTAGTTTTAGCACTGGAGCTACGAGGCTAATGTAGCTAACAAACAATGGAAGCTTATGTACAACAGTTAGCATGGTGTGGTTTTTGACACTCTAATGCAAACGGTTATCCATAAATGTACTTTAGTCCAAGTTTAGCCAAGCTAAAAACAGCAGCAGCCTCAATTTTGTCCATGTTTTAGATAACAGTGTATCATACAGTGTCCGAAACTCTATAATAACGTCTATTAGAGATACTGAACATCTCAATGCAGTTTGATGTGGTTAGCATCATGCTAATTAGTGGTGTATAAGCTTCTTTTACGTGTTAGCTGCATTAGCCTCATAGCTTCAGGCCTACAACTATGGCTGGCTTTACACGCTGAACCTTTTGCACAATTGGTTGCATGTTGTGAGATACATGCAACGTAACTGTCAAGTTGCATGAAATTTACATGATGCAATTCAATAAGTTGTTGCAACACATTGTTATTCTGCTAGTTATATTTTTGATACACCAAAGCTTTTAAAGTTATCCCTGAAGGGATATTGATATTTGCATATTAAAAACTGATTATTGTTCAATATTTGGCATAATATTGTGTTTAGCATAGCTAAAAACAGTAGCAGCCCTTAAGTTTGCCCATGTTTATAGATAACAGTGAGTCATACAGTGTCAGAAACCACATAGCCCTAGCCTTGTAGCTTCAATGCTAAAACTAACGCAAACATTTATTTATAAACATGGACTACAGTAGCACAGCTGAAAACAGTAGCAGCCTCAATTTTGTCCATGTTTATAGATTAAAGTGTATCATATGGTGTCAGAAACCACATAATCAAGTCTGTTAGAGATGCTGAACAACTCAGTGCAGTTTGATGCGATTAGCATCATGCTAATTAGTGGTGTATAAGCTTCTATTATATGTTAGCTGCATTTGCCTTGTAGCTTCAGTACTAAAACTATGGCTGTCTTCACATAGTGAACCTTTCACACACTTAGTTGCATGCAACATAAATTCTGTGCAACTTGACAGTTACATAAGGCAAGGTGTTTGCAACACATTGTTAGTCTACTATTTTTGATACATCAAAGCTATAAAGTCACTCATGAAGGGATATTTACATTTGCATTTTAAAAACTATTAAAACTCATTTTTATTCAGTATTTGGTGCTAAATGCAGTTAAATGGACTAATTTTCTCTCTTCATAATAAAACATGTAGTTGGTCAGTATCTACAAGTACCGGCGATGTACATATGTTCAGAAAAGCAAATTGTGATATATATATATCACATTGCCCAGCCCTAATCTACATATCTGTTATTCATCTGAATCTGTGGTTCTTTATAGATGTTTGAGCTTTTATCTGTTGAGTGTATGTTAAGTCCTTTCAAAATGAACATTAAGCTTACTTGATGATTCACTCATTCTGTCCGAAAAGTATGAAAGTTCATCGGGGAGCATCTCGGTCTCATCACAATAACAGCAGAATAAAGATGAATAAACCACACAAGCAGCTGGTTACAGGAACATTAGCTTCGAGAAACTCATGTTTGTCGTGGCTCAGAAAACTGAGAAAATGAAAAACTGATGACCTTGTGTAAGGTCAGTCGAAGGGTTCCCTTTTCACCCGCCACATCTTGTCTTTTATTTTCTGCTCCACTGATCTGGTGAAATCAACCATCAGAAATGTTGTTCAGTGATCACAGCATGCATCACTCGCATTTTGATTGGCTGTTTCATGAAACTGACGTTGAGACGCTTGCAACTTGTTGCGGCTGAGTTTCACGTGAGTTGCAGGACACTTTACATTATGCAACAGAAGTGCAATGTAGTTTCATGTTGGTTTCAAGCAACTAAAAGCTAAAAACTTTTATATGTATTAAAGTTTCACTGTGTAAAGCCAGACCAAAGAAGCAAACTTCAGATGTGTCCTGGCTGTTCATTTAGGGTTAAAACTGAGTGAATTAATTTGAATTGGAGTGAACTATTGCTTTAATGCAGTGTAGATCAGGCTCCTCAGAGCAGGTCCAGAAGCTTGGCCTGTGTCCAGAGTGTGTACGGAGGTGCGGACAGAAACTTCAGCAGCCTTACGGTGTGTGTGTTGACAGCAGTTCCTCAGAGAGTTTCTGTACTTCTGCGTGTTCACAACGTGCTTTGAAGAAGACAGCTGTTCTAGACGCAAACGGGTGGGTGCGCACACATGGCAATGTGTCATCTTCATAATGATGAATTGTCTTAACGATGTATATGATGGATGTGTATGGTCAGTACTTCTAGAACACTGACCATCTGCATAAAAACACACGTTTAGACCAATTAGAGAGAGAGTGTCTGTAAATTAAAGCTGGGCAATATGACGATGCTTTATCGTTATCGTGATAAATAATGTCATGATAATCTTTTCTGAGCATATTGTGGTTATCATCAGTCCTTAAAGAACACTGACTAACTACATTTCAGTAAACAGTGAACATAATTAGGCCTGATTAATAGGATTTAATGCAAGACACTGAATAAAAATCATAGTCATTGTATTTTATGTATATTATTATTATTAATACTGTACTTTTTATATGTGGCACTACAGATTTTATTTTGTCTGCTCCAACTTATTAAATCCCAGAAAAATGAAATGTCCTGATGCACATTGTATTGTAACGTGAAAATGTCTTGAAGTATTGTGATATACTATTTTTGCCATATCGCCCACCCCTACTATAAATTACAACCTGTGTACAGTAACTGAATAAATTGTATAGTAACAAGAAAATAATTTTGCTTTTATAGCATTTTTTAATATAGTGGTTTGGCTGGAGCGTTTAGTCAGCTCTTCAAACCATGTGGAGTTGTTAAGTAATCTCTAAGAGACTTTCCTATATGGTTTCTGATCCTGTAAAATAATAATAATGATAATGCTAATATTCATGAAAATAACTTTATTTATAGTGGACTTGTCAGACCACTGGCAGCTTGAGGTGCTTTACAGACAAGTCATAAAGTCTGAAGCCAAGTCAAAATGTAAATTAAGTACAAGATATTCATTTTTCAGCATCAGAAAAGAAGCAGAAAACGGAATTTACCCGACTAAATCTGATATCAGATCTTTGAGTGATGAGTGTGTCACTCTTTCCTTTTACTCCAGTTTCCATTCTTTTCAGGAGACTCACTTTCAGTTTGTCAAAAAAATCTGCAGACACACCTCCAAAGTTCAGTCTTAGAAGTTGGTTGATCATTTTCTGAAGTAATCCAAACACATTCAGTGATGTTGAGGTCTGGACTCTGGGGTGGTCAGTCCATTGTTCAGCTTATTTGTTTGATGTGTCTGTCTCCTTATCTGAGTGATGCTTCTTGACAGCTACACATCCTTTCAGACCCATAGCACTGAGTCATCTTCTCACAGTGGAAGGATGGACAGAAACACCTGTGGATGTTGTCAGACCTGAAGCAGCTTGATTTTCTCCTCTCTTTCAAAGATGAAAGCATTAAGAGCTGTTTATCTGATGGGGCAGTTTTGTTGTCTACCAGGTCTTCCAGGTGGTTATGTCTTTTAATCATTTTTTGATATCCAGATTTGGAAACTCACATTTTCCTTTGACTGTCTCCTTCCTTATGTAATTGTATTATGTCTAATCTCAGAAATATCTCCTGGAAGATCAATAACTGGGATTTAATGTCTGTTTTGAGTGGAAATGAAGTAAATAAAGCTTGCTCTCTGACTTAAATGATGAAGTTTCACAACAGCTTCTGTTTTGTTGGTGTTCTGAGCTGCAGCTGTCATCTCCCACTGAGCTGCCGAAGCGTTAAACTCTCCTGCAGATGAAAGTAGAGAAAGAAAATGATGGTGGTCTTTATTTATTTGTATTTTTTCCGTTTTTGTTGCTCCAGTCCCGCAGCATTTCTCCTGCTAACTTCTGTGGACTCCCTTCTGTTGACGTTTTACTTGAATGTAAAAAGTGCTTGGACATGTGACTGAACTAAAACACACACAGGCCCTCCACAGAGACACTTGGGAGGTCCACCCTAATTAATGGTCAGACATTTGGTGTCCTAACCAGGATGTGACCACTACACACAGGGAGGGTGTTTGTGTAGTGTGTGTGTGTGTGTGAAGGTGGTAAAGTGAAAGGAAGAACACACACAGTCACCGCTGAGCCTTTCATGCAGTGTAAAACCTGCATTTGTTCACCACAGCTGAGTGTGAAAACATCCCCATAACGTCCGTATAAAACCCAACTGTAAACCAGAGACTCATCAAGGTGGGCCCGGACCCCCAAACATTAGGGTTTCCCCAATATGTCCCCTATATGTTTTTATATACTTATATGTGTATATATATATATATATATGTCTAGGCCGTTTCGGTGGTTTGGTCCGTGGTTTTTGTCTGCTGTAGGTAGAAAACGCGTGTGGTGTGAGGTGTTCCACTCTGGGACTGAATGAGTGTTTTCGGGTTTTGGCCGTCAGCTCCTGGCTTTCAGCTCTGTGGGTGCATTTTTGTGATTTTTCTTCGCGGCTGGAAGCTGCAGGGTGGCCGAGCCTTTCTGGGTCCAAGTCCGAGCAGAGTGAACCACCCTTTAGCGGAGCTCAAACTACAACTTTAACCCTTAGACGCACTGAGGGGCTGCTGTCGTTTCTGCTCTTTGTTCAGTTTTATATTAGACAACTGTTAGTACAAATGCCTAAGTAAATGCATACTTATCCCATACACAGTTCCTTGTACTCTCTTATGGTTCTTTAAAGGTTCTTTAGTAAAGATAATGTTTCTATGTAGAACCACTAAATGGTGCAGCTGTTACATTAGTATCAAGCTGAAAGTGTCTTCTAAATCAAATTTTCCATTCCACCTTAAATGGTGCAGCTGTTACATTACTATGAGGCTGAAAGTGGCTTCTGCATCAAATTTTCCGTTCCACCTTAAATGGTAAAGGGGCTTCAAAATCAAAAGTTCTGTTCCACCTTAAATGATGCAGCTGTTGCATTACTGTGATGCTGAAAGTGGCTTCTAAATAGAATTTTCCATTCCACCTTAAATGCTGCAGCCATTACATTACTCTGAGGCTCAAAGTAGCTTCTACATCAAATCTTCCATTCCACCCTAAATGGTGCAACTGTTACAATACTATCAAGCTGAAAGTGGCTACTACATCAAATTTTCTGTTCCAGCTGTGACGTAACTATGATGCCTTCCACCTTAAATGGTAAAGTGGCTTCAAAATCCAAATTTCTGTTCCAACTTAATTAATGCAGTTGTTAAATTACTATGAGTTTGTTAGTCGCTTCTACATTGAATTTTCCGTTCCACCTTAAATGGTGCAGCTGTTACATTGCTATGAGACTGTAACTGACCACTACATCGAATTTTCCATTCCACTTTAAATGGTGCGGTTGTTAAAATACTATGATGCTGTAACTGGCTACTACATTGAATTTTTTTTAGTTCCACCTTAAATGGGGCAGCTGTTACATTCTGGCGCCTCAGTAACAGCTGCACTATTTAAGGTGGAACGGTAAATTCCGTTCAGAAGCCAGTCTCAGCTTAATAGTTCCTCTGCTGATAGATACTGGAAAGGGGACACGTAAAAACTGTGAATGCAAAACAGGCAGCTGTATGAAGTGGGAGGTGAATTTGAAGCTTGAAAAGTGTTTACATACTGAATCAAATTCTTTATTGTTATTATTATTTTAGGAAATTGAGAAAAAATGGTTGTCTATACTATAAATACTATTTTGGCTCTTTAACAAGAGGCAGATTTTCAGGCGTTTTAATTTTTAAAAATGTGCAGAATTGAGAAGCCACTGCACGTCAGACTGAACTGTGAATTCTGTGACTCGTTACTCCTCTACTGACTCATGCACAGACCCAGGTGAGAGCAGGTGGAGCTCTGTCTCGTCTATCTGCTGTGTTTTTTGAACTCTGCTGGTCATGGTGGATTCCACTGAAAGCCACCCGCTGATAGCAGTGCATTGTGGGGAACTCCTGTGTAGGTAAATGTGTCAGTGTGGCCCTGCTGGACTATTTTAATTTGATTAGTAATGCAGTTATTTGACCCTACAGTAGTTTATGTGTAATATACAGTGTCATTGCTCTCATTACTGCTGTTAAAATGACTCACTGTAGAGTAAAATTCACAAACTGTTCCTTTTTAGTGGAACACAGTTTAGACTTTAATGATTATTGCACATCTTTCACTGCTGTTATTCTTACTCTTTTTCTTTTGCTGCATTCCTTCTCTCTCTCTCTCCATTCTCTCTCTAATCTCTATCGCTTTCTCTCTTTCTATATCTCTGTCTCTCTCCCTCTCTTCCCCATTGTCTTTCTCTCTCCTCATGTTCTCTCTTGCTTTCTCTCTTTCTCTTTCTCCATTCTCTTTATCTGCTTTTCCTTTTGTTTCACCCTTTCTCTACTCTCTCTTTCTCTCTCTCCCTCTCTCCCCCCGTACTCTGTTTCTCTTTGTCCCTCTCTCCCCATTTTCATTGTTTCTCTCCATTTTTTCTCTCTCTATCCATTCTCTCTATCTACTATAACCTTTCTTTCTTCCTCTCCCCACTTTCTTTCTTTCTTTCTTTCTTTCTTTCTTTCTTTCTTTCTTTCTCTCTCTATTTCTCTCCACTTTTTCTCTTTCCATTTTTTTCTGTTGCTTTCTCTCCATTCTCTTTCTCCATTCTCTCTAACTACTTTTTCCCTGTCTTTATCTCCCTCTCTCCCTTTTTCTTCCTTTCTCTCTCCCACCATTTCTCTCTCTGCCCCATTCTTGTTCTCTGTCCTCTCATTTTCTTTCTCAGTATCTCTCTCCCTCCCAGTTTTCTTTGTTTCTCTGTCTCTGTCTCTGTCTCTGTCTCTCTCTCCGTCTCTCTCTCTCTCTCTCTCTCTCTCTCTCTCTCTCTCTCTCTCTCTCTCTCTCTCTCTCTCTCCCCGTAATGTATTGTATGATGAATGCTTGTCCCTCTTTCATGTGGTCAGTTTTGACACAGTGCTGTATGGACGGTGGTCATTTGAGCTGGTTAAAGCTGTCTTAAAATCTGCAGCAGCTGCTTTTGTTCTATATAAAGTATGAAGGTGGGAGCAGACAGAGCTGGGCTAAACCGGCACTAAACCGGAATTAAACCGGCATTGAACTGATCTGAGCAGCACTGAGGACTGTCCTTTAAAAACACACAGTCCTATATTTAGCAGCACTGTGTGTGTGTACAGTGGAACAGATAGACACAGTGATGGAAACTAGTAATTAGCAGGTTAGCATGGTGCTAACTGCATTACTGAATCACTGTCACTCTCCTCAAAGTGTGTGGAGTTCAGTCTATCTCTAATAGACTTGATTTATATGGTTTCTGACACTATGATGCACAGTTATCTATAAACATTGAATGAAGTACAGGCTGTTTTCAGCTGTGTGATGCAGGAGAAGAGAGAAAAAGTCAGCAGTGGAGAAAAGATAAGAGAGGAGAAAAAAAGACAGAAATGGGTATAAAAAAAGAAAGAAAGTGATAGAAAAAGATGAAGAAAGAAAAGGGGAGAGGAGAGGCAGAAAGAAAAGAAGAGAAAAAGAGAGGGGAGGGGCATGTTATGGTGACTTCATTACGTTTGTTGGATCCAGTTTGATTTATCTGATTGGTTAAAGGCCTCATTTGCATATTGCAGCCTGCTGTGATATCAGACTGTAAAGGTCAGTATTGTAAATGATTAAGAATAATGTTATATTATGCAGCTCTGTGGTTTTCAGGCTGTGTTTGTATAAGAGCTGCAGTCGAGCTGTAACTGTGTATTGTTTGTTAGTCGTTTTCATGATTTAGGCCTTTTGGAGGAAGGCTGCAATATGCAAATGAGCCTAACACTAATCAGTGTTTTTTAATGTGAGCAATGTGTATCACAGTCACCACATGTAGCAAGTAGTTAGTAACTAGTTAGTAAACTGTGTTTACACTTAATAATCTGATAGCTGCAGAAAATCAGATTATGTCAGAATCTGGTTCAGTGTGTTTTTATGCTCTTGAGTAATCAGATAATGGAGAAACTCCAGGTCTACATGAGTCAGGCAGTAATCGGATTTCTACTTTGCAACCAGCCAATAAACTCACAGAAGAAGACGTGATGTAAACGTAACTTAAAACATGTTGCGGCTGAAAACATCACACCGCTTTACCTGAAAATATGAACATACATCATCTAGAAGAAGAATATTTCAATCCTTCATTTAGTCAAGCATGTGTTTGGTGAGAACTGAGAATTCACTGAGAAATCTGATTACAGAGCTAAAATCCAGCTCTCTTTATTGGATTTCTTAATTGGATTTCTAGACCCTACTCTGATCTAAGAAATCAGAGTGCTTTTTACATGACCATTTGAATAATCAGCTAACTGCAGAAATCCAATTATGATTGGATTATTAAGTGCATGTAAGCGCACTCATTGTTGGTAGGTTAGTGCGACACGACGAGTAGCGGGTAATCGCAGTACTACTATTTTGTCCATGTTGCGCAGCCTGAGACTATAATTTTTTTGCGTGTTTGTGTGTTTGCAGGTGTGCTGGGCAGTGCAGAGTGTTCGTGCGGGCGGAATCACTTCACCTGTGCGGTCAGTGCGTTTGGAGAGTGCACCTGTATACCAGCACAGTGGCAGTGTGACGGAGATAACGACTGTGGAGACCACAGCGACGAGGATGGCTGCAGTGAGTAAAATACACACTTGCTGTTTGAATAAAGTATTAGATTCAGCTTTAAAGAAGGAACAGTAAAAGGCTAGTTAATAGCAAAGGACAAAATACATATTACAGTGTCCACTCACTATCCGCTTTTATCAGCTCCACTTAGCATATAGGAGCACTTTGTAGTTCTGACCACTAATGGATGGGGTCGATGTGGAGCAAATAAACAAGGTAGGTGTTTCTGATAAAGCTGGCCAGTGAGTGTAAATACGATGTAGGTGTTTCCAATAAAAAGGCCAGTGAGTGTATACACAATTTAGGTGTTTTTGATAAAATGGCCAGTGAGTGTAGCTACAAGATAGGTAGTCGGGGCAGTCGTGGGCTGGAGGTTAGGGAACCAGCCTTGTGACCGGAAGGTCGCCGGTTCGATCCCCTCAGCTGACAGTACGTGACTGAAGTGCCCTTGAGCAAGGCACCTAACCCCCAACTGCTCCCCGGGCGCCGTGGATAGGGCTGCTCACCGCTCCAGGCAAGTGTGCTCACTGCCCCCTTGTGTGTGTTCACTAGTGTGTATGTGGTGTTTCACTGCACGGATGGGTTAAATGTGGAGGTCTAATTCTGATGTGTTCAGACACAGTTGGCTAAAGGTTCATTTCATAATTTCATTCATTCATTCTGATAAAATGGCCCAATGACCAGAGTATTGTTTGCATGTATGGTTATGTGTATATATGTATAGGATGTATATTGATAGTTCCTGTTGTCACTGAAATCTCTGTATAAGAGGGAAATGGTAGTGTGATCTGATTTGGTGTGCGTAGGCCATCAGCCGCTGTGATCACACACTGACCTTTCAGTCTGCAGCTGTAATGACCTCACCAATGGTCAGATGGGATCTACACAGTGATTATAACACACACTCGCGCCGACCTCACAGCAGTAAATTAGTGACCGACACAACAGAATTCAATTTGGACAGTAGAGCTAATGGAGAGAGAGAGAGAGAGAGAGAGTCTGTGTGTGTGTGTGTGTGTGTGTGTGTGTGTGTGTGTGTGTGTGTCACATTGCTTGGAACAAAATCACTTTACTTTTACATCTTCCTTTTTTCTCTCTCTCCTCTCTCTCCCCTCTCTCTTTCTCTCCATTTGCTTGCTTTCTCTCTGTTCTCTCTCTTTTTCTCCTCCTCTTTCTCTCTTTTCCTTCTCTTTCTCAATCTCTCTCCTCCACTTTTCTCTCTATGGCTCTCCTCCTTTTCCCCTTTCCCCCACCCTCCCCTCTCTCTCTCTATCTCTATCCTCTCCTTTTTCTCTCTCTCCTTACTCCCCCCCTCTGCTTTTTCTCTTTCTCTCTCCATTCGCTCTCTTTTTATTTCTCCTCTCTCTCAATATGTCTCTGTTCTTTCCTCTCCTCTTTCTCTCTCTTTTCATTCTCTTTCTACATCTATCTCTCCTCCACTTTCTCTCCATCTCTCTCCTCTTTTTCACTCTCCTTTCTTTCTCTCTCTATCCTTTCTCTCTTTCTTTCTCCCCCTCTCTGCTTTTTCTTTCTTTTTCCTCTCTTTCTCAATGTTCTCTCTCTCCTCTTTCTTCCCCTTTTTTCTGCCTTTTCTATCTCTTTCTCCATCTCTCTCTCCTCCACTTTTTGTCCCTCTCCATCTCTCTCCTCTTTTTACTCTTTCTCTCTTTTTTCTCTCAATTTTCTCTCTCTCTCCTCTTTTTTCCCGTTTTCTCCTGTCTCCATCTCTCTCTCCTCCACTTTTTGTCTCTCTCCATCTCTCTTCTCTTTTTCTCTCTCACTCTATTCTCTCTCTCGCTCTTCTTTCTCTTTCTCCATCTCTCTCCTCTTCTCCCTCTCTCCTTTCTCTTCTCTCTTCTTTCTCTCCTCTCTCTCTCTCTCTCTCTCTCTCTTTACTCACACTAATCATTATTGATTATGTCAGTCAGATTAGTGGTCTTAGCTCGTCTGTATTGATCACTAAAAGGGGCTCTCAGACACCCACCCGGTCGTGCTCTGTTACTTAGTTAGCCCCGTTTCGTGGCCACGCGTTGTTATTTATGGTCTAGAGATTTTTCTTTTTTTATGGATAGAATTGGAGATAGCATGTCTGTATGTGATTGGTTAAAGGATGGAGTCATGTGACCTGCAGCTCCATTAGCCATAATTAAATTAAATTAGATCAGCGCTCGTAAAACAGCCCGTCACACTTTTATGGCTTTTAATAACACGCCTAGAACACAGCTGAAGAGTATAATGGCTCGTGTAATTTTTCTGACTGAATCCACATTTATTAGATCAGATTGTTGGCTTGATGTGTTTTTTCAGTGGAACATAAACACATTTAATTTCCAGTCAAGAACAAGTTACTCATTTTCAGACGATTACATTTAAGATAATCCACTTGCATAAAAAAGGAGGAAGTCAAATGAAAATAAGAGAGTTTCCAACGCTGGAGTTCAAAAACTGATTAAAAGCTACAAAAATAAAATAGGCCTCCTGGCAACCACCTGGAAGACCTGGTAGACACCAAAACTGCTCCCATCAGATAAACAGCATTTAAAGCTTTCATCTTTAAGAGAGAGGAGAAAATCAAGCAGCTTCAGATCCGCAACAATCTGCTCTATCACTCAGCTGCGGGGTCTTGTGGCCCATCGCTTCATTTAAGCCAGAAAAACACTGAAAGTCGCTGATACTGACAGCCTGAATGACAGTGATATTTACTGAACTGATGCTCAGAGATGCAGTGCGAGTGAACATGACACACGTGTGAGACAAACGACTCAAGAAGTTTGGACATGAAACAACATTCAGCTCCGTTTTTGAGCCAGAGAAGCTGCTGTGTGCTGATGTGTAAACACCACAGGTTTATCTGTATACTGTTCATCTCCGTTTTTAACTGTTTTGCACAATAAAGATATTTTACATTTACCTAAGTTTTAAAATAGTTCTTATTACTTATTATATAATAGTATATACTAAATATATACAGTAAATAAATGAATCATCTAATAAATTGTATGAATATCAGGTTGGAGTTAGTATCAGTATCAGTACTCAGTTTTGTGCAGTGAGGGTTCAACATGCAGTGAGGGTTCAGAAGTCTGACAGCACATTTTTCATTTAAATCTGAAAAAAATTTTGAATTTTAAAAAATTTACAACAAAAAAAAGTTATGGTGATTAACATGAAGGAGAAATATTGAAGATTCTGCTGGGTCACTATTCAAATTTTAGCAAATTTGTGACACCACGTGCAGGTCTTTATACAAAAATGAAAGTGAAGCTCGTGTTCAGACAACTCTCAGGGCGATTAGATCTGCTGATCAGACTTTTGAGCGCAGGCTGTCAGTAAAGCACTAAAATCCTGAAATTCATGTTAAAATTTCAAAGATTGTGAAGATTTTTATGCAGATTGTACAGTTTGCAATGGAAAGATTAGAGTAGAATTTTCCATTCCACCTTAAATGGTGCAGCAGTGCAGGCGCCAGAATATAACTGATGCTTCATTTGAAAAGTAACTACACCCTAAGACTTTTTTTCATTAATAGCTGAAATGCATTGTTTTGTAATAATAATAAACACCAGCCTTGCCTGAAATGTGAACATGTCTTATCAAACTGTAAAAATATCATTTTTATTGTGGTCAGTTCTGCCTCTGCAGTGCCCCCTCTGGTTCAACTCTGTTATAGGCACGGATGACCTGTCTTCACACCAAAGCACAATCACACGTCACATTATGCAAATCAGTCAACCAATGTTACCACCCTGTGATGACGCCCTACTCATACCCAGAGCCATGTAGAGAGATGGCTCTGCTCGTGCCGCACTCATAAATATGAAACCATACAAGCATTTTGAATGTTTTTCCTTACATATCGTCTCATCACATTTAACGCGTTATTTAGTGTTCTAGTTATTACTGGTAATTCTTAGTTATTATATTTGTAGATATTGTGGTTTTTAGACTTTTAGACTTAACTGGCCTTATATTGCTAACAGTCAATGTATGATTAGGTAACCTGACAGACCGATTAAGTGAGGATCCTTGCAAGTCTCCATGTAGCAGCTGATATGTGCCACGAACAGCTTGCAGACCGTAATGATTTAGGGCCACTGCAGGAAACACTAGATGACCGGTGAGGCAGTGTACGACCCCAACCTGTCACATCTGTGAACAACCTGTTTGGTACGATACAGTCTCCTTGTTAAACTGTTATACTTCTGTGCTTGGAATCATGCTGGTGAGGCTCAAGATGCACTGCCTGATCAGAAACTCCTTCCCCCGTTGAAGTTGGGGATGGTAGTGGAGAAAAATCTTTAACCTCGTAAGATCTTGAAGTTGCAAAAGGGCTGTTTGATTCTGTCGCTCTCCATATTTTCTGGTAGCTAATGTTAGCTATAACAACACAGCAGCCCAGCCCGTCTGGTCTCCCTCCTAGCCTCACCTCCAAAGCTGAACATCACTACAGGGCCCCTCCCGGCATGCCCCTCCCATTTTTGAGCATTTTTCAAAGTTGAGCCAGGGGTGGAGTTAGCTGAAAATAGTGGGGTGTAATTACTCTTTAACAGGTGGAATGGAAAATTAGAGTACTACATTTTCACTAGCGCTCTCAGACGTCTGGACATCACTATGTTTTCTGCTTTTTTCCTGACACTGAAAGATGAAATTCACACTTAATGGCTGTTTTGACTGGAAATTAAATGAATGAAGGATAAACTCTGACTAAAACTGTGTATATGTAATCATTATTTACTGTATACAGTCATTATCTCGTGTGTATATACACATGCGACTGCACTGTTTTAGTTGTTTTTAAAAACCCAGCTTCACTTAACTATTTTTATTCACTCACATGCTCTTAAAGGGTGGTTCTTCAAGGGTTCTTTAGTAAAGAATATCATGCACAATGGTTTGCATGCTTGCATGCTTAAAGGTTCTCTGCATTGTGAAATGGTTCTTCAGATTGATGGAGAATGTGTGTGAAGAACCATTCCACCATGCAGAGAACCATTTAAGCATGTAAACTCATGGTTCTTGAAGGACCCACTCCCTTTCCTAAAGAACCCTCTTTTTTAAGAGTGCAGGAAGTTTAGGATGGTTTTATTAATGCAGCATGTTTCCCAGAAGGCCCTGCTCTGTGGTCAGAGGCAGGGCTGTGTGTAATGCTCAGATCTGATTCGAGTGGTGAATCTGGAACTCAGAGTCGTCTATTAACAGCGTGTGTGGTTGGACAACAGTTTTTTCCCCCTGAATGGAGCTCCAGAGTTCCCGGAAGAGTTCCTCCACAGTCTGTTCCACCGCTGTGAGAACCGTGATTATATATGCAGCTGAGGTTGAGTAAGTTTGAAGAGAACGCGATCTGTAACTTAGCCAGACTTCAGCTAGATCAGCTGCCACCTTCAGTTAAACCGGCTACTGCGCTCGCTAGTGTTCTTACAAACTATGTGCTAGCCAACCATCTCAGAATGTTTTACCTCTTTCCTTTAAAGTTCCCATATCAAAGTCAGTGTCTAATCTATTTATATAGTGCTTTTTACAACAGGCACTGTCACAAAACAACTTTACAGAAAAAAATCCAGTCCACACCAGATAGCAAACAATAACAAAAGAGCATGGATCATGGAAACTGAATTTTACTGAATCCATTATCATGGAAACTGAATTTTCATCACTGAGTGTGTTTACATGCTCTTAATAATCCAATAATTGCAGAAAATCAGATTTTGTCAGTAATCTGATCAACACGTTTACATGCACTTGAGTAATCAGATACTGGGGAAACTCCGGGTCTACATGAGTCAGGCAGTGATCAGATTTCTGCTTTACAACCGACCAATAAACTTCCAGAAGAACATGTGACGTAACTCAAATGTCAAATGTAACTCAAATGAGTCTTTTTTTTTATAAACTTCATGCCACTTTACCTGAAAATATGAACGTACATTATCTAGAAGATGAAAAATATTTAAATCCTTCTTTCCGTCAAGCATGTAGGTTTCAGTGTCACTCCAAAAGAGTTTTTCTGCCATCTGGCGGCAACGCTGCTCGCTTATTTCCGGGCCCGCTGTCTGTTTTCACACATGCGCAGACTGAGAAATCCGAAAGAAATCAGAGTAAGAGTTTACATGCACTGAGAAATCTGATTACTGAGCTAAAATCCAGCTTCTTTATCAGATTTCTTAATTGGATTTCTAGACCTTACTCTGATCTAAGAAATCGGAGTGTGTTGTTTATATGACTATTTGAATAATCAGATAACTACAGAAATCTGATTATGATCAAATTATTGAGTGCATGTAAACACACGCACTGTTTTGAAATGAGTTTGCTTTAGTATCAGTCCATATATGGAAACTGAACAGCAAAAACTGCCTCTTTTAAAATCACTGTTTCTGTGATGTCACAAAACCGACACATTTACATACATTCCACCATTGAGCCCACAGCAGTTTATCTCTGGCCACTCACGCCTTGCACTGAAGCTACAAGGAATGTTTCAGTTTGGAATGAGGCAGAATACAGGGCAGTCAATATCACCCCTCTCTCTCTCTCTCTCTCTCTCTCTCTCTCTTTCTCTTTCTTTCTCTCTCTCTCTCTCTCTCTCTCTCTCTCTATCTCTCTCTCTCTCTCTCTCTCTCGCTATCTCTCTCTCTCTCTCGCACAAACACACACACACTCTCTTTCTCTTTCGCACAAACACACACACTCTCTCTCTCTCTTTGCTGTTCTGAAAGGTGTGTGTTTAATTAGTGATAAGATAGTGAAGTTATAAATCAAACATGAATCACAGCATATTATAATGTTTAGAGGCTGAAAGGAGGAATAACAGGGGAGTGAACAGAGTGGATGGAGGTGTTCACACTGAGAGAACTACAAATAAAGATACTTCAGCATCAGGAAAACAGCAGAACACATATTTAATAAAAAAAATCACAAAATCCTCACCAATTAAATCTGATATCAGCTGTCTGAGTGTCAGTGTGTCACTTTATTCCAGCTTCCATTCTTTTCAGGAGACTCGCTTTCAGTTTCTCAAAGAAATCTGCAGACACACCTCCCAAGTTCAGTCTTAGAAGCTGGTTGATCATTTTCTGAAGCAATCAAACACATTCAGTGATGTTGAGGTCTGGACTCTTGTGGTGTTGTGGTCAGTCCATTGTTCAGCTTCTTTGTTTGATGTGTCTGTCTCCTTTTCTCAGTGAGGCTTCTTCTTGACAGCTACACATCATTTCAGACCCATAGCGCTGAGTCGTCTTCTCACAGTGGAAGGATGGACAGAAACACCTGTGGATGTTTTCAGATCTGAAGCAGCTTGATTTTCTCCTCTCTCTCAAAGATGAAAGCTTTAAGTGCTGTTTATCTGATGGGACAGTTTTGGTGTCTACCAGGTCTTCCAGGTGGTTGTTAGGAGCCCCATTTTCTCTGTAGCTTTTAATCAGTTTTTGAACTCCAGTTTTGGAAACTCACTTCTTTTCCTTTGACTTTCTCTTTTTGTATGCAAGTAGATTTTCTTAAATACACTATAAAAACGATGGTTCTTCAAGAGTTGCCTAGTAAAGAGTGATTCTGTATAGAAAAGAACAATTTGCATGCTTAAATGGTTCTTCAGATTGATGTGTTTTGTATGGTTCTGTATAGCACCAAAAAGAGTTCTTCTTTTGTTACAAGCTTGACATCGTAACTGTAGAAGAAAGCTTTTTGATGCTATATAGAATCTTTTTCAAAAAGGTTCTGTATAGAACCATCTACAGCACATTCTCCATCAATCTGAAGAACCCTTTTGTGATGCAAAGAAGTGTACATGGTCCTATATAGAACCAATTTTACTAAAGAACCCTTGAATAACCATCTTTAAGTGTGAAGCTTGACATTGTAACAATAGAAGAAGCCTTTATGGTGCTACATAGGACCCTTTCAAAAAGGTTTTAAACAGAACCATGTACAACACATTCTACATCAATGTGAAGAAACTTTTCAGCATGCAAATGCTTCTTCGAGTGTTCGTGGTTCCATATAGAACCATTGTCTTTACTAAAGAACCCCTGAAGAACCAGCTTTCTTAAGAGTGAATAATCTCCTCAGAAATATCTCCTGTAAGATGTATAGTTTGCGCCTAGCAGCAGTTTTTGGTAACTCCGGTTTCTGAGGTCAGTGTTTCGGTGGTCAGCTCACGGTGGCGTCCTGCTGAGTTAAAAGACTCTGAGTGTTTGTATATGTATTACAGAGAGTGAGTATCTCAACAGTGTCTGCAGGTGGAACCATCCTGCTGCTTCTGTTCGGTCCAAAATCACCCGCTGTTTGCCCATAATCCCCTGCTACCTTAGGGGCTGACCATTAGGAGCTCGGCCTGCGACCAGCAGGAAGCCGGAGAGGCGCTTAAAGATGGAGATAAAGAGAGAGAGATTATCACTCCCTCTCCACCTACTGCGTTCTGCCTCTATTGCTTTCTCTCTCTCTCTCTCTCTCTCTCTCTCTGCATTCTCACTGCTCTTAGAAAAGCAGGAATTCGTCTTTTCATCTCTCCTTCCCTTCGTCCGCTGCTTTCGTTCCTCGCCGTTTCCCGCAGGCCTCATTTGCATAATCCCCAGCAGCCAGAAAACACTTGTCTGGCAGCAGCCCGGCGTGACCTTGCCCCTCCCACTGCCGAAATATTTACCCCTTGTGTGGAGAGTGGAGGTGATGCGGGGTTCTGAATAACAGAAAAACATGTTTAACCCTTTAATTCTTGCATTACAGGGCTGAATTTCAACACAACCTCTAATTGCTGTCATCTGTAATCACACTGTAGGACGGTCTGTTTTGGAAATGTTTTTAGAGACCTTCAGAGGGGCCTCACGGTCTCTATTAATGAATAAAAACATTTTTTTTATTTAAAAAACAATTATTTTTTATTTACTAGAATTATCATGTTTCTTTTATTTAAACTCTGTAAGTATTGTAGTAATGATCTAATTTCATTGTTACATTTTGGTTGGAAAAAGTCAGGATTTTTCTCTCTATGGTATGTAGGTAGATACAGCTGAGCTGCTCTCTCATTGGTTAGTACTTCAGGAGCTGGACTGAAGGCCTTACATGTTAGGTCAGGGGTCAGCAACATGCAGCTCTTTTACTGCCCTGTTGTGGCTCCACAGCAGAATTAGATGTTTAGGTAAAAATAAAATAATCCTCCTTTGAAGTAAAATAAAGCTCTGTTGAATATTCAACACACCTTTAACAATAAATGGTCTTAAACTCTGGAGTTAATGTAGAACTGCTAATTCATCCTAATTCATTGACCCTGAAGTTGAGCGCAGACTTCTGGTCACCATAGCAAGGCAGACAACAATCTTGCCTAGCTTGTAACTAATGAAAAGGCAAAGAGAAAGATTTGAGATGAACATCGATAATTTAGAGATGAACTGACTTATTCGCATTTATAATCACTCCAGCTGATTTTCTGCTACATTTAATCTGTAATGAGAAACTGTCGAACACTAAAAAGTCGCGAAGCTTGATTTTTCCCATTCCACCTTAAATTGTGAAGCAGTTACATTCTGGCACCTCAGGCACCATTTAAGGTGGAACGGGACAATTCGATCAAGAAGCCGGTGAATGAGAAGCTGACTTCAGCCTCGTAAAAACTCAAACATTGAGAGACATTTTACAAGAAACTGTTCTACTTTTGAGGAAAAGTTTCCTGCCAGCGATGCAAGAGAAGCAGCTATGGCTGAGCTAAAGCTTCAAGCAGAGCAAAATAAGTCTCTGTTTTAGTTTATATTTTATTTTTAGCCTATACTAGTACATCAGCACATACTGAGATATATTTACAGCTAAGATGGTAAAATGTACATAAAATGTTGTGGCTCCCAAGGTGGTTTAATATTTGTTGAAAGGACAAAATGGCTCTTCTTAACATTTGGTTTGCCGACCCCTGCGCTAGGTTAACTATGAGCATAATTAGGAAATGGCGGGAATCAACGAATCACGCATTGATTTACATTGGGTGGAACACTTTAGTCCTTCTGGAGGTTCTGATACGCCGCTGACTGTAAATACAAGCTGTACACTACTAAAATAAGATGGTTCTTCAAGGGTTCTTTATTTTTCATTTTCCAGCCTGTCAGTCGTATATCATTTAATACTTTCACAAGAGCAGTCTCAGTGCTGTATTATCATATGTTCATTCTTATACGACAAAACGTTTTTAAAAATTCATGAAATAGCCACAGTATACAGCAATGGGCGACCAAACATTCTCCTCATTCAGCCATCCATGGTTGACTGGCAAAGATATCAAACTGTAAAGCAACTACATTTCTTGCCGGAATACCTGTTAATGTCGATTATTATTAATAATAAAAAAATATTTTCAAATTGTGTATTTTATCATATTTTAGGCTGCCATTTTATAAAAGCAAAGGTTTGTTCCAATGATTTTATCACAGGGAAGGGGGTTTTACTCCGCTTTGCGTCGTGCCTAATAACACCCTTCCCTGTGATAAAATCGCAGTATCGCACAGCCTCTCATGGCTTACTGTTTCAGTATAAGTTTTAATGGTACTGCTTGCTGCTTTACTTTTACTTTCAAAAACGTTTATATTGCGTGAGTGTTTTGTTTGTTGAATTCAGGTGGGCTCTCTGTGATCTGTGGACATGTTTGATGCCTGAAAAAGTTGTCCAGCTTTATCTGAAGTCTTGACAAGCTTAGATGATCCCATAACAAATACGTCTGAGCGTTTAGTGGCTTTAGTCCGATGTGAACTTTTAGCATTGCACGTTTCGTTTTGGAAGAATGAGGTCATGTTTTCCTGTGATAGAGCCAGTGTTGTGAATATTTAAATGTTGCATCAGAGGGTGTGTGTGTGTGTGTGTGTGTGTGTGTGCGTGTGTGTGTGTGTATGTGTGTATCTTAGACTGTCTAAATCTGTGTCGCCGTTGTTCCCCCATGTGACACACACTTAGGAGCGTCTCCATTGTTGCGGAGCTCTTATCTCTGCTGCTAGATTTCTGACTACTTTGGAAACTTTTTTAGTCAGAAGTTTCTCTGAGGGTTCTGCAGCTGCTGTGCTTTTGTGAGATGCAGATAAGAAAGTCTTGTCATGTCTGCGAGTCTAGAATGCCTGATGCGGGCTTTGAAGACAAGCCGGCTTTGTGTTTGATTACCTCATAGAGCCGAGTAGATGAGGGGAGTCCGACCAGCAGAGTTTAACTGAAGCCTTTATCCTCACCTGCCTGATCTGCCTTACAGCTGAAGCGAAAGTCAGTTGCCCATGAAATTAAAAGCGCTATTAACGAACATCAAATAAACAAATGTTACTCACCGCTGCCCTCTAAGGGCGTCATTAACAAACATCAAATAAACAAACATTACTCAACGTTGCCCTCTAAAGGCGTCATTAACAAACATCAAATAAACAAACATCACTCGCCGCTGCCCTCTGAAGGCGTTGTTAACAAACATCAAATAAACAAACGTCACTCGCCGCCGCCCTCTAAAGGCGGCAATAACTCACATCAAATAAACGTCTCTCGCTGTCATTATCACACATTAAATAAACAAACATCACTCATCACCTCCCTCTAAAGGCGTCACTAACTCACATCAAATAAACATCTCTGAAGGCGTCATTATCAAACATTAAATAAACAAACATCACTCGCTGCCGCCCTCTAAAGGCGTCAATACCTCACATCAAATAAACGTCTCTCGCCGCCGCCCTCTAAAGGCGTCAATACCTCACATCAAATAAACATCTCTCACCGCTGCCCTCTAAAGGCGTCATTATCAAACATTAAATAAACAAACGTCACTCACCGCCGCCCTCTAAAGGCGTCAATAACACACATCAAATAAACGTCTCTCGCTGCTGACCTCTAAAGGCGTCATTATCAAACATTAAATAAACAAACGTCACTCACCGCCGCCCTCTAAAGGCGTCAGTAACTCACATCAAATAAACGTCTCTCGCCGCCGCCCTCTAAAGGTGTCAATAACACACATCAAATAAACGTCTCTCACTGCTGACCTCTAAAGGCGTCATTATCAAACATTAAATAAACAAACGTCATTCACTGCCGCCCTCTAAAGGCGTCAATAACACACATCCAATAAACGTCTCTCGTCGCCGCCCTCTAAAGGCGTCAATAACACACATCCAATAAACGTCTCTCGTCGCCGCCCTCTAAAAGGCGTCAATAACACGCATCCAATAAACGTCTCTCGTCGCCGCCCTCTAAAGGCGTCAATAACACACATCAAATAAACGTCGCTCACCGCCGCCCTCTAAAGGCGTCAATACCTCACATCAAATAAACGTCTCTCGTCGCCGCCCTCTAAAGACGTCAATAACTCACATCAAATAAACGTTGCTCACCGCCGCCCTCTAAAGGTGTCAATAACAAACATCAAATAAATAAACGTCGCTCACCGCCGCCCTCTAAAGGCGTCAATACCTCACATCAAATAAACATCTCTCACCGCTGCCCTCTAAAGGCGTCATTATCAAACATTAAATAAACAAACGTCACTCACCGCCGCCCTCTAATGGTGTTATTGCATCTGTTATAAGTTTCACATTTAATGTTTTCTGCTTTCTTTTCTTGTTTTTATATGAACCTTGCACTGAGGAGTGCAAAATCTTTTCAGAATCTTTTCAGCATCATCTTCATTCTAGCCTCCACAGATTGCGGTTCATGAGCAAAGAAGCATGAACTGATCTGTCTTTGAGTGACAGCCATTCAAGTGTCTCTTTTAAACTCTCGGCACTCCGGGTTAGTTGTCATGGCAACGCACAAATGTTTTTGTGTTCTTCTTTTCATCTACGACGTGAAGATGCATGTTTCTATTTGGAGGAACGTGGATGGAGAACCTTCAGTGAATGTTGAAGCTGTTTTTAAACCTCAGCTTTTTAAATGGCATTAATTAACATCATCCTCCAGTGATTTCATGCAATTCATGCACTGCTGAGTGTGTGGAAGATGCAGAGTGTGTTTCCTGCCAAAAAAAAGGGGAAGAAAAGGAAATTTAGGCTTAAGCTGACATGTTATTGACTTCACCATGACCTCTTTTCAATTTTGTTGGAAATCCCTTTTTATGCTGTCTGTGGTCAGATTGTGAAATGTGTTTGATATCGATCGAACTAAATCTCTGCAAAGCTGTTCTCTCTTCAACCTTTCGATAGGAGAATGAGGGAGAGATTGAAAAAGAGAATGAGAGTGAGAGGGATAGAGAGAGAGTGAGAGGGATTGAGAGAGAGAGAGAACCGAAAGCGTTTTTCTTTAGCAGCCCAGGTGGACTAGAAGGGCAGATTTGACAGCTGTGTAAGCCGCCTCTCTCTCTCTTTCTCTCTCTCTCTCTCTCTCTCTCTCGATGGCTTGAAAGTATGCATCTAATGGCAGCCTGCCAGGCTGAACAGAGAGAAATGTTTGATGTGAAGATGGGCGTGCAGGTAGAGAGAGAGGGAGAAAAGAGTGAGAGAGCGAGCCCTGTTGAAGCTGAAGTTGAATGAGGGCTAATTACAGTATCAGAGAGAGTGAGAGAGATAGGGAGTGAGCAGAGAGAGACAGAGACCTTCCGGGACTGATAAAAACCTGCAATTCGGTAAAGAGACCAACAAAACATCAGAGTGAATTTTGTTGGGTTCAGGCTGGGATTTGTGGAGTTTCTGCCGGTTTGAGTGGAATTTTCTCCGGCTGCAGTCAGTTTACATGGATTTTATCAGACTGATAAAGTCTTGTCAGAGCACTCTCTGTCCGGTTACAGTTGGGTTTGGAGTTTACAGTTGGGTTTGGAGTTTTCTTGGGCTACAGTCGGATTCGGGTGGAATTTTATGAGTGTTACAGCTGGTTCAGAGTTTGTCGGACTACTGTGTTGTTTTGGGTGGGATTTTTGTTGGATTAGTGTTGGGTGGAATTTTGTTGGGTTAGAGTTGTTTGGGTGGAATGTTGTTGGGTTGAGTTGGTTTGGGTGGAATTTTGTTGGGCTAGAGTTGGTTTGGGTGGAATTTTGTTGGGTTGAGTTGGGTTTGTGTGGAATTTTGTTGGGTTAGAGTTGGTTTGGGTGGAATGTTGTTGGGTTGAGCTGTTTTGGGTGGAATGTTGGGTTGAGTTGGTTTGGGTGGAATTTTGTTGGGTTAGAGTTGGTTTTGGAGGAATTTTGTTGGGTTAGAGTTGGTTTGGGTGGAATTTTGTTGGGTTGGAGTTGGGTTTGGGTGGAATTTTGTTGGGTTGGAGTTGGGTTTGGGTGGAATTTTGTTGGATTAGTTGTTTTAAAGGAATGATGTTGGGTTGAGTTGGTTTGAATGGGATTTTGTTGGGTTAGAGTTGGTTTGGGTGGAATTTTGTTGGATTAGAGTTGGGTTTAGGTGGGATTTTGTTGGTTTAGAGTTGGGTTTGGGTGGAATTTTGTTGGGTTAGAGCTGGGTTTGGGTGGAATTTTGTTGGGTTAGAGTTAGGTTTATGTGGAATTTTGTTGGGTTGAGCTGTTTTGGATGGAATTTCGTTGGATTAGTTGTTTTGATGGAATGATGTTGGGTTGAGTTGTTTTGGATGGGATTTTGTTGGGTTAGAGTTGGTTTGGGTGGAATTTTTTTGGGTTAGAGTTGGGTTTAGGTGGGATTTTGTTGGGTTAGAGTTGGTTTGGGTGGAATTTAGTTGGATTGGAGTTTGGGTCGAATTTTGTTGGGTTGGAGTTGGTTTGGGTGGAATTTTGTTGGGTTGGAGTTGGTTTGGGTGGAATTTTGTTGGGTTGGAGGTAGGTTTGGGTGGAATTTTGTGGGGCTAGAGTTGGTTTGGGTGGAATTTTGTTGGGCTATGGTCTGGTTTGGCAAGATTTTTGTCAGGATCCGGTTGGGTTAAACCGTTTATTGTTGGACTACAGTTGGATTCTAACAGAATTTTGTTGGGTTACAGTCAGTTTTGATGAAATTTTGTTGACTACACTTGGGTTAAGATATAATTATATGGGGGTGCAATTGGTTTGGAGCGAATTTTATCCGACTACAGCAGCAAAAGAGCATTTCCAAATTGTGCTCATTGTGAAATCTGTAAATTGCACATTACATCACTTCCTATGGCTATTCACCAGTGATGAACTGGAGGAAAATGTGGTAACAACTGCAGGAAGCACCATTTCTGCCACAGACGCCTGTGTGTGTGTGTGTGTGTGGCACAGTGGTGTTGAATGTGGGTCAGTGTGTTTCCTCTTGTCTCAGTCTGCTGTGTGTGTGTGTGTGTGTCTCATCATTAATTCAGTCGGGTCCACGCACTCGGACTCTGTTCTGCATTTTTCATTCCCTCAGAGTGGACGGTCAATATTTCATACAGAGCCTGAGCTGACCAAATCAAACCAAGGAGAAGAAAAACCTTTACTCATCTGTTCCTCTGCTCAGATCGTCTTGTGTTAGTAATTACAGCTTCACCTTGAGCACACCTGTGTGTGTGTGTGTGTGTGTGTGTTGGGCAGTAAGACAGTATATCATTATTGTGTGAATTTTTCTGTACTGAGCCTTAAACGCTGGATGTAATGTGCCAGCCTGCCAGTTAGTTGTGGTCGTGATGTCACAGCATGTGGGTGTTTGGTTGCTTTACGCCCTAACAGTGACTAAGGCCAGCACTTTTTCACCGCTGAACATCTGCATGGATAATAAAAAACTGACCATTTATGTAGACCAACAATAACCAGTGAACAGTAAGTGAATAGGAACCAGTAGCTGATTGGATGGCAGCCCACCGCAGCGTCATCTTTATTTTATTCTTTTATTTGTATCACTTGTTTTTTATTTTTTCCTTTTGGTCACTCATAAATAGTTTATTTTCTCTTATGTAGAATTAAAAAAACTATTTACTATTATAATATGTTCCATTTTGCTGCTAATTTCCAACTGGTTTACAAACCTCAGAAAAAATAAATGTTATGATAAATGTATATCATAAAAATGACTTCAGTCATGTTAATGTTTTTGCCACAGCATCTAATAGAACAAAACAAGTGCTGCTTATACAGAACATTTCACATAAAACACCTAAACATGCATTAAAAATAGACAAACAGTCCGTAGTTCAGTTTAGCAATGGTGTTATTTGTGTAACAGGGCAAAAATAATATTACTGTCCAATGTCACATATATTTTAATAATAATGACAATAATATTAATCTTTATTTATATAGCCATTTTCATTTTACTTAAAGCGATTTACAAGATTTTCTATAAGATCATCTTAATCCCACAGTACTCATGTCACTCTGATGTCCATACTTGCTCCGAACCTGATCCGTTTATTATGAAGCGCTTTGTGAGTTGAGTATTGCTAAGAATTTTGTTCTGATGTCCGTTTCTCTTCCTGTGTGTGCAGTGCTGCCCACCTGCTCTCCTCTGGACTTCCACTGTGATAATGGGAAGTGTATCCGGCGCTCGTGGGTGTGTGACGGGGACAACGACTGTGAGGACGATTCGGACGAGCAGGACTGCCGTGAGTTTTAACCTGATTCTTAAGCCTTGCTTTTTAAAACATACGTGCACACCAGACGTCTGCCCACATTCGTTTAAAGCATTGGTTGTGCACATTCTTCAAATTTATTGGGACGCATCCACAAGATTCAGTGCTTGCATAAACAGTAGGGGCAGAGTACCGAAATATGCACTGTGATGTCAGTAGCACTCTGAGCAAACCATGAACTATGGCTGTCATAGTGGAAACTTTTGTAGTGGCTGATAGAGCTTATCTGGAACCACCTGTATTTCTATGGTATATTTATACGATGTTGCTCCACAGTGATAAATATACTTGCCAGAACAGTTGATGTGACATTGCTGTCGCCTTACAAGTAGACATGAAAACTTAAATAGGAATTTAAAGTTGCAGTGGCGTATCGAGATTTATTACCCCTAACTGCTCACTAGGGGGCGTCGGACTCTTAATCCTACAGTTAGACAACAGCTATGTGAGTGAGTAGGTGAACAGTGCTGCTTGTACACACTTTAAAAAAAAAAAGAAAAAAAGATGGTTCCTCAAGTGTTCATTTGAAAAGAAAATGGTTCTATAGGATCATGAACACTCAAAGAACTATTTGCATGATCCAAAGGTTCTTTGCGTCATGAAAGCGTTCTTCAGATTGATAAAAATGTGTGGGAATGTGCTATAGATGGTCCTATATAGAACCACTTTAAAAAGGGTTCTCTATAGCACTCAAAATGGTTCTTCTATTGGCATTGTAACAATAGAAGAACCCATTTGGGTGCTATATAGAGCCATTTTCAAAAAGGTTCCATATAGAACCATCCACAGCACATTCTCTATCAATCTGAGGAATGCTTTCACCATACAAAGAATCATTTAAGCATGAAAGGTTCTATATACAACTCATGGAGCTATATAGGAATATAACCATTGCTTTACTAAAGAACCCTTGAAGAACCATAAATTCTTCATAGAACCATTTATGGCAAATTTTCCATCAATCTAAAGAACTGTTTCACCATGCAAAGAACCATTTAAGCATGCAAATGGTTCTATGTAGAGCACATACAGCACATTCTCCATCAATCTGAAGAACCTTTCACCATGAAAAGAAAAATTTAAGCATGCAAATGGTTCTATGTAGAACTAAGTAAAATCATTGCCTTTACTAAAAACCTTTGATTTGATTTGAAATGATTTTTATATAGAGCCATAGACAACACATTGTCTATCAATCTGAAGAAACGTTTTACCATGCAAAGGACTATTTAAGCACGAAAGGTTCTATATAAAAGTAATGGTTCTTAATAGAACCAATGTCTTTACTTTAAGACCCCTTGAAAAACCATGAGTTCTATATAGAACCATACAAGACACATTTTCCATCAGTCTGAAGAACCATTTGACCACTCACAGAACCATTGAAGTATCAATGGTTCTGTATAAAAGGCGTGGTTCTTAGTAGAACCATTGCTTTTACTTTAGGACCAAACCATGTTTTATACAGAACCATATACAGCACATTCTCCATCAATCTGAAGAACCGTTTTATCATGCAAAAACCCATTTAAGCATGGTTCTGTATAAAAATCATGGTTCTAAATAGAACCATTGCCTTTACTAAAGACCCCTTAAAGAACCATGAGTTCTATATAGAACCAGATGCGGCACATTCTCCATCAATTTGAAGAACGCTTTCACTGTGCATAGAACCATTTAAGCATGAATGGTTCTGTATAAAAGGCATGGTTCCTAGTAGAACCATTGCTTTTACTTTAAGGGCCCTTGAAAAAACATGTTTTATATAGAACACTTTCACCATGCAAAGAACAACTTAAGCATGCAAGTGGTTCCGTGTGCCTTTACTAAATAACCCTTAAAGAACCATCTTCTGTAAGTGTAAACTTTTGGGATAAGGAGGCAGGAACTGTGTGAATTAGGTTTTTGGCTAAGCTCTCGCTTTAACCGGTCACTATAAGCAGCTGGACGGCAACATCTGGCCGCTCAGTGGAGGTGTTTGTGTTTGAGTCGGAGTGATGGGTTTAGCAGCCCTGGGCGAACATGTGACCGCGTCCGGAGGGGAGGCGTCGAGGGGTCAAGGTTGCCGTGGAAATGACACCTGACTTAGAGGAAATTTAGGGAGCGACCTTTGACCCCGCGGTTTACACGCTTCCTCTGGGCGCCTGCGGCAGCACGTGGCGAGAGTGTGTGGGATTGAAGCGAGCTTCAGTGAGACCTCAGGAGGCCGAACCCCAGACCGGGGCAGTCATGTGCAGAAGTTTGTGCGCCCCTGGTCATATTTTATGTTGTTATTGATTTCAGTGCAAATAAGTGAACGCATCCTCTGCAAAGACACACTTCTACACCTTTTAATGCACAACTACTATTTATTTAATGAATTTAACATAAACATAAAATGTGGCTTGTGTGAAAGTTATGGCGCATTTTTATATTTTATTTTTTCCAGCATGTTAAACTCAGCAAACCAATAGAAATTGCACACTAAAAATTAGCAGACACGTCATATTCAAGTGTGTTCTCTGTAGAGGATGTGTTATTATATAGTTATTAACACTTAGAAAATCAGCAAACGTGTCATTTGACCAGGAGCGCACAAACTTTTGCATAAATCCGTACCTGTGTGTAGCTTTGCTGAAAGTGTTTGTCTGTGTTTGTTGTCTCATCAGCTCAAGTTTTCTTCTGTGCTTTTACTTCATACACACTTCAAAATGATGGTTCTTCAAAGGTTCTTTAGTAAAGAAAATGGTTCTATATAGAACCATGAACACTCACAGAACCCTTTACATGATTAAATGATTCTCTGCATGGTGAAATAGTTCTTCAGATTGATGGAGAATGTGTTGTATATGGTTCTATATAAAACCTTTTTGAAAAGGGTCCCATATGGCACCAAAAAGGGTTCTTCTATAGTTACAATGTCAAGCTTCACACTTAAAAAAGATGGTTCGTCAGGGGCTCTTTAGTAAAAAAAAAAAAGTGTTAATCTTTATCAGTCTGAAGAACCGTTTCACCAGGCAAAGAGCCCTTTAACCATGCAAACGATTCTTTTCTAAATAGTCTTTACTAAAGAACCTCTGAGAAACCATCTTTTTTAAAAAGTGTATTTAAGATAGCTCTCATAAGATTTATATTCTTATAAGATAATGGTTCTTTACACGGTGAAATGGTTCTTCAGATTGATAGAGAATGTGCTGTAGATGGTTCTTAAAAAGAGTTCTATATAATACTGAAAATGTTCTTCTATAGTTACAATGTCAAGCTTCATACTTAGGAAAGATCACAGGTTCTTTAGTAAAAAAAAAAATAAGGTTCTATGTAGAACATTGAACTTTTTTTTTTTTTATTGTGAAAGCGTTCTTCAGACTGATGGAGAATGTGCTGTAGATGCATCTATGTAGAACCTTTTTGAAAAAGGTTCTATATGGCACCAAAAAGGGGTCTTCTATTGTCACAAGTTTGACAACGTAACAATAAAAGAACCCTTTTTGGTGCTATAGAGAACCACATACAACACATTCTTCATCAGTCTGAAGAACTGTTTCACCAGTCAAAGAATGCTTCAACCATGCAAATGGTTCTTTTCTGTATAGAACCATTGTCTTTACTAAAGAACCTCTGAAGAACCATCTTTTTGTATATAATAGATAATATACACATATTCGTATAAGGGTTCTTTGCATGGTGAATGTGTTTTTCAGATTGATGGAGAACGTACTGTAGATGGTGAACCTTTTTGCAAAGTTTTCTATATAGCACCAAAAAGGGTTCTTCTTTTATTATAAGCTTGACATTGTAACAATAGAAGAACACTTTTGCAGTCCATGTTGAAAGTTCAAGAAATGCCAGCAGACGGAACCTCCACATCTGTAACCGCATCTGCAGAATTCCTGTTCAGATCAATACTGTTTAAACGTCCATCTTTCGTCTTTGTTTATTTCATTTCCAGTCAAAACTGCCATTAAGCACAAGCAGAAAACAAATATTTAGAAGGTAATTCTACCAGTTTTTCTGATTTCTACAAAAATCAGTGATGGAGATGTAAATAAAAGTCATTGAGAGTGTTTTTGACTTCCACCCAGGTGTTTACAACACAAATATAGACATTTTATTTACCATCCAGTGAAGTTTTATATGGAATGTTGATTATGGGAAAATAGTGGAAAATCTGAATAAGTTTTCTCTGGGGACTATTTTGCCTCAGAACACCTTGCATGCATCCCTCCACCATGAATGGATTAAAATAAGTGAATTAAAATACATTTTAAACCAAAACATTATCACAAAACTATCATAAAGCAGTGTCTCAGACATCAAACAGTGTATTCATAACCATTTTCATGTAATAACTTTTTGAGAGAGCTTTTAGGGTTTGTTCAGACTGCCAGCCCAAGTCCAACTTATGGCATATCTAAATTGTATACAGATTAGAAAAAAACACATGAAATCTAAATTTGCAAATTGGATCCAAACCGCATTTGGAGATGGTTTGAAATGGATGGATGGTGGATTTTTACAGATGCGTCTTAGTCAGGACACTTAAATTGGATTTCAAAGTGTCTTTTGTGTCAGTCACAAAACGACAAACAACAATGATGTCAAATCCAGAGTGACGGAAGTGCTGGGATTTAAGAAGAGCTCCAGAGATTCATGTTTATGAAGAGCATTCTGAAGAGTTTGAAGGGTGAGATGATGCTCCTCCATCTCTCCTGTATCCGCGTTTGAAATCCGTGTCACCAGCATAGCTGCATAGTTACTGATGTCTATGTCGTTACTACGGCAATCCATGCAGATAGGCTGGTGATGTCTGGACACACAAATCCAATCTGACAGTTCGCATATAACAGTGCAGACCGTCGCCTCAAAAGATGTCGTTTGAGAATTAAACCCAATTTGCCTGCAGTCTGAACACAGGCTTAGAGGTGGATGTCTGGTTCCTATCACCAGCACTGTGAACAATTCAGACTCGCTAAGCTTCTCTAGAACAGAACGTTTCACACCAAAACACTCTGAACGACTCTGTTTACATCTTAACCGTTTAATTCTCAAGTAGAATTTTTGAAAAATCGTGGTGATTTCTCTTTAAATCACACAGAAGCCTCAGCAACCAAGTCTAATCTCAGTGTGTTCACTCTTTACCTTTATTACAGCTTCCATTCTTTTCAGGAAACTCACTTTCAGTTTCTCAAAGAAATCTGCAGACATACCTCCAAAGTTCAGTCTTAGAAGCTGGTTGATCATTTTCTGAAGCAATCAAACACATTCAGTGATGTTGAGGTCTGGACTCTGGGGTGGTCAGTCCATTGTTCAGCTTCTTTGTTTGATGTGTCTGTGTCCTTTTCTCAGTGAGGTTCTTCTTGACAGCTACACATCCTTTCAGACCCATAGCGCTGAGTCGTCTTCTCACAGTGGAAGGATGGACAGAAACACCTGTGGATGTTTTCAGATCTGAAGCAGCTTGATTTTCTCCTCTCTCTCAAAGATGAAAGCTTTAAGTGCTGTTTATCTGATGGGGACAGTTTTGTTGTCTACCAGGTCTTCCAGGTGGTTGTTAGGAGCCCCATTTTCTCTGTAGCTTTTAATCAGTTTTTGAACTCCAGTTTTGGAGAAATGTCTTCTTGCATGACAAATTAAAACCATTTATTAATATTCTAATAAATGACAGTAATTGAGGCTGTGGTTTTCGGCCGTACAAGAGGAGAGGCTGTGCACTGTATGACTCTATATTCTACACTGAGTCTGTGATGGCCTTAATTATTACCTGAATAAGACATGTAAGAACAGGAAAGATGTGAAGCAGTGCATGAGGTTGATTATGGTGTATTAATGTACCTCCTTTTTTTGTCTGCTCTATCAGAATCAGCCATTTGAACTCATCATCACTCCACAAATAAGCAGTGTAATGAGTGAGCAGCCTGACAGATCAGAAACGTTTGTGTCTGCAGAAGACTGTCTGAACGATACTCACTCTGTTAATCACAGTAATTAAGAATCGCAATAATTAAAAGCCCATAATTACTGTTATTACTTGCTGTGATTATGGCGCCCACACAGCCGCCGGCTCTCCTGTGTTATTACTTACTTTTTTAACCCATTAAACTGCAGGCCTGTTATTCAGTTATTAATCTAAAGAGATTATTCAGTATCTATTATAAAACTCTTTGTGTTCTACATGAGACTGAGGACCCACATAGACTCTGAGAGTTTAAAGTGTTAAAAGAAGAACAACTTAGCAAGTTGTATCTTTGGATAGAATGATATGAACTGCTGGGTTATTATGTACACTGTAGTTGCACTCATTGGCCATTTTATTAGAAACACCTACCTTTTATCTGCATTCATTGGCCATTTTATCAGAAACACCCACTTGTAGCTATACTGAGTGGCCATTTTATCAGAAACACCTACCTTGTAGCTACGCTCACTAGCCATTTTATCAGAAGCACGTACCTTGTATCTACACTCACGGGCCATTTTATCAGAAACACCTGGGCAATAAGTGTATATTTTATATTTATAGTACAGTGGCAATTTTCCTCACAAAGAGAAAGAGAGAGAGAGAGAGAGAGGAATAAACAGAGAATTAATGTGAGAGTGGGAGATAAAGAGCTGAACACTTGGTGTCTGACCTATATTTCCAGGTTTTGGCGTCTAGATGTTGCGGGGGGTCTGCCTGCGGTGGGCTTTTCATCAATTTTTCATTCAAGCACATTGTGAACTCCCTCACCTTTATTATTTAATGCTCTCTCTTTCTCTCTATTAATTTTTATGGTATTATTTAGAGGGAGGTGTGGGTTGTTTATGCTCTGCTGAAGCTGTCTGAGTGTCAGACTTGAAAAAATTAACAGAGACCAACGAGAGACAGAGCGAAGGAGAGAAAGAAGCAGGACGAAATAAAGGAAACACTTCAGCTTGTTCCACTCCAGAGGAGCCACTTCAGACACTTTAACTCGTTTCCTCTCTTCGCTCTTCTCTCGGAGGGCCGGTGCTTCATCTGCCTCACTTCAGCTGATTAACTCCTCAGGGTCATCGTGACCTCTGACCTCTCCATGTGTTCTGACCTGTTTGGGGGGGAAGCAGGAGAGGAGCAACTGATATCAGAGTTTCTGGAGGCAGGGGGGGAGAGAAAACTGGACATAGACAGCACACATGCTTTCTTACTTGTGCTATTTTCCATCCATCCATTCTTTTCATTTATCCATCCATCTATCCATTCGTCCATCCATCCATCCATCCATCCATTCATCCATCAGTTCTTCCCTCCTTCTATCCATCCATCCATCCTTCCTTCTTTGCTTCTATCAGTCCATCCATCCATCCATCCATCTGTTCTTCTCTCCTTCTGTCCATCCATGCATCCTTCCTTCCTTGCTTCTATCAATCCATCCATCCATCTATTCATTCATCCATCCTTCCATCCATCTATCCATCCTTCTTTCCATCCTTCCATCCGTCCATCCATCCATCCATCCTTTCCTTCTTCCATCCATCCATCCATCCTTCTTTCATTCATTCATCCATCCATCCTTTCTTCCTTCCATCCATCCATCCATCCATTCATCCATCCATTCATCCATCCATCCATCCATCCATCCATCCATCCATCCGTTCTTCCCTCCTTTCCATCCATCCATTCATCCATCTGTCCTTCCTAAGTCAGTATATTTGTGTGTATTAGGAGGGTCCATTAATTATTAATCCCACATTGCATTGACTATTAATTCCCCCCTACACACACACAGACACACACACACGCACACAGACACACCCTGCCCAGCTACACACCTCAATAAAACATAATCTACAGTCTGGGGACGGTAGTATTATTATTTTTATTATTATTATTATCAGTAGTAGTAGTAGAGGTGGTAGTAGTAGTAGTAGTAAACTCAGCCAGGCTCCATTGGGTGTCTGTAGAGCTCAGAGGTGGAGACCCCTCAGTTTGGGTCTGTTTCTCTGACAGTGCTGTCTGAGCTTGTGCTCACTGGTGGATCATGAAGATATAGAGATATATTAGATAGAAACCTGCAGAGAGAGAACGTTCTAAACTCACCCGCCGCCTTTAGAGAGAACAGTGAAGTACAGTGACAGTGCTGGAACCATCTGTTTAAAATCAGTGACTCTTGGTAGGACAGTTTGTTTGCTAAACAATGAACTTAATTTATTTTTAAATCTTTCAGGGCTAAAAGTCATTGTATTCATTGGTTTTGACTGTTTTTTTAATGTGAGACGTTTGATTCTTTTGATCTGTCCATCTATCTACTACTAATTCCAGCTTTTCTTGCATGTAGAATGTGTAGTTTAGAGATCACGAACTCTGGGGTGAAAAACATTGTTACTAGACTAAATGATGCCGAATTGTCCTCGTGATTTATCCACGTTCAGTTAAAGGCTTTTTTTAAGAGTCTTTTTTTAACCGCATATCATACAAAACTATTGCTTAATTATAGAAGGAATGAAGCCACACATTACTGAGGGAAGAGCTGCTGGTAAACCTTTTAAATGAAGAAAGCCTCAATCCAAATCATGTAATAATTAAAGAGTTTTATAATCATAAAAGCTGAGTGGGAGGTTTTGAACATGAAGCCAAATTAAATCTTTTCACTTTTGCTCTGTTTTGGTCTTCGAGGCCAAATCTAATTAAGACTTCAGCAGCTAGTCTGGATGAAAGTTTGAGAAGCTGAAAAACAGAAGATGTTTAAATCTGTGATCATGTGTTTGTTAATAAAAGTGACTATGTGTGTGTGTGTGTGTGTGTGTGTGTGTGTTTGTAGCTCCACGCGAGTGTGAGGAGGACGAGTTCCACTGTCAGAATGGTTACTGCATCCGCAGCCTGTGGCACTGCGATGGAGACAACGACTGCGGGGACAACAGTGATGAGCAGTGCGGTGAGTTTTGTGCTTTTTGTGCTTTTAGGTGCTGCTGCTTTTCCTCAATCACAGCACGAATGATTTTAATAGTTCTTAAAGGCTAAATAATAACTAAAATTAGGTCACCAATAGTTTGCATCGTTGATGTTGGCTTAAAGCAGTATTCCAGCAAAAGTACAAACAGTGCCAAAACTTTTACATATGGCTGGGCTTTTTGGGACTTTTTAAAAAAAAAAACCTGCAGACATAAGGGAGCCAGATGGCTAAAGTTTTTGCTAGAAAACGATCACATATAAACATTATAGAGCATTATAGAGTGCTTTTTAAATGAAACAACAGAAACTATATCGCCCCCTACACTTCCTGTAGTGCATTACCGTCTGTCAGAATGACTGTGTGGATCATATGAACATTACAGAGCATTTTTAAATGAAACAGTAGAAGCCATATCGCCCCCTACACTTCCTGTAGTGTATTACAGTCTGTCAGAATGACTGTGTGGATCATATGAACATTATAGAGTGCTTTTTAAATGAAACAATAGAAACCATATCGCCCCCTACACTTCCTGTAGTGTATTACCGTCTGTCAGAATGACTGTGTGGATCATATGAACATTATAGAGCACTTTTTAAATGAAACAGTAGAAGCCGTATTGCCCCCTACACTTCCTGTAGTGTATTACAGTCTGTCAGAATGACTGTGTGGATCATATGAACATTATAGAGCACTTTTTAAATGAAACAATAGAAGCTGTACAAAAGAAACACCTACCGTTGTGTGCAAATGTTTGTGAAACCCTGGTCAGATTACATATTTTGTTGATTGTCTAAGTGAAAATAGGTTAACAGAAAAATGCCATGTGTGTTCTCTGTAGAGGATGTGTTAACTTATATTTAACTAGAAAATCAACAAAAACATGTATTTTGACTGGGGGTTTTTAAACTTAACTGCATATAACACCTACACAATATAATCACATTTTCTCTATAATCAGTTCCATGTATGTTTTTTCTCTGTGCATGTACAGATATGAGGAAGTGTTCTGATAAGGAGTTCCGCTGTTCTGACGGTAGCTGTATAGCAGAACACTGGTACTGTGACGGAGACACGGACTGCAAGGACGGAACGGATGAAGAAAACTGCCGTAAGTCTGCATGAGTGTGTGTGTTTGTGTGTGTCTCCATGAGAAATAACTGACGTCTGGTTCCTATCACCACTACTGTGAACAATTCTGACTTTGTAAGTTTCTCTAGAACAGAGCGTTTCACACCAAACCACTCTGAATGACTGTCATGTGAAGATTTTTGCCAATCCGATTGAATACATTCCGATTATAGAAGAAGACTGAGGTGTTTATGCTTACTGTACTCAACAATCTGATGGAAAATCTCCGTTTACATGCTCATTACAAGTAATCAGATCAAAAATTATGTGCATGCGTAGAGAACCACTTATTGTAGATGTTACCATGACAGCGAGCCTCACGTGAGTCCAGTCAGAGTGAGACGAACAGCAGTGGGCAGTGCTTGTTTTTTAGTAACTTTAAAATGATGTCAGACTCAGGAAAACGTAATTCACATGCACTTACTAAAGAAGGTGAGAGGAAGACACCATGTTCTGAGACACATATGCTGGACCCCTGTCACACCACCGTCTACTAAAGATCAAAGCATAAACTTTGTCTCTTCTGCAGACCAGATTCTGCTCCCGCCATGTTGAACGTTGTAAACTATGACGTGACACACATGCACAGAACGTGCTTAAATTTTCCGATTGGGAATGTAATCAGATACAGGCATTTACACGGATATTATTCTTCTATTTAATGGATTATTTACAGGATTACCCACCTTGTTTAATCTGATGGAAATTGTATTCCGAATGGCCTCAATCGGACTAGACTATTCTGATTGAGGTGTTTACATGGATGTATTCTATTTTGATTGAGTTATTAGTCGGATTATTAATGGATTATCAGACTGCATGTAAATGTGGCTGTAGCACGGCATGTGCTACCCCGGGCTCAAGGAGGACACGGGGGGCAGTATTCAGTGTTGCAGCAACCATGTTTTAATTCACACACTAAATAAACAAAGCAAAAAGAACCAATGAAAACAAAACCAACGCTATGCTGGCCACTTTTCAGTGGCTTTAGCCAGCTAGAATTTTCAGTCCTTTATCACTTCAGCTTTTCAGCTCTTCTCTCTCTCTGTTGCTGCTGTTCGTCCCTCTCTCTCGCTCTGTTCCCTCTCAGCTCTTTTTAAAACAGCCAGCAGCGTGAGCACGTGAGCCGAGAGGGAACAAGAGCTTGCTGCTCCGCCTCTTCGTCACCGCCCCTAGCTCGCAGCTCGGATGCCCGGGTCAAAAGTGAGGTGTAGTGAAGCGGCCTTGCTGTGGAACAGGGGGCGGGGCCCAGGCGGCGGAGCTCGGGACTCGCTCTTTGCCCTCGTGCCTCTCGTGGCCGGCATCGACCTCTTCCTCCTCCCGCCGTCACTCACGTCCCTCTGCGAAGCTCGGGCTTTGCGCTCCGTCCCCCACTCACTTGCAGTTCTCCCCCCGCCATGTTTGCGGGGCTTCGTCCTCGCTCGGAGGACGCATGCCACAGTGGCTAATAACTTTGTCTACAGGTTAATTGTTCAATAATGATGAATCTTTTAAATTTTGGTGTAGTTCCCCTTCACTATAAATGTATGTAATTGTGTATATATAGTATACACTGACCAGCCATAACATTAAAACCTCCTTGTTTCTACACTGTCCATTTCTTCAGGTTCACTGACCATATAGTGTCACTTTGTAGTTGTACAGGTACAGACTGTAGTCCATCTGTTTCTCTGCAAACTTTGTTACATTGTTCTTCAATGATCAGGACCCCCACAGGACCCCCACAGGGCAGGTATATGGGTGGTGGATCATTCTCAGCACTGCAGTGACACTGATGTGGTCGTGGTGGTGTGTTAGTGTGTGTTGCGCTGGTGCAAGTGGATCAGACACAGCAGTGCTGCTGGAGTTTTTTTTTTACCTTGTCAGTCCACCTTGTAGATGTAAAGTCAGAGACGATAACTCATCTGCTGCACAGTTTGTGTTGGTCATCCTCTAGTCCTTCATCAGTGGTCACAGGACGCTGTTAGCTGGATGTTTTTGGTTCTCAGTCCAGCGGCGACACTGAGGTGTTTAAAAACTCCAGCAGCACTGCTGTGTCTGATCCACTCGCACCAGCGCAACACACACTAATGCACCACCACCATGTCAGTGTCACTGCAGTGCTCAGAATGGCCTACCACCCATATAATACCTGCCCTGTGGAGGTCCTGTGGGGATTCGCACCATTGAAGAACAATGTTACAAAGTATGCAGAGAAACAGATGGACCACAGTCTGTAACTGTAGAACTAAAAAGTGAAACTATATGGTCAGTGGAGCTGATACAGTGGACAGTGAGTGTAGAAGGAGATGGATTTAATGAAGTGGCTGGTTCAGTTTTTAGACATGTTGTAGCGGTTTGAGGTTTGTGTGTGTGTGTGTGTGTGTGTGTGTGATGTGTAATGTGAGCTGCTGTGTGTCTCTCAGTGCTGTTAATAGAAACAGCAGCTGTGATTGGTCCTGTATGTGTTTGTTTTTGGGAACGACAGGTATTTGTGCTTTAACAGGACAGCAGTAGCAGCTGTCATGAGTGTGTGTTGAGTTCTTATGTATGGACCTCTGTACACAGTTCCTGTCAAAAGTTTAGACCCTCCTGACTGAATGTCTGCTCTTTATAGTCATTTTAAAGGGCCCATATCCTGGAAATGTCAAATAAAAGAATTGAATGTAAACCTCTTAAGTCCATACAGTCCATGTTTGGTAACTAAGCTGTGAAAACAACTTGTTTTGAATTCATTGTTTTTATAATGTCACAAGAACTAACTCATTAACATCACACCCGCCTATTTAGCCTGCAGAGGTTTAGCCCCGCCCACTCACACTAACGTTATTAGGAGTGTTTCAGCTCTTAGTGCTCTTTGAATAAGGCACAGCCAGTCAAAACTGAGCTCATTTACATATATCTGTTTTAAAGGTGCAGGGACAAAAACAGCCTGTTTAGTTCTGGTAAAAAGCATTTGTGAAAATAAATTATTACCATTTTTGGTACATAAAAACTTACAGATGTTATAAGTGGAGTTCAGGGAACAAAATAAGATTTAATTTAATGTTTATGCTTTAATGTTTAAAGTTTATTTCTAGGACACACAAAAGATAGAGTTGGTGCCTGTGTATGAAAGAAAAACATTTTATATGTAAATCAGATATATATTTGAATTATCCATGGAAATCTCTGTGTGTGTGTGTGTGTGTGTGTTCAGCCTCAGACCTGCTGACGTCCACCTGTAGTGTAGAGGAGTTCCAGTGTGCGTATGGACGCTGCATCCTGGACATTTATCACTGCGACGGAGACGACGACTGTGGAGACTGGTCCGACGAATCAGACTGCTGTAAGAGGCTCTCTGTATCTCTGTATCACTTTCTCTCTGTCTCAGTCTGTCTCTGTCTCTCTCTCTCTCGCTCTCTTTCTGAATCAGACTGCTGTAAGAGGCTCTCTATATCTCTCTATCACTCTCTATCTGTCTCAGTCTCTCTCTGTCTCGCTCTCACTCTCGCACTCTCTCTCTCTCTGAATTAGACTGCTGTAAGAGTTTCTCTGTGTCTCTCTCTCTCTGACTGCTGTAAGTCTCTCTCTGAAACGGACTGCGCTGTAAGGCTGTCTCTCTCTCTCTCTCTCTCTCTCTCACTCTCTCTCACTCTCTGAATCAGACTGCTGTAAGTCTCTCTCTCTGTCTCTCTCTCTCTCTCCCCCCTCCATTCAGCTCAGTTGTATATCAGATTAATGAACTCATGCTATTCTGACAGAATTATAATATTAATGTATTACCATCTCATATACAAAGAGCTCCGCCCCCTCCGGATGTTTTTTCAGTCTTTTTCATCCCTCCTTCTCTTTGCATGTGTCACTCTATTCTCCTCCACCTGTTCTGTTTTTCTTTGATCGCAGCAAGAGATCGCCGTTTCGTTCAGCTCCGCTGTTTACCTTCGTCTTTAATTCACTCACTTCTTCTCTTCTAGAAGCTTCTTCAGAAACTCTTTCTCTTCCTTCCTCCACTTTCTCTCTTCTTTCTTCTATGATCTTGTTAATATATCTTGTTTTGTGAATGAATGGCAGTCATGTCCATTAATGAGTCATATGTGGTTATTTTTGTGAACTTTAACATTTTTAAGAGGACCTTTACAGGAATACTCCAACTGCATTCTTAAAAACATGGTTCTTCAAGGGTTCTATAGTAAAGACAGTGGTTCAGTGTAGAACCATGAGCACTCAAAGAACCATTTGCGGGGGCTCCCGAGTGGCGCAACCGTCTAAGCGTTGGCCCTATCATCAGGAGATCGCGAGTTCGATCCCTGGTGATGCTACAGCCATCCGTAGCCAGGAGTCCAAGACAGCACAATTGGCCTCGCTCTCTCTGGGTGGGTAGGATGGCCCCTCCTTCTGTTAGCTGACGTAACAGATCTGGCGGTTGGCGCTTTCCTCCGAGCGCGTTCAGCTGTCCAATGACATTGTGTGAGCGGCAGTATGAAAAGAAGCGGTGGCTGGCTTCACAGGTCTCGGAGGAAGCCTGTGTTCGCCCTCCTAGCGTTGATAGTGTTGTGTGATTGGGGGAGTCCTAACTAGTGGGTAGAATTGGCGACGACTAAAATGGGGAGATAATTCGGTTAAAATCAAAAGAAACGTTTGCATGTTTTAATGGTTCTTTGTGTGGTGAAATTGTTCTTCAGATTGATGGAGATTGTGTTGTGTATGATTCTACATAGCACCAAAAAAGGGTTCTGTCACTGTTACGATGTCAAGCTTGTATGTGATAAACGAACCTTTTTTGGTTCTACATAGAACCATTTTCAAAAAGGTTCTATTTAGAACCACATACAGCATGTTCTCCTTCTGAAAAACGATTTCATTATGCAGCAAATCATTTAGGTGTTCATGGTTCTATATAGAACTATTGTGCTTACTAAAGAACCCTTGAAGAACCATCTTTTTTAAAACATGCTTCCACAGTCATGTGCAAAAAGTTGTGCGCCTCTGGTCCATTTCCATGTTTTTATTAAAAAAAGTATAGTATAAAATGTGGCCTGTGCAAAAGTTATGGTTTATGTTTTGCAGTGTGTTAATTTCAGTGAATAGATAGAAATGGTGCACTGAAATTTGCAGAACAATGTTATATTTAAGTGTGTTCTCTGTAGAGGATGTGTTAACTTTGTTTTTTTTACATAAATATATGTATTTATTTTTTTATTTCTTTAGATTTCCTTTTTGGAATTTTCTTTTACATTCCAAGTTTCTCCTGCTCGTTCTGTTTTATATTTCTCTTTTGTGTGTGATCCTTTAGCTGTAACTTCTTGGCTGTATGTTTTATGGTTTGTAATAATGGAGTGTTCAGAGAGAATGAATTTATTTCTCTCCTCCTCTAAAGCAGTCATGCTTGTCCTCTTTTCTCACGCTGAGTTTTTTTAAAAAACTGCCCCAGTTTTTGAGATATTTAGCATTTTTTGGAACCTTGAACCAGCATCAAAGGGAGCAGGAGGCTCACAGTAATGTGTACGCGCTCTTCATCATTTCAGCTGGAATACTTTGGCATGAAGCTGTGCTTTGTTAGCATAAAATAGAAAAAAAATACATTTGGCTAGAGTCCTGCTGTCCAAGAGATGAAACAACCCCGCCTGTGTGGACAGACTGATTTTGAGTGTGTGTGGGAGATGGACACAATTGGGACTGATATGTAAGATCCAGCCAAAGATTGGAGTGGATATTAAAGTAATAGTTTTGCCAACAGTCTAATTTACAGAACCACCACCCCCCGATTTCATGAATCAGCCAAGACATGTTTAGTGTCTAAAGTTTGCTCCTTTAGTTTTAGCACTGGAGCTGCAAAGCTAATGTTGCTAAGAAGTAATGGAAGTGTATACCCCACCAATTAGCATAGTGCTAACTGCAGGACAAGTCGTCACCCACTTGTCTTGAAGCGTGTGGAGGTGTTCAGTATCTCTAATAGACTTGATTATGTCGTGGCTGACACTGTATGACCCATTTATCTATAACATGGACTAAAATACTTTGACCAAGTTGCCTTTTGAAACAGTTTTCATACAGAATGTTCAGATAGTTCACGTTACTGCCACAAATGATGTCACAGTGGACGTCTCTCACACTGACCCTTAAACACGTTACATACATTTACATTCTTACTAGCAACCACTTGGAATACCGTAGCAACCCCCTAGCAGCCACCACAGATACCATAGCAACCACCTATTAGCCACCACAGATACCACAGCAACCACCTAGCAGCCACCACAGATACTATAGCAACCAGTGGTGGACGAAGTACACAAATCATGTACTTGAGTTAAAGTAGAGATACCCAAAGTAAAATATTACTCCCTTTAGACCTCCACTTGAGCAAAAGTACAGAAGTATTTGCCTTGAAATGTACTTAAGTATTGAAAGTAAAAGTACTAAAAGATTAATTATGACTCAAATGTCCTATTATCATTTTTGTAACAAGACTCTTGCTTCATTAACTAATTTTAGGTGAAAATACTATAGTGTCACTTTTGGTAATCCAATCTTTTAATAGATTAATTAGTCTGACACTGATGTCTATTAAAATTATCATAAGCACAAAAGACTGAAGACAAACAATTTCCATTAGGTAGAACCAAGAGGCTATGAAATAACTTTTTGCAAACAAGCAAAGTTTCAGTTTAAGATTATTTGCAACTTAGTTACAAGTTTAAGTTTAATAAAAACTTGCTTTATCACAGGTTCACAAATGAGTTTTCCTTTACTATATTGCATCTGTAGGTCTCTGTTCATAAACATAAACTAGCAAAAACAAATTTACTATAAAATGAAATGAAATAGTGTTTGTATAAATTCAGAAAAAAAGACACATGCCAGTCACAACTGCATATGTGTGCATATTTCTATATTGTGGTCTATTTACACAAAGTTATGATAGTTCCATCATTTATGTAGGAAAAGGCACTCCTGAAATTTTACGCTGCTGCACTGACCTTGAACCGTATGCTTGCTTTGGGTCGGTATGTCCAACAGGTCAAAATAAACTCAAAACAAGGTGTGCGCTGTACTCTGATTGGTGTTCTTGCTTCACGCTTCGTTCATTTTGATGTTACGTTTTTATACACATAATCTCTAAAAGGAACGACAGATTTCGTATGATGTAGTGTAGTAAAAAGTAAGATATTTGACTTTGAAATGTAGTGGAGTGAAAGTAAAAGGTCACCCAAAATGGAAATACTTCAGTAAAGTACAGATACATGAAAAAACTACTGAAGTACAGTAACAAATTACATTTACTTTGTTACTGTCCACCACTGATAGCAACCGGCTAGCAGCCACCACAGATACCATGGCAACCACCTAGCAGACACCACAGATACCATAGTAACCCCCTAGCAGCCTCCACAGATACAATTGCAACCACCTAACAACACCTTAGCAGTCTCCTCCAATACCCTAGCAGCCACATAGCAACACCCTAGCATCCACCTAGAATGACACATGAACTACATAGGAACACCTTAGCTACAACCTAGCAGCATCTTAGCAGCAACCTGGGATAGCATAGCAAACACACACCCACATCCCAGCAACAACCTGACACACTATAGCAACCACATTGGTTACCCTGGCAACCAGCTATCAATACTGTAACAGTGACTTAGCAACTACCTAACAAAGGCCAAGCAATGTCTTAACAACAGTCTGGAATCACATAGCAGCACCATAGCAGCACCATAGCAGCTACCTGAATGCCTTAGCAGCCACCTAGTATACCTGATTTATAAAATAAATGATCATAAACAGTGGCCATCTGCAACTGCTTCAACCTTTTTGAGACATTTTTAGCTGACTTTGCCAAGCCGACCCAAAGTTCGTTTACAAGCTTTTCTCTTCAAGTTAACAATCATCCTTTGTAGATGGTTGAAAGGAAAATAATGAAACAAAATTTACTGACACTGTGTGTGTGTGTGTGTGTGTAGCGTCTCACCAGCCGTGTCGCTCTGCTGAGTTCATGTGCAGCAGTGGGATGTGTATTAACGCTGGCTGGAGGTGTGACGGAGAATATGACTGCGATGACCAATCAGATGAGACCAACTGCAGTAAGTCTGTGTGTGTGTGCAAGTTAGGGATGCACAAATTGGACGAAATACAAATATTGCCATTATATTTAAACAAAAAAAGGAATCTATGTATCTAGTAAATGAACACCATGATTTGTTAGAGGCTCATTTTCATATTGCAGTCTTCTGCTATATCAATATAATAATAATAATAATAATAATAATAATGATAATATCTGTTCGTGTGTCCGTAGCTATCTCTATGTGTTTGGCGGATCAGTTCCGCTGTGCGTCTGGTCGGTGTGTACGGTTGTCATGGCGGTGTGATGGTGAGGATGACTGCTCTGATGGCAGCGATGAAGAAGGCTGTGAAAAGACTGGTAAAGACACACAAATACACCCACACCTTTGTCTTACATTACTAGTGAGGACTTCCATTGATTTTCATCTTGTTTTTTTGTATTACTTTAACCAAGTATTCCTAAACCTAACCCTGACCTTAACCTCGTTATCCAAAGGGCAACTTTTCTGATCTTTTAGTTTTTCCAAAAAAAGGTCATTTGTGGTGAAAACATGTGCTCACGTGAGGACCAGCAAAATGTCCTCATGTCAGCAAAAATGTCATGTGGTTCTATCACTGTGGGGACAGGGAGTCCTCACAAGCATAGCAAGACGAGCGTACACACACAGTCTTTTTGTTTTTGTTTTATTATATTATATTATAGTATATTATATTATAGTATTATAAATGATCTTTAAAAACGTAAACTGTTTTTATGATGTTTTAATAATGGTAGTAATAATAATAATAATAATAATTGTTTTTTATTATTACTATTATCATTATTATTATTATTTTACAGATTTTGTTTGTCCTCTCTCTGTTGTTCAGGAGCTCCTCCGTGTGCCTCTGATCAGTTTCTGTGTGGAAACGGACGCTGTATTGGTCAGCGCAAAGTGTGTAATGATGTTAACGACTGTGGAGACGGAACAGACGAACATCCACACCAGGACTGTCGTGAGTACACATACACACACACACATGCACACACATGCACACACTCACAGACACACAGTTTTGTCTTATATTCCTTGTGAGGGCTCCCTTAGGTTTTTGTGTTACTGTAACCAAATACTCACTTGAGTAAAAATGTCATGTTGTCCTGTCACTCTGGGACATGTAGTCCTCACAAGGATAGCAAGACATGTGTACACACACACGCACACACACACACACACACACACACACACACACACACACACACAGTTCACTGTAATCCTGTATTAAAATGAGGCTGGTGGTCTGTATGGATCAGTTGGTGCTACAGTGTGATCGTCTTTGTGGAGGGTCTCTGTCAGAGCTCACTCTCTGATGAAATATCCCTCCAATGTCAGACTTCATCTGTGCTGTCTGTGACTCTTTCTCAGGCCCCAGGCCCACTGAGGGGAACTGTAACGTGGGTAACGGCGGCTGCTCTCAGAAGTGCCTGATGAGCCGAGGGTTAGTCCAGTGCTCCTGTCACACCGGATACAAGCTCGCAGAGGACGGAAAGACCTGCCATGGTGAGGGGGCTGGGGGGGACTGGAAAGTTTGAAAAACTAGTTACAATGCTAATGTAGCTAACAAGCAATCAAAGTTTACGCCCCACCAATTAGCATGGTGCTAACTATGTGCATGCATCATTATATGCTGGCTTCAAACTGTGTCAAGTTGGTGAAGGGAAATTTTACCAGTTTTTCAAAATATCTGCAAAGTTATTACATGAAATGGTTATGAATACGCTGCCTGATGGCTGAGACATTGTTTTATGATAATTTTGAGAAGATTCATCCATTACAATCCATTAATGGTGGAGGGATACTTGCAGAATATTATGAGGCAAAATAGTCCCCAAAGAAAACTTATTGTTTCAGATTTTCCACTATTTCCCCGTCATCAACATTCCATATGAACTCAGAAGACTTGTGTAGGTTCACTGGTGGTTTTGGATAGTAAATAAAATGTCTACATTTGTGTTGTTGTCATGGCGACCCCTGGTTCCTATCACCACCACTGTAAAGAAATCTGAACCATTTCACACCAAACCAAATCTGTTTACACCTCACATACTTAATTATGCAGACATTTTGAAAAAATTGTGGAATTTCCCTATAAGTACTACTTTAATATCACAAAAAAGGACTGAATGGACTGAAAACTCTCATCACTTCAGCTCACACATACACCAAGGCCCAGCCAACTGCGTGTGTTTCCGGGATAGGCGCTCAGGTTGCAGACTGACTGAAGCTGTGCCAGCAACAGCAGCAATCCTTTCTTCTTTTCTTTCTTTTCTTTCTTTTCTTCTGTCTTTCATCTCTTCATCCTCTGCTCGGTCTGGCGGGAATGCTCCTGCTCTCACCACAGTGGAATCCTGGCACACTGTACAGCTCCTGTATGCATGTGTGTCTGGGAATATTTCTGCTCCATTGTCTTTTTTTGTAGTTTGCAAAAGCCTCAGGCTGCCAAGAAGTGTTTATAACTTTTAACCCACTGTGGTCAGAGGTCATTCTGTCAATTTAAAGTTTTCCTCTAAAGGCTCTTCATATAACATGATACTCATATGTTTCATATCAAAATGCTCCGTTATCTTCATCACTACTGTCCAAAACCGCTGCAGCAACTTCAGCAGCTGTCAACTCTCTGCACGCCATTTCACATCTGTCTCCAATGTGGACTGAATGAAGAATGAAGGGTTTCCAGGGTGATGGTCAGTCCTTAGTGATTTCATGAGTGTCCATTGGTCAGTTTCACACAGAATTTAGATGGACACACAAATCCACCAGTTCCACACGGTGGGAGGCAGATGACGTGTATCTCAGCCCCTCTTCATAGCCTCATAACTCCAGACATGAGTCACATACAATCTTGTGATAAGAGAGCACAATAAATTAAAATCTTTTTATTTTAGCTTTTCTCTAGTTTTATATTATTTGTTCTATTGTGGTTTATAGTTTTTTTTTATATATATATTTTTAAATGTACTTATGTTTGATTAATTTCATTTTTAAAATTTGTTTTTAAAAACAAGTAAAAACATGAAAACAAAACATTAAATTTTGTTTTTAATAAAAAAAAAAAAATTTAATTTAAATTTTTTAAATTTGTTTTTTTAAAGAACTTTGAAGTTCATTTCAGTGTTTGAAAAATGCTATGTTAATAGTTTATAATTATAATAAGTTTATAGTTTATTATTAAGATTAATAATTTAATAATAAGCCGAGAGGTTTAGACACTCAGGAGGTTCATATTTCTCTTTGGAATGCTTTCTGATCACTTTGCTGACCCTTTGTTGTCTCTTGTTGACCCCTTCACCTCCTTCTGCTCGTGTGGATGTGTCCAGATGTGGATGAGTGTGCAAATGAAGGCTACTGCAGTCAGGGCTGCACCAACACTGAGGGGGGCTTCCAGTGCTGGTGTGTTCAGGGCTACGAGCTCCGGCCCGACAAACGCAGCTGCAAAGCTTTGGGTGAGTGAATGCGGCGATCATCTCTCAGCGCAGTGACTCGGTCCTGATTCATACTGATATTTTGACTGACTTTGAACCTCGTTGATTCATTTTGATTCACTTTGATTCACTCTGATTAATTTTGATTTGGTCTGATTCATTTTCATTTACTTTGATTTGCTTTGATTCACTTTGAATCATGATGATTCAGCCTGATTCCCTTTGGTCAAAGATGGTCAAATTCTATGTTTTGTTGATTAACAAAAGTGTAAGTTAAGTGTAAATGAATTACAACATGCTCTACAGAGACACACTCCTGCACAATTTAATATGTAATTATTGTGTGTGTGTGTATGTATGTGTGTATATATATATATATATATATTTATATATATATATATATATATATTTATATATATTTATATATATATATTTATATATATATACATATATATATATATATATATATATAAATACATACACAGACCAGCAACAACATTAAAACCACCTTTCACTGTCCATTTTATCAGCTCCACTGACCATATAGTTTCACTTTGTAGTTCTACAGTTACAGACTGTAGTCCATCTGTTTCTCTGCATACTTTGTTACCCTGTTCGTCAATGGTCAGGACTCTCACAGGACCCCCACAGAGCAGGTATTATTTGGGTGGTGGGGTGTCTCAGCACTGTGGTGACACTGATGTGTTGGTGATGCGTTAGTGTGTATTGCAATGGTGTGAGTGGATCAGGCACCAAAAGGTATTTTATATATTTTATTCAATATTTTCAACCATGTATAAGTTGATAAATATGAATGATAAATTATTTACTGTAATGATCACCTGCAGTATTTTTTTGTCAACTTATCTGTTTTTAACCACTGTGTCCACTCACTGTCCACTCTATTAGACACTCCTGCTTTGTTGGTCCACCTTGTAGAGATGTAAAGTCAGAGATGATAGCTCATCTGCTGCTGTTGTTGGTCACCTTCTAGTCCTTCATCAGTGGTCACAGGACGCTGCCCACAGGACACTGTTAGCTGGATGTTTTTGGTTTTCATTCCAGCAGTGACACTGATGTGTTTAAAAACTGCAGCAGCACTGCTGTGTCTGATCCACTTGCACCAGCGCAACACACACTAACACACCACCACCACATCAGTGTCACTGCAGTGCTGAGAATGACCCACCACCCTAATGATACCTGCTCTGAGGGAGTCCTGCGGGGGTCCTGACCTTTGAAGAAGAGGGTGAAAGGGGACTATATATATATATATATATATATATATATATATATATATATATATATATTTCCCTCTGTTCTCTGGTATGTTGCCTCATGTCTATTCAAACCCACATTGTGCAGGTCACATTGTACGGGTCAGTATGGGGTATGTAGCATGGCATGGGGGCATTTACAGTGGGAGTCAGCAGCAATTTTATCTTTTTGGTGTTCTCAAAATATTCTCTCTGCTGTTTATTTTTACTTTGGTGTTTTAGTTTTACCTCATTGCCTTTGGCTGTGTGGCCCCTCAGAAGTGTTCACTGTAACATGTTTCTCATGTGTGTTTGTAATGGAAGGACAAAAATTTTATAAACTTTGTATGAGCTTAACCAAGTTGAAGGTTTTTTGTAATTAAATTTTCTTCAATATTGTGAAAGTCCTAAAACCTACATACTGTGAAAGCTGGAGAAGCACGTCACCTTGAGGGAATGGCTGGGTAAATTGTTATGGACACGTTGCTGTACTGCTTAGTTAGCATAGCCTAAAGCTAAGCACCATGATTACTGACTGTGGGGTAAAAACTGCAGAAGATGAAGGAGTGCAGTAAACAAACAGTACAGATCGGAGGGAGGCAGCCTGTCAGGAGCAGGAGAGTTACTGCTGTAGACCTGTAGCCTCAGGCTTTATGTATAGACAGAGAATAGAGGGGTGGAGAAAGAAGTGTGGACCGAAAAACTTTCACTAAACTCATCAGATTTCTGTTAAAAAGCGGAGCAAGTTTAAGCAGCACAAAAACAGCTTTACTGTATGGTGTTGCCTTGTCGCAACAATAACTTTCTTTTAATGTTTTGCTCAGAACAGTATAATACAGTAAATCAAACAGCGTCTTTATGTGTAAAGTGGTATACTTTCTTCTGATTTCCTTTTTGATTAATTATAAGTTTGATGCTAAGAGTAAGGGTGGGCAATGTGGCAAAAACATTTTACCACGGTACTTCAAGACATTTTCATTATAGACGATATGCATCACAATATTTAGTTTTTCTGAGATTTAAGTTGGAACAGACATAACCTGCCAAACATGCCAAAAATATAAAATAATACTAACAATATCAATAACAATAATAAATAACCTAAAACTACAATGATTTTTATTCAGTGTTCACACACTGAACTGCTCTGAACTAAACTAAACAGGCCTAATTAAGCTCACATTGTAAAATTATGTAGTTAGTCAGTGTTCTTGAAATACTGATGACATCCACGATTTGTTGCAGTGTAACTTATCACGATAATAATACAATATTGTCATATTGTCCACCCCCAGCTAATGGTTTTATATAAAATGATAAAAAATATACTTGTTGCCATATGGCAACAGTATGCCACAGTAGAACTGCAATCTGCAGTGTGTATAATGGGAGTAAATGAATACACTGTCACTGGACTCTATTATTTTTTTTTTCTCTCTCAGGTCCGGAGCCTGTGTTGTTATTTGCGAACCGGATTGATATCCGTCAGGTCTTGCCGCATCGCTCCGAGTACACTCTGCTGCTGAATAACCTAGAAAACGCCATTGCGCTGGACTTCCACCACAGTAAAGAGCTGGTCTTCTGGTCAGATGTCACGCTGGACCGCATCATGAAGGCCAACCTGAACGGCAGTAACGTGGAGGAGGTGGTGTCCACAGGACTGGAGAGTCCAGGTACAAATACGGCTTGTTTTTCTAGATTTTCACTGATTTTAAGGTTTGCTTTTTAAAAATTTTTGTTGGTCCATTCAGCATAACATCATCGCATGATGTAAAGGTTACATATTTTAGTACAAATGATGATGTTTTTTATGTCAAGTTGGAGTAACTTGCACTCTTAAAAATGATGGTTCTTGAAGGGTTCTTTAGTGAAGAAATTGGTTCTATATAGAACCATGAACACTCAAAGAACCCTTTGCATGATTTAAGGGTTCTTTGCATCATGAAATTGTTCTGAAGATTGATGGAGAATGTGCTGTTGATGGTTCTCTCTTCTTGAAAAGGGTTCTATATCGTACCAAAAAGGGTTCCACTATTGTTACAAGCCAAAGAACCCTTCTTTGATACTGTATAGAACCCTTTTTGCTAAGAGTACATATTACAGCTTAACCTGTTCATCTTTTTAATTTTGCTTTAATTTTAAATTCTAGCACCAACCATTGTTATTACATTTTACTTTCTTTAATTTATCATGGTTTTGCTTTTATTTTTTAACCATTTAACCGAATTAAGTGTATGTTTATACATATCATAACTAAAGACATATTAATCTGCCCAGCTAAAACAAAGATAGGTCATAAAGAAATGCCTGCCCTGCTCATGTCCAACTATTTTGTACTTACACTTATTGGCCATTTTATTGCCAATTACCTTATACATCTACATTGTGTTTACAGTTACAATTAAATTGCAGTTAATTAAAGTTACTCTGTGTAGGTGTAAGTTATAAACTGTCCATTTCCTCTGGACAGAGAAACATCAGATTTATTGCCTACATTTGGATATTTTCACTTTTTTACACCTCTCGTCATCTCTCATGCGTTTGTTCCAGAGTAGTAAAACACGGCCCACTTTAGGACTGAATCTGCTGCAGGTTCTGTGTTTTATGGTCCGTGTCCTGAACCTCTTCTCGCTGCCCGGTGCATCTGGACGGACGCTGTAAAACTGAAAACACTGAGAGTCGTGTCTCTGGAAAGCTTTTCAGGTTTAATAGCCCTTTTCGCTGTTTCAGAAATGAGGCACAGATGGGATCTCACACATTATAATACCTGACACTTGTGTGGTCGTCCGTTTTCTACTGACCTCATGCCGGCTGGAGCGTCCAGACTCTCTAAGATTAGATTCAGCAGCGGTTTTCTCTCAGTTGCTCTTAGAGACGCTGTTAATCCTGAACTAGTGCTTCAGATCGATCACTTATAATGAAAACTAGCAGAGCTACTGAAATGAGGACTGAAATATCATCTGTGTTAATTTTCAGTTTAGGGAAACTTAGTTACTGTATTCAGTAGAAATGGACAGAAGATAAGTCAAGAATGATGAGCAGAGCTCTAGAAGATTCTAAATGACAGAGGAAGCTGTAGAACATCCAGAACAATAATATATAATAAAATGTATATTAAAACGAAGCTTCAATGAAATTAACATCAAAAATTAAGTTAAGTAAGCTAATAAAGTTAATATCCAGAGTGACGTTCCGATAAAATTAACGTCCAGAGCAAAGTTCTAATAAAATGAACGTCCAGAATGAAGTTCTAATAAAATTAACGTCCAGAATGAAGTTCTAATAAAATAAACGTCCAGAATGAAGTTCTAATAAAATTAACGTCCAGAATGAAGTTCCGATAAAATGAAAGTCTGGAATGAAGTTCTAATAAATTTAACATCCAGAATGAAGTTCTAATAAAATTAACGTCCAGAATGAAGTTCCGATAAAATGAAAGTCTGGAATGAAGTTCTAATAAATTTAACATCCAGAATGAAGTTCTAATAAAATTAACATTCAGAATGAAGTCCTAATAAAACTAGTATTAAAAATGAGGTTCTAATAAAACTAATATTAAAAAATGTGGTTCTTATAAGATGTTCTAATAAAATTAATTGCAAAAAAAAGCTCTAATAAAATTCAAATTAAGACTTAATTTGTAAATGGTTAATATTAAGTATCATATCAAAGATACAAATAAGTTGACAATGTATTGCAGGTGATCATTACAGTAAATTATTTATCATTTTTTAACTTCTACATGGTTGAAAATATTGAATAATATATACACAATACCTTTTGGTGTCTTTCTTATAATCTTTCAGTCCACATGTGTTTATTATTCAGTTGACTTTTCACTGAATAAAAATCACATGCAGTAGCGCTGATTGTTGTGAAGATATCTGAAGCATGGTCTCTCCTCACCCCCCCTCCTCTTTCTGGCTCTCTCTGTAGGTGGTCTGGCCATAGACTGGATCCACGATAAGCTTTACTGGACGGACTCAGGGACGTCTCGCATCGAGGTGGCTAATCTGGACGGCACTCACCGGAAGGTCCTGATATGGCAGAGTATGGAGAAACCGCGCGCCATCGCGCTGCACCCTATTGAAGGGTAAGAGTCTGCAGACATCTGATTACATCTGCTGATTACTTTTCCTTCTGCAGAGCATGAGAGTTTAACTCTGTGAAGGAGTTTAGGTCCTTTAGTAGCAGCTGAACACACATAGTGGGTATATGCAGTATGTTAGCAGCTTTAGCCTAGACACCAAATAATACATGTGGTAAATGAAATCACAGCCTTTTAAAATGCACTTTAAAATGAACTCTATTAAAAAGCCTGTATCCTGGAGAACCAACTTTTTCATGCTTTGTTTTTTCAATTAGAGTTTGAAATAGTACATAAACACTGTTGAAGTTTCCAAATTCCCAATCACTCCCCAGTCCACGTAAAGTTTGTGGTTGTGATGTCACAACTATGAATTTGTCCCATTCTGCCTATAGATGTTTAGCCCCGCCCATTCGGCATACAGCAGTTTAGCCCCACCCATTCGGCCTACAGCGGTTTAGCCTCACCCATTCAACCTACAGGAGTTTAACCCTGCCCACTCAGCCTATAGCCGTTTAGCCCTACCCACTCAGCCTACAGCAGTTTCATCGTTCAGTCTATTTAATTTTAAGGGATAAAGGAATTGTAAAGATGAATGATGACTGATTTGTGTGCATAAAACAACACAAATGGGTATAAGTAGACCTCAGAGGAAAAAGTAGCCCTAAATGATAAATACATTCTCTTAAAAACTCTCAATCATGTGCAGTGAAAAAGTTAGATCAACACTTCACATAGTCACTGTTGAGAAAACTCATAATTTGGCTTCAATGTTGTTTTTGCTGTCTGTGTTTTAGGAAGATCTACTGGACAGACTGGGGAAACACGCCTCGTATTGAATACGCCAACATGGACGGCTCCGGTCGCAGAATCATCGCAGACACAAACCTCTTCTGGCCCAACGGACTGACCATTGACTACGCTGGACACCGCATGTACTGGGTGGATGCTAAGCACCACGTCATCGAGAGGGCCGACCTGGACGGAAAGAACCGAAAAGCCATCATCAGCCAAGGTACTGCGCCCCTCTCTCTTATTCAGCCACGCTGGGTCAAGTGTTCAGGGTTGGGACGTAATTCAATACAAGTATTGGAAATTTTCAGGATACAGAAATGAAGTATCTGTATTCAGTCCAAGTTACATTTTATAAACGCAGAATTCAGAACACAGTTACTTTTTACGTTTGTGGGAGAATAATTTAAGAATACTCACCAACTAAATAAGAAACATCCTTGAATAATGACCAGAAATCTAGAAGGTTCTAAATGACTGAGAAAGCTGTGGAACATCCAGAACAACGTTCTGATCAAATTTATATAAAAAATGCAGCTTTGAAAGTGTGATCATTTATAAATCTGTGCTATTACAATGTAATTACTTTGCTTATTATATATTTGTTACATAGGAAATTACATTTGCATTCAGTTGGCACTCTGTACTGACAGGATTGACTCTTACTAAGAGTCATAATAAAATGTCTCCTTCTCTGCTTACAGACACTATTGCAGTCTGGATTAAAAGTTTAGAATCTGCACTTTCCAAACAATTTCTCTGCTTGTCTCAGTGAACTACGAGTCAAAAATGTATAAATTTATAAATTAAAATAATAAATAAAATTACAGTATGATTTTGATATCGCTGGCCATACCGGTCACCTAAAAGGGTTAAAGACAAACAGTGGTAAAAAACTGAGAACAACTAAATCTTCTGAAATGAATGGAAATCATATGTGCTGGACAATATGATGAAATTCATGATAAATTATGTTACAATATGCTTTTCCAAACTTATCATGGATATTGCCAGCAATTAAAGAACGCTAACACACTTTTCATACAAAGTGAGCATAATTACGCCTGTTTAATTAGCTTTAATACAGTTAAACATTGAATCATTGTGGTTGTAGGTGTATTATTAATATTATTAATATTTTTATTATAATTATTCTCAGAAATCTCAGAACAACTAAATATTGTAATGCATATCATGTCTCGTGAAAATGTCTACACCCCTACACTGACTCTGTATTTTCACGTTTGCCCTCCGTCTCACTCCGTATGACCTGGAGTCATAATCAGCTTAAACAAACAGATCAACTTTCAGCCCCCCACGTCTCTCTCTGTGTCGCTCAAATTCAGTTTCAAATTTAAAGAGGTTTTATTGCCATGACTGTCTTAAGCACAATGTTGCCAAAGCAGATACAAAGCTAAACGTACTTTGCACAGCTAAAAGCAAATAAAGAATTAGTGATAGTAATAATGATAGTTACAGTGAAATAACAACAGTAATAAAAATAAACAAATAAACTAAATGAATAAAATAAGGCACCATGTATTAAATAATACAAAATGATAATAGATAATATATATTCAATTTATATACAGAGGTTTTGAAGTGGGTCAGTCCCTCTCCTTCTCTCTCTTTCTCTCACTCACTCTCTCGCTCTCGCTCTCTCTCTCTCTCTCTCTCTCTCTCTCTCTCTCTCTCCTTCTCTCTCCATTTCTCTACCCTTCTCTCTCAATTTCTCTTCCTCTCTCTCCCTCCCTCTCCCCTCCTTCTCCATTTCTCTCTCCCTCTTTCTTTCTCCCCTCTCCCTCCCCTTTTCTATCTCTCTCTCTGTGTCCTTCTCTCTCGATTTCTCTCTCCCTCTCTCTCCCTCTCTTTCCCCTCTCTCTCCCCTCTCTTTCTCTCTCTTCTACTCTCACTGACTCTCTCTCTTGTGTTCTGTGTAAGTGCTCTAAATGTTGGGGAGGAAATTGAGTTAGTTTCAGTCTGAGATTTTTTCCAGACTGTGGTTCGTGTTTTTGGGTACTCTGTGTTTGATGGATGGAAGAGTCTAGACACATTTTAACCCCTTATACTCTGGTGGCTGCTAGCATAGAACATCTAAAAGAGAAATTCCACCAGTTTTTCAAAATTTCTGCATAATTGAGTGTTTGAGATGTAAACAGAGTGATTCAGAGTGGTTTGCTGTGAAATGGTTCAGATTTCTTTACAGTGGTGGTGATAGGAACCTGAGGTCGCAATGACAATATGGTTGTATATTAATAATGTTTAAATGGGTTTATGCAACGTTTTTAAATTCATTTTTACACAACTGTTTTCCAGCTTCTCTTTACACCTCAGAATTGAACAGGGTATTTTGTTATGGTCTCTTTTATGTTAATTAGCTCTGTTCTGATTGGCTGTCCTGTATAGTGCATTGTTCCCAAAGCAGTCCAGGCTGAAACACTTCCGATTGAATGGGCGGGGCCAAATTATTATAGGCCGATAAGGCAGATATGTTAATGTGTCATTTTTTGTGACATCACAAAAATGAATGAGTTGAAAATGGGCCTTAAGTATTCTTTAGTAAAGACAGTGGTTCTATATAGAACTATAACTGCTCAAAGAATGCACAGAACCATTAGGTTGAGTGAAATGGTGCTTCAAAATGATGGAGAATGTGTTCAATATAGCACCAAAAAAGGCTCTGCTATTGTTACAAGCTTGGCATCATAACAGTTTGAATTTGAAGAACAATTTCACCATGCAAACAGTGATTTAAGCATGCAAATGGTTCTATATTGAACCATTGTCTTTACCAAAAAACCCTTGAAGAACCATCTTTTTTAAGAGTGCACCTCAAACAAAAGTGATAGTTTGTTTTTGCCTGATATCGTCCCTTTAAAGTGTTTTATTCAGTAATGAATATGAGACTAATGTGTAAGCTAAAGCTGTTGAGTGTGTTCCTGTTCAGGGTTCTCCACAGGCTGAAGAGCTTCTCTTGGTTCCAGTACATGCACCCCATTATATTTCCTCCAAATATAATATGAGGAGACGCTCCAGACCAACTTTGTAGAAAGCCAGAGATTTACGAGGAGTTGGAGTGAAGGCCAGCGCTGCAGTGGGCAGAGCCGGACGCTAGCCGTTTAGCGGTTTATCATCCGCCTCATAGCGCATCAGGGACACGCCGGAGCCGAACACGATTGGCCGATTGTAGCTGGGGGGATTGTGGGGGTGAAATGTGATCCAGTATGAAAGCCGGGTTTACAGAGAGCATTCCGGCTCAGCATTCTGGCTCGGCATTCGCAGCCAGTGTGTGGAATTCCAGCCCTGCGGATGGTGGATGAAAACAGCCCAGAAACCACACAGGCGTCTGGAGCCTTCCAGAAGGAAAAGCCTGAATGAGCGTGGCCGCAAGAATGGGCCACTGAGGCGGCCACACACTGAGAAAAACAGGCAGGGTTTCTGTTTTTAAAGCGATAGTTTGGAGAAAAAATTGTAATTTAAACACTTTCTCCTCCTAAATCAAATGTAGTCGATCACCAAGACGCGCTTGGTGTCTGAAGTTTGCTTATTGAGTTTTTGCGGGTGTAATGATACACGGATTTTCAGGTTTGATATGATTTTTGATTCAAGATTGTATTGTTTTAGTATTTTGTGCAGTTTTTTTATTCTGCTGAACTCTGATTCTGTTTGGCTCATGTAGATAAAAGTTCTCCAATAGAACATTTTCAGTGGAAAAAACGAAGTAAACCGCAAAAATCACAACCTTAGGATTTACAAGGTCATCAGAACCAAATTCCAGTCATTTGAGTGTGAGTGTGTCCATTGGATAAGCCCCGCCCCATGTCCTACTACTTTATGCTGTTAGGCTGCACCCAGATTGATCGATCATTGATGATCCCACACAGGAATTGGATTTCAGTCTGACTAAACAGATGCATTTGACTAAGAAGTGTAAATGCATGAGGCTAAAATGTTATCAGGATACAATCCAGATACTATATGAAGTGACCAGGTATAAAAGAGTCTTTCTCTAATAGTCTTGATTATGTGGTTTCTGGCATTTTAAGACTCACTGTAATCTATAAACATGAGCTAAAGGCCAGACTGAATTCAGATTTAGCGTAGATAAGTGTGCTGTTTTTAGCCTGTGACATACTTTTGTCCATTTATTGCTGTTCTAAGCAGACACATTTGACAGCTATTAGAAGAATGCTGAGGCATATCTCTGTGTGTGTGTGTGTGTGTGTGTGTGTGTGGTTGTCTGGTGGGTGGGCAGGTACAACACCTGTGGGCAGGTACAACATGCATACTTCCCGCAGCTGTGCTTACAGCTGTTGATAGAAAAAAGGCATTTTTTTCAATGCTTGCATACACGGAAGAATTCCAGCTAAAGCAAAAACATAAGAGAGATAGCGGCGATAAGAGTTAAAGGTGCACCAGCAGAACTAAAAGAAAGGAAAAGAAAAAAGGAGATAAGAAAAAGAGAGAGAGAGAGAGAGAGAGACGGCTGTTAGAGCTCAAGTCCAGCCATGCGTCACGTTCCTTCCTGATAAGATCAGAAAACAGCAACTTTACACACACCTGGAGGGGGCAGGGGTGGAGAGAAGGAGTGAGGAAAAGGAGAAAGAAGTGTAGGTTAGCCCCGCCCATGCATGTTGAACTATAGCACTAAGGAATGTTTCAGCTCCCAGTGCTTTTTTGAATGAGACCCAACAGGACAGCCAATCAGAGCAGTGCTCATTTACATATATGTAAATAAGGCACAGTGATGACAAACTGCCTGTTTAGTTCTAATGGCTAAAGAGAGGTTAGAAAATGATCATGTAATGATGAATTATGACTGTTTGGTACATTAGAGCACATAAATGTTGTAAGTGCGCCTCAAGGGAAGAAAAAACAAAAAATGAAGGATATGGGCCCTTTAATAGATCGCATCAAGCTGTGGTGAAGCATATTAAAATAACTGTAATGTATTCCCAAGACTGTCTACTATATGTTCACTTTTCTCTTTTCTTTCTCCCTCTCTTTTCCCTCTGTACCCTCTTTCCCACACTCCTTCCCTCCCCCACAGGACTTCCTCACCCGTTTGCGATCACCGTGTTTGAGGACAGTCTGTACTGGACTGACTGGCACACCAAGAGCATCAACAGCGCCAACAAGTTTACGGGCAAAAACCAGGAGATCATCCGCAACAAACTTCACTTTCCAATGGACATTCACACACTGCACCCTCAGAGACAGCCTGCAGGTCAGCACACAGTATACACACACACACACACACAAACACATTTGTCTTGCTATACGTATGAGGACGCCCATAGGTTTCTATTGATTTTTATGTTACTGTAGCTAAATAATACTACACCTACACCTAAACCTAACTTTAACCTCAGTATCCAAAAGGCAAATTTTCTACTCTTTTAGTTTTCAAATAAAATAAGTACAAATAATTGTGGTGAAAACAACACATGCTCAAGGGAGGACCAACAAAATGTCCTCACTTGAAAAATTTAATGGAGTCCTATCATAGTGAGGACATGGGGTCCTCTCAGGTATAGCCATACAAGAACACACATGCACACAGACACTGCATCCTGAGATGCAGCCTGCAGGTCAGCACACAGTACACACACACACACAGTACACACAGTGGTGTGGACTCGAGTCATATGACTTGGACTCAAGTCAGACTACACACAGTACATACACAGCACACACAAACAAAACACACAAAATACACACATAGTACACACAGCACACACACAGAATGCACATGCACAACACACATACAGTACACACACAGTGCATAACTATAATACATACAAACACACAATACACAATACACACAGAATACACATGCACAACACACACAGTACACACATACAATACACACACAGTGCTAAATGACTGTCAGCTGCTGTCATTTTCCTTCTTTCTGTAGCTGATATTGTCTCTCTGCTGTACATTCAATCGATATTTAAAATGATTTAAATGTAAATAAACTGTTACAGTGTATTACTGTTACATGTTTATGTAATAAATTACATTATCAGCGTTTGCTCATTCCTAACTGGCTATAAAATCTCCTCTTTCTCGTGTTTCCTTTGCCGTTCACGTCTCCAGGTGGCCATAATCGCTGTGGGACGAATAACGGTGGCTGTAGTCACCTCTGCCTCCCCAGCAACAAAGCCTTTACCTGTGCCTGCCCTACAGGCTTCAGAAAGGTGGACCAGTACAACTGCGCTCTGAGTGAGTCCAGCTTTCACACTTTTATCACTCTTATAGCTTTTTTTTTACTTTTTTTTTATCGTCAGAGTAGGTCTGGGCGACTAAACGATAACAGTAATAATCAAAATTAAGTATTTACAAATATCAATGTACATTTGACATATTTTCAATAATCATTACACTGTTCTATTCCTTAGTGCAGTATTCTGTAAACTAGGTGGCGCTGTGCAGAAAACTAGCAGCACAGTTAGTCTTCATATATGTTTTTTGTATATTATATACAATTATTTTTCAAGAATGTTCTTCAAATTGACACTGTCATATCAAAGTGTATAACATAGCAAGAAATAAAATCTTGTTATGTTATAGTACATTAAAGTTAATATTTCCCGCTTTTTTAAGATTTAGGCCTTTTTTGCACACAGCAATACATTTGCATACGTAGCTAGCTATTTTTTAATATTACATCAGGATAAATAAGCATTTTATTCAGAGTTTGATATAGTCTATCTCCATTTTTGTTAATTTTTACAATTTTTTCTACATCATTCGAACATCAAAAACATCCAACATCCAAAATCAGTTAAGAATATTTTTGCCTTCTATAAAGTTATTGTTTTGGAGATAGAAGTTTTTCTTTGGACAGCAACGATGTAATAGTCAAAATTTAAAGTTAAGCAGTAAGGAAGGCATGTATTAAATATCACTAATTAGTATCACAAAAAATAATTATCATGAATTATTGAATGATGAGCGAACGTATCGTTTACAAATTTCTGACCATATCGCCCAGCCCTGCTTCAGAGACGTGATTTATTAATGTGTTCACTCTACTTCACTGTATTGGTGGCATTAACAGTTTATTGGTGGTTTTAAGTAATAAGTAATAACTTATTATGAATTATGAATGATCTTTTTGTTAGTTGTAATTAGTGCATGCGTGAGTGTTTGTCTGTGTTGTAATGAACCCCCACTGTTTAAATCTGGAGCACTGACAGGAGACCTTTGGTCTTTGATCAGGTCTTGACAAGTTCCTGCTTTTTGCCCGAAGGACGGACATCCGTCGGATCAGCTTCGACACCGAGGACATGTCGGATGACGTCATTCCGTTGGCGGACGTCCGTAACGCCGTGGCACTGGACTGGGACTCCAGAGACGGTCATATTTACTGGACCGACGTCACCACTGACTCCATCAGCCGTGCGCTGTGGAATGGATCCAAACAGGAGGTCAGTTATTTGGAACCCAGTGAGAGAGACTGGAGTTATTACTCCATTTAGCTGCAATGTTTCCGTTTAAATAACACAGAATGAATTACAGTTATACTTTTATATACATTATGCTTTTATACATTTATAAAAAATGCAAAGGATAAAACAGCACAATAACTTCATCATATTCAGATCGAAATAAAATATCACCTGCTTGCAAACTCTAAAGTGGTCTGAACTTTGCACACAGTGTCTCCACCTATTTCAGTAAATTACATTTAATTTCTATGTTTTATTTAGTTTATGTGTGATATTTTTTTATTTATTTGCTTTTTTGTATTTGCCAAGATGTATAAAGAATTTTTCTTCATACACAACCTTAAAAAAGAGGCTTCAGGAGTTCTTTATTAAAGGGAATGATTCTATTTAGAGTTCTGTGTAGAATCGTTTGCATGCTTAAACGGTTCTCTGCATGGTGAAATGGTTCTTCGGATTGATGGACAATGTGTATATGGATCTATATATGTATATATGCTATATAGAACCATGTACAACACACTCTCCATCGATCTCAAGTAATACTTTTGCTCTTGTTTTGCTGTAATAGATGACTTTCCCTCTGGGATTAATAAAGTGATCTATCTATTTAGTTCTGAACCGCTTAGCTTAGAGAAAGTTGTAAAACACTGCTCCCTGCTGTACAGACTGTAGAAGTGCTGCCTGGCTCCTAGATTTCTTTACTTTCAGGGGTCTGTATTTATATTTAACTGTGTCTGCAGGTGGTGGTGGACACCAGTTTGGAAAGCCCCGCTGGACTGGCCATTGACTGGGTCACACACAAAGTTTACTGGACTGATGCAGGTGATCATGATGTTTAATTATATATTATTATCTAGTTTATAATTAAAATTGTATATTCATTTGTTTATTTATTTTTAAGCAGTTCCCAGGTGATTGCTAGGATTCTGCCAAATAGTTGCTGTATTATTTTATGTTATATTCTATGGTGTTGTCAATGTTAGGTGGCTAGTAGGATGTTGCTAACCAGTATCCCAGGTGATTGCTTTGGTGTTGCTAGGTGATTGTTGTGGTATCCCAGGTGGTTGCTAGGGTTAAGTTGATATATCAGTATGCATTATGATATCACAGTTGGATTACAATGTTCAGTGCTCATATTTCTGCTGATTGGCAAATATGTAGCAAACAACAAGCAACATGTAGAAGTAGCTTTACAAGATTTGGTGGTTTTTCAAAGCTACTGCCATCTATAATTGATAAAAACATACTTTACCCACAATATCTGAACTACTGTTAAAACGATGAGTATAAATACAGAAATAAATAAAAAAACGATGCAAGAGTCTAAAGTGTTGATGCAGAATTGTGGAAAATAAAATCACAGTTCAATGATCAATCATGATATTAGCAGAGCCGTGGCTACGTCTGACCTTGATTTTCAAAAATTCATGATCATTTTCACTCTTCTCTGATCTCCATCAGGTACTGACCGCATCGAAGTGTCCAATGCTGACGGCAGCATGCGCACAGTCCTTATCTGGGAGAACCTAGATCGTCCCCGGGACATCGTGGTGGATCCCATCGGAGGGTAGGGTGGGGCGATATGTCCCAACATCGCAATTCTATTTACCATCATTCGATATATTTAGGTATTGATAATTATTTTTATATGCTCTTGTTTTAAGTCTGAATACTATTTTGAATCCTGGAGAGAACTAAAGTCTTATTCTGACATAATAAATCTTATTTATTTTCAAGAATAATTATAATGATTTATGATTTAGTGTCAGAGAACATAAAATTAATGTAACCAAAAAGTATTATAAAGTATTATAAAGTATTAAATAATGTCATTTTTCAGGATATCAAACATGTTTAGTCCAATTTAGTTCACTAAACAGTTCTGTTCCTGTTGTAGGTATATGTACTGGACAGACTGGGGAGCGAACCCCAAGATTGAGCGTGCAGGGATGGACGCATCCAGCCGCATAGTCATCATCTCCACCAACCTGACCTGGCCTAATGGACTGGCCATTGACTATCAGACCGAGAGACTGTACTGGGCCGACGCCGGCATGAAGACCATTGAATTCGGCAGCTTTGATGGCTCCAACAGACAGGTCAGTCGTTCGAACATGCTAAAACATGTATATGTGGTGCTGGATCATGTCTAAAAAGAACTATAACAGTATTTTCCACCAAAAAAAAAAAAATTACACATATGAATGAACCCAAAAGACAGGTGCAGTTTAGGCTTGCTGTCTTTTCTCAGTGTAGGCCACATGCAAAAAATCATAAAAATTATATAGTAACATTGAGCAATGCAGCTTCTTTAGGTAATAAACAACTTTGCTTTGTGTTTTGAAATTTTTGACTGCAGAAAATCAGTTGTTGTCAGTAATCTGATCAACGTGTTTACATGCGCTTAATAATCCGATAACTGCAGAAAATCGGATTGTGTCAGTAACTGGTTCAGTGCGTTTACACTAAATGATCTGATAACTGTAGAAAATCAGATTGTGTCAGTTACTGGTTCAGTGTGTTTTCATGCTCTTGGGTAAATAGAAAATGGGGAGGCTCCGGGTCTACATGAGTCAGGCAGTAACCAGATTTCTGCTTTACAACCGGCCAATAAACTCCCAGAATAAGACGTGATGTAAACGTAATGTAAGATGTAGGATGAAGAATATTTAAATCCTTCATTTTGTTGAGCATGTATTTGGTTCCAGCAATGCTCCAAAAGTGTTTTGCTGCATCCCGCGTCAGCGCTGCTTGCTTATTTCTGATACTGCAGTTTGTTTTTGCACATGCGCAGACTGAGAAATCTGAAGGAAATCAGAGTAAGAGTTTACATGCACTGAGAAATCTGATTACAGAGCTAAAATCCAGCATCAGTGTTAATACATGTAAATATATATATATACACAGAGATTTTTCATCCATGATTAGTGTTCATTTCATCACTCATTGAAGCGCTGGGTCTGTGTTTATCATTTTTGTCTTAATTAGTTCAAATTACTTTCTCGTTCACTATGAACTAAACCTTAATTGCTTCCTGCAGGTTTTGATTGGTAGCCAGTTGCCTCATCCGTTTGGCCTGACGCTGCACGAAGACAAGATCTACTGGACGGACTGGCAGTCCAAGAGCATCCAGAGCGCAGATAAACTGACCGGTTTGGGCCGCTCTACACTGGTGGAGAACCTGGAGAACCTGATGGACATCCACATGTTCCACCGCCACAGAACGACAGGTCAGCACAGAGTAACTCTGAATAAAATGTGTGCCAAAATGGCCACGGCATGAAATACCATAGAGCAACAGGATCGTCTCTGTCCTTTATGTGATGCCATGGTTGAATTGGTCTACTTGTTTTCAGCAGTCCAGAGATTAGTGTTCTCCTCCAAGCACAGTGAAGCGTGTTAGCAATGCCACTGGTGTTTCCAACCTAAACTTTGCACATGAAAACACTGTTAAGGCTGGTTTTAGAAGGTAAAAATCTCAAGCATACTAGTTCCTTGTTGTCAGTTATTTCATATAGATAATGTGTTAACGTGATTAAATTATTAACACTATAGTTTTTTAACACTGTTAACGCATTTTGCTAGTTTGACCCTTCAAATCTTCCATAGTTATAACCTCTCCACGGATGTTGGTGATGAAGATTGGAAAATGCATTCATCTTATTTTCATGTTTGCCCGACTTTCACATCAGTTTCAGTTTCAACTCTGCATTCAAACAATGAAAATAGTATTGCTGAATTATTGAATTATCTGATGAAGCTTGTTTTGTCCACTCATATAGCTGTAACACCATGCACTTTTTAATGGAAACAAATCTCTTTATGGCCAAATTCGAGCAAGTAAGACACATGCAATCAAATGAGACTAACTATACAAAAGAATGTCATTTATCAAGACTAGCTGCACAAAAGAATGTGATTAATTGCAGTTAACTATTTTAACGGCTCTAAGTAGATGTTAATGTATTAACATCATATGAACTCTCTTTAAGGCCAAATTTGAGCAAGTAAGACACATGCAATTAATCGCAATTAATTACACAAAAGAATGTGATTAATCGCAATTAACTACACAAATGAATGGATTTAATCACTATTAACTACACAAAAATATAATTAATCACAATTAACTACACAAAAGAATGTGTGTAATCATAAATAACTCTGCAAATAAATGTGATTAATCATGATTAACTACACAAATGAATGTGATTAATCGCAGTTAATTATTTTAACTCTCATGACATTATAATATATATATTATAATATATAAAATATAATATTTACATAATATTTTATGTAAATATATTAACATTATATGAACTCTCTTTAAGGCCAAATACGAGCAAGTAATAGACGTGCAATTAATCATGATTAACTACACAAATGAATGTTATTAATCGCGGTCAATTATTTAACAGCTCTAGTTATAATATTATGTGTTATGTGTGTTATGTGTTATCTGTATATAAACATTATGTGTTCTAGTGTTAGTCAAGTGGTAAGGTTACCAAGACTGAGAACTTGGAAGAAATAAAAATATAAAAGAAGAAAAACAGTTGGTTTAGTGCATCAGTAACAGTGACGATGAATGATGTATGCAGAGATATTTCTGACCTCGCAGGATGGGCAATGTTTTTTCCCACTGATACTGCCACTGGCCACTGTTGGTATCATGTACCTGTGTTTAGCCTTCTGCTCAGACGTGTAGCAGTGACTTCATTGCCTTGTGGCGGTCGTGACAGGAGGAATGCGGCTCTCTGTGGTGTCAGGTGTCCTTTCAGACGGACTGGGGATTAAGGTTGATTGTAACTGATCTGCAGTCAGTGGCAGAAAGCTCCTGAGGCTTGTAGCAGTCTCGCTTAGGGATCATATTATTGCCCAATCCCTGCAGAGCTGAAGAGTGTCTGTGACTTTTGTCCAAGTGTTAATGTTACACCTGCCTCAGTCTCAGTGGGTCAGAAAGGAGCCTAATACAGTTAGACAGATATTAGCCATGAAATCGAAGTTGAATTGAATGTGAACTGAACTGAAGCAGAGGCCTAAATGTAACTAACAGTTGTTTCTACAATTTATTTATCGACCATTATTCGATTAATGGATTTTATTTAGTCTTTTTGAACACTGTAGAGCATTTTTAAATGAAACAGTAGACGTCATATCGCCCCCTATACTTCCTGTAGTGTATTACAGTCTGTCAGAATGACTGTGTGGATCATATAAACATTATAGAGTATATGTTTAAGCAAATGACACATTAACAATAAAATGACATCTTGTCTAATTGTTATAGCCATAAATAAATGTGGATTTTAGTAATATTAAAAATGTTCATTTTCAAAATCTCTCTCTCTTTTTCTTTCTCCATACAGTCCAGACCCCCTGCTTGGTGAATAACGGAGGATGTAGTCATCTCTGTCTTTTGGCTCCAGCACCCAAAGGCTCTAGCTGTGCCTGTCCCACCGGCATTAACCTACAGGTGGACGGAAAAACCTGCACCCCAGGTAAGATTAGTAATAAAAATAGATCTTCTATGCTGGACAACAATAACTGCAGGGGTCTATGTGGGCTATGATTTCTCAGTTACGCTCAAATCACTGCTTGTTTTGTCGTACAGAGCTGTTTTTTGCACAAGTTTGATGAACAAGGGCTGCTGTCGTTTTCCTCCACCTCTTTTCCCCCCAACCCCGCTCTCAGTTGGACCCTCATAAAGCTGCAGATCGGCCGCTGATCCTTCAGCACTGAGCTGAAACCCAACACTGCATGCCGAGCTGCAGCAGTTCAGTATGTTACCCTGAGCAGTCTCACCCACATTTCTGTCCTCGGTTCTTTTTCTGAAGCAGCCGGATTGTCTTTGAAATCTGAATCTCAGCCCCCAGAGGCTGGGGGGGTCACCTTTAAGGGTGGCTGTGAAGTTTTAGGGATGATCTGGGGCTGATGATGGGCACTGACCCTTAAATCCCTCTTCTGTCCCCCTGGTAGCAGTCCGAGTGTCTTTGTTTGAGCTTAATGTTTTGAAGCTATGAGGGTGATGTAGCTAACAAGTAATGGAAATGTATAGTCCATCTATTTTTAAAACTAATACTCAAGAAGCAAACTTCAGACACCAAACATGTCTTGACTGAGTACATTTTGGCTAGGCTGTAAATATGTCTCAGTATGTGCTAATGTACTATATATGTCCGATATATCCTATATATGCTATAAAATATAAACAAAAACACACTTTAAGCTTTAGTTCAGCTGTAGCTGCTTTTCTCGCATCTCAGACAGGAAACTTTTCCACAAAAGTAGAACAGTTTCTTGTAAAATCTTTCTCAACATTCGATTTTTGGTTCGATTAATTTGTGCGTTGTGAAAACAAAACGGCCCCAGTCCACTTTAGCTTTGCTTTATGGTGAAGACCTCGATGCTCGCTGTATACACAGCGACAGTCTTAAGCACTTCAGCAGGTAAACAGACCAAGGATCATTTATACGGTTCTACTCAGGATAAAGTCTGTCCGTGATCTGCGACAGACAGCAGCGCTGACTTATTAAAGCGATCAGATGCGAGAGCTCGCGTGATTATACCGTGTTAAAGGCTCGAGCTGGGCACGCAACGCAATTCTCAGTGGCCCACTTGGCGAGCGCTGTGCACGCCATGAGTGCTGTGAAAGGGGTCCGAGTTCTAATGGAGCTGTGGTCTGAACAAGAAGTGTTCTGAGATCTCAGTGGACCAGAAAGAAGAGGAGGATTATTTTATTTTTACCTAAAAATCTAATTCTGTGGAGCTGCAACAGGGCAGCAAAAGAGCCACATAAGGCTCCAGAACCGCGTATTGCCGACCCCTGGTGAAGGGGTTTTGACATTGGGGTTCCGGGAGGGGGCAGGTTGGGTGTGTAAAGGCTGTGTAAATTTGACTGTTGCTTTATACATGCTAGGTGTGTGTTTTTCTTTTGTAGAAGAATAATTATTCTTCCCCTTACAGGAATGAACAGCTTCCTAATCTTCGCCCGGCGGACAGACATCAGGATGGTCTCTCTGGATATTCCCTATTTCGCTGATGTTGTTCTGGCCGTCAACGGGTCCATGAAGAACACCATCGCCATCGGAGTGGATCCCAAAGAGGGTAGGGGGGCTTTTTTAAACACTAATTTACTCTCAGCCTCATTTATGTGCTCAAGTTATCTTGCTGATAATGTAGTCTTCACAATTATTAGTGATGCTACTGCTGTGTTCACATGTTGGCATTGAGCTTAGTGCTTATCAAATATTTAGGAGTAAGCGTTGAGGAAACTGACGGAAACTGAAACAAAAAAGACCAAACACATGACTTTTTTTGGCTAAGCAAGCTTAAAATAGTAAATGTTACCCTCACTGTGAGCTTTATCAGGAACATCTGCTTGTATCTGCACTCACGTTCCACTGACCATATAGGAGCTCTTTGTAGTTCTACAGTTACACACTGTAGTCCATCTGTTTCTCTGCATACTTTGTTACCCTGTTCTTCAATGGTCAGGACCCCCACAGGACCCCCACAGAGCAGCTATTATTTGGGTGGTGGGTCATTCTCAGCACTGCAGTAACACTGACATGGTGGTGGTGTGTTAATGTGTGCTGCGCTAGTGTGAGTGGATCAAACACAGCAGTGCTGCTGGAGTTTTAAACACCTCATTGTCGCTGCTGGACTGTAGAATTACAAAGTGAAACTATATGGTCAGTGGAGCTGATAAAATGGACAATGAGTGTAGAAACAAGGAGGTGTATGTTTCAGCAAAGATGCATGTAAATATATTTGTGTAGAGATGCAGGGAGGGGGTTTATGAGCCCCCAGTGCATCAGTGTACAACACCCCCAAAATCTACCAAACTGCTGTCCGTCATGCAAACCTGGATTGGTTGAGCAGTGAGGAGGGACAAGAACTAAACAAATTATTTATCACATCTGTTATTTTATGTCTTCTATCTGTTCTCTTTCTTCTTCCATGCAGTGTGAAACTTTTCCCCACACTGAAAACCTTTTTTTGGGTTTCTTGCACATTTTGTGTATATTCTGGTTTGGTAAATGCAACATTGCCCCCTAGTGCCCACACTTGCATTACATGCATTGACAGACCCCCATCCTGCTCTCTTTTCTTAGGTAAAGTGTACTGGTCAGACAGCACACTGAAGAAGATCAGCAGGGCTAATATAAACGGCTCCGGCCAAGAGGACATCATCTCTTCAGGTATGGAGAGTAGCAAGCATCTCAGAAGCTGTACTAATAATAAATAGAACAAAATATATACAAAATCATGATTTATAGGGTGCTTTCTATTGGGAGGTGTCAATCTCAAACCCTAATTCCTAAATTTACATTTGGGAAAATAAAACTAAAAGTGTAGAATGATCATGAATTAAAAAAAAAAAACTTCATTCAAAAAATGCTCATGTCACTACAGAAACACAGTTTCAGTCTGTGAGTGGGTTTTGTTTTAGCCACGCCCCTGCATTTTAGAGCAGGAAGTGAGGCTGCATCCCTGTCCCTTATGGCCACATAGTGAGCAATTAGATCCCATTGTTTTGAAGTAAATGTGTCCCAAATTCTGAAAATCAGTGTGGAACATTAAGACTGCAGTTAAGTGCTTTTTTATGTTGAATGAAGAATATGATCATTGTCTGTGTGTACAGCTGTTCAAAGCTGAGTTTGCTCGTCATGTACTGGCTGCGTTTATGAGTTCAACATGAGCTAAAATTGTTACTCCCGAAACAGTCACTACTGAAACATTTGGTAAAGTTTGGGTAGTGCTATGATTGTTTTGGTAGAGACGAAATGTAACGTTCAATCGTTTGTTATAATAAAATAATCATAATTAACATATAAAGTCACTCAGAGCAAAATGATTTTAGTCTAAAGTCCCAAAATGTGTTTTGAACTCTGACCTTGAACCAGTTCACCAGTGTGATGATCCATATTAGCCCTTGTCAATAGTAAATGCAGTTACTGCAAGTAGAGGAAGTGCAGTCTGCATTGTGGCAGTTTTGTGCATATTATGTAGTCAGTATAAAACTCTTATGTTCACACCTCCTGTTTAGGCCTGATGACCACTGATGGCCTCGCTGTAGACTCTGTGGGCAGGAAAATCTACTGGACGGACACCGGAACCAACCGCATCGAGGTGGCCAACCTGAACGGTTCCATGCGGAAAGTTCTAGTTTGGCGGAACCTGGACAGCCCGCGTGCCATCGCCCTATACCACGAAATGGGGTAAAGCACCATTTTTTGGCTTTAAAGCGATAGTTTGAGGGAACAAATTAATTTCCACAGTTTCTCACTTAGAGCCAAGATGTTTGGTGTCTGAAGTTTGCTTTTTTAGTTTTAGCACTGGAGCTACAAGGCTAATGTAGCTAACAAGTAATGAACAAAATCAGGACTATTAGAGATACTGAACAACTTCACCCAGTTTTAGGTGAGTTTAAGATGATTAGCATGTGCTAAGCTTCTATGACTTGTTAGCTCCATTAGCCTCGTAGCTCTACAGAAGCAAATTTAAGACACCCGTGTAATAATGTGCCTTGATTGATCGCTGAACTATCACTTTAAGTCACATCCCTGTATTCTCCAAGCTCTGCTGTGTACATGCATGCTAAATCCCATTTCTGTTGTGTTTTAGGTACATGTACTGGACAGATTGGGGTGAGCATGCAAAGCTAGAGAGAGCTGGAATGGACGGATCAGACCGTGTAGTTCTGATCAGTAATAATCTGGGCTGGCCAAACGGCCTGGCCGTAGACAAGGCTGGCTCGCAGCTGCTCTGGGCAGACGCTCACACCGAGGTCAGTTTACTGGGGGTTAAAACGACTCGCTAGTCATGCATATTAATAGTACTGTGTATTTCTATGTGCTGTTAATTTATTGTGTGTGAGTTAAAAATAAATGAGGATTACTCAAAATCTAATTGCATATTAAATTCTTAAAAAAGATGGTTCTTCAAGGGTTCTTTAGTAAAGGCAATGGTTCTATTTATGTTCAGTATAGTTCCAGAAAGGGTTCTGCCATTGTCAAGCTTTAAAAGATCTTTTTGATTTGATTTTGTTTAATTTGTTTTTTTGAAAGATTTAGATTTAAGATGAATTTAATTTTTAAATAAAAAAAACTTATAATCTTAGAACTATTCAAAAAATGTGCATATCACTACCAAAACACAAAGTTTTAGTCTGTAGATGGAGCCTCATTTTAGCCACGTCTCTGCATGAGCTCTGCTAAAGCCTGAGCAGACTAATAAATCAATGTGATCAGTTATTAATCTCAGTGTTACTGAGCTCTGCTAAAGCCTGAGTAGACTGATAAATCACTGTGATGATCAGTTATTAATCTCAGTGTTACTGAGCTCTGCTAAAGCCTGAGTAGACTGATAAATCAGTGTGATCAGTTGATTGGAGACAATCAAACTGATAATCTCCTCAGTAGTGGACATGTGAGTGATGAGCTGTACTGGACTCCTGGGGATTGTGGAAGCAACATTGTACCGAATATGTGGTTTTCTATGTTTATGCTTTATGTTTTGTTTGTTCCCTTGCTTAGCGGATCGAGGCGTCTGACTTGAACGGTTTGAACCGGAGGACGCTGGTGTCTCCAGTGCAGCACCCATACGGCCTCACGCTGCTCGGCCCGCACATCTACTGGACGGACTGGCAGAGCCGCAGCATCCAGAGAGCAGACAAAACCACCGGCACCAACATCATCACCATCCGCTCCAACTTGCCTGGACTCATGGACATCGAGGCTGTGGACCGGGAGAGGCCGCTTGGTAAGATGTGGTAAATCTGCACAATGAGTGTGTTTACATGCATGTAATAACCTGATAACTGAGTAATTCTGATAACAATCGAACTATTAAGTGCATGTAAACACACTCACTGAGTTTCCGTGTTTCTATGAAGTTGACTGACGTTGGCACTGAGTTTTATGTCATTTCTGCCCTCTGGTGTTCTGTTAGCATACATGCTCTTCGGACACTCACTCTCAGCATTTTACCTGGGGTGTAAATCTGTCACCTCACAGTGATTCACTCTGATTATGATTCTTTAAGAAATGATTCAGTGTTTCACCATGATTAGTTTCAATTTGATTCAGAAACTTCAGAAAGTACACTGATTTATGCAAATGCAACTGGAATAGATATTTATGTATTAATGGAATATAGACTGTAAAAACACAAGCTTGCTTATTTCTTTATTGATTTATTTATTTGGACAATAATATTTTGAACTTGGAGGGTCAGAATTGTTCATCAGTTATGATTAAATATTATAATTATAATTAGAATAATGTATTTCTAACACTACAGCAAGTACAGACTCTGATATTTATGTAACTGAACAGAAATCTAATTAACCTCTCATTTAAGCAAAAAGCCAACAAAAATGACAAAAGCATCATTCCCTATTGTGCAAAATAAAAATTTTGAAATGCTAATAGCTCCTTCCATGCACAAAAACTGCCTTGTTAGATAAATAATCAGTATTCCCTGAAAAGCTTTGTCTGTACAGCCATACAAAACACACAAATACTATATATATTTAACTATTTAAGGTCCTTATGGTGATGCATGTTTGTTGTGACAGTAGGAGTGAAACACTGTAAGAATAGCCTTCATGTTTGAAGTATTTTTTTAGACTTAGTTGAAAAAAATATCAGATTAATCTTGTAGCCCTAATCATGGTCTAATAAAATGTTGTTTAGGGTTGCACAATATTGAGCATAACTTACAGTATATTCAAACAATACTGAATGCTTGATGTCACATAGTCTGCAATATTTACCTTTTTTTAGATTTTGTGGTTACCTTTATTCATCAAAACACTCACTAGAGCTGTAATTGGTCAGGATGCTCACAGCACTCTGTGATTGCTTAGAGGGCTCATTTGCACATTGCAGACTTCTACTGTATCACTTTTGCAGAAACCGATATCCTGGTAACTGTAAACAAACGCTAATTGCACAGACTCCGTGCTCTTCCTGTTCTTTACTCATCCTCCTCTTCACCTGTGCTCCGCCTCTGCAGGCTTTAACAGATGTGGGCGGAGAAACGGCGGCTGTTCTCACCTGTGCCTGCCGCGGCCGAACGGGACGTCGTGCGCCTGCCCTACGGGAATCCTGCTGAAGAGTGACGGCCGCTCGTGTGAGGAAATGCCTGAGACATACCTGCTCTTCTCGAACCGCGTCAGTGTCCGGCGCATTTCCCTGGACACCCCCGACCACACGGACGTACACGTCCCCGTCCCCGAGCTGCACAATGTCATCTCTCTAGACTACGACAGCGTGGAGGGGAAGCTCTACTACACCGATGTCTCTCTGGATGTCATCAGGTACGTAAACAACTAGGCTGCTGTTAGAGATGGTGCTGCAGTGAAAACATTTCACAACTTAGGCCTGATTCAAACGTGCTGCCTTTTGTATGGCGTGAGTGATGTGGCAGCATGAGGGCTACAGCTTGAACGCGCTGGCCTTTCATACATACAGTGGTTTTGGTGCTACCTGCATGCTTAAATCTTCGCCTCAAGCTGTGTGGAGCTGTTCAGTAATCTCTTAATAGACTTGCTGTGCTAATGTCGTTTTTGACACTGTACACTCTTATAAAAGAACTTTGGTAAAGGGAATCGTTCTGTTTAGTCCATTTCATGCTTAAAGCATTCTTTTCATGGTGAAATGGTTCTTCGGATTGATGGAAAATGTGTTGTATATGGTTCTATATTTATCTAATAATACAGTTGATGTGCATGTAAGTAGCTATTAGTATTTCAGTATTTTTATTTACCACAATAATGAAGGCTGCTTTTGGTTCTTCAGATTGTTGTGGATGGTTCTATGTAGAACATTTTTAGAAAATGGTTCTATGTAACACCAAAAAGGATGGTGCTGTTACGATGATATTTTTCAAGAGTGTATGACATGCTGTTATCTGTGAAAAAAGCGATGCCAGTTCTAGCTTCAGCTACTGTTTTTAGCTATGTTAATGTACTTTAGTTGATGTTTATAGATAACAGTGAGTCATACAGTGTCAGAAACCACATAATCAAGTCTATTAGAGATACTGAACATCTCACTCTTTGAGTTGACTGTTAAGGCATGCAGTTAGCACCATGCTAATTGCTAATCATGCCAATAAGCATACTTGTTAGCTACCTCATAGTTCCCGTGCTAAAACTACAGCAAACTTTGGGCAGACATTGTCTTGGCTGATTGACCATCTTTGGTAAGGGGTGAAATTTGATTTATTTGGCTTGAACTGAGTGGTAAATTATCTTCATGATTAAACTGCAAGAAACCTTGAAAATACCTTAAAGATCTAAGTTACATAAAGCAAGCTAGTTTAAAAGTGTGTGGCATTAAACAGCATGTGTTGCTGCAGCCGTGCTGCTTTAATGTGGCTTTTATGCCGTTTAAGTTGCCAGATTTTGTCAGAAAGTGAGAAATTGGACAGTTTTGTCTCTTTATAAACAGTCCAGGCGCTCAGACCAACCAGTAAAGTTAATGCATTTGTTCCCCAAGACATTTGTGCTTGTTTGATCGCCAGCCGTGACAGAATCTGGAAGCAAAAGCTCAAGATTTGTTTAGTTTTGCATGCAGCTCATTGAACACAAGCTAAACAAGCAAATGCTTCTGTTCTGCACACATTCTGCCAGCTCTTTTAGACAGAATGTGTTGTGCTGTTTCTGTCCTCATATATTCATTGGAGAACGTATGCTGCCCATCAAATGTTTGGGGACTAACTCTTCAAATGTTTTTTTGGTGCAAATCATTCAGTTTTCCTTGACCATATTAAAGCGCAATCAGATAAACAGTAACGCACGTTTAAATATTTATGCCAACATTAGTCACAGTGCTGCATTGGCCACGCCCATTTTCTCTCCCCTGTTGTGATGTCAGCACTCAAACCTTTCAGGTGTTTAAACCAGCCTGAGAGAAAAAGAGCGTAATGTGTGTTTTTAATTGTAGGAGAGTAAATCTGGACGGCAGCAGGATGGAGACGGTGGTCAGTCAGGGTCTGAAGACCACAGACGGTTTAGCAGTGGACTGGGTGGCACGGAACATGTACTGGACCGATACGGGCCGGAACACTATAGAGGTTTCACGACTGGACGGGTCAGCACGGAAGGTTCTGGTCAACAACAGCCTGGACGAGCCGCGGGCCATCGCTGTGTTCCCCAGCAAAGGGTCAGGGAGTGTGTGTGTGTGTGTGTGTGTGTGTGTGTGTGTGTGTGTGTGTGTGCATGTTCTTGTCATGCTATACTTGTGTGTCCTCATAGTGATGGGACAACATGACATTTTTGCTCAAGTGAGGACATTTTGCTGGTCCTCACTTAAGCATGTGCTGTTTACACCACAAATTACATTTTTGGAAAAAAACTAAAAGAACAGAAATTGTTTTTTGAATACTGAGGTTAAGGTCAGGGTTAGGTTTAGGCGTAGTATTACTTGGTACAGTAATACAACATTCAGCAGAATAGAAGTCCTCACAAGTATAGCAAGACAGATGTATGTATGTGTGTTTAGGTAACAGACCTCAAATTAATTTTTAATTGTGTTTTTTTTTTTTTAACTTTATTTATTGTTTATTTATTATTATTTCAATCAATCAATCAATCAGTCAACCTTTATTTAATCTCGGAGAACACTGAGGGTGCCCCTCATTTACAATGTTGCCGTGTTAATACAGAGCAAGGGATTGATAATGTGTAAGAACATATCAAATAATAAAAGTAAATTTAATAAATGAAGACTCAGATCAGGTAAGTATAAAAAGTGAAACATTAATAATAAAAATATAATAAAAAATAATAAAACAGTAATTAAAACATACATAAAATGTAAAGGTTAATAAAATCAAATCAAATCAAAATAAAACAAGAGGAAGATAAGATTAAAAAATTACTAATAAACAAATTTATTAAAATGACAGATAATAATAAAATAATTAAAATAAGAATAAGAATATTAATAATAATGGATAAAATAACAAATAAATAATAAAATAATGAAAATAAGATAAAACTGGTAAAAAATCAGGTAAAACAGTAGAAGTTTAAAATGACCAAGTGATGCCAGCGAGCTGAGCTTTAGTGTTTCCTGTAGTAAGTTCCAGCTCGCTGGTGCTCTGTAACTAAAAGCAGATTTTCCCAGTTCAGTAAAAACCCTTGGTACCTGGCATGTGATCCAGCCACTGGAACGAGTCTGATAAATACCATTATTTACAGATATCATTGAAGTAATATATTCTGGCAAATGGCCGGAGAGTGTTTTATAAATAAAAATAAACCAGTGTGTTTCCCGCCGTGTAGCTAGTGAGGGCCAACCAACTTTTCAAACTGTCTGCAGTGATGAGTGTTATAAGGGTCTCCAGTGATGAACCTCAGTGCAGAGTGATAGACTGAGTCCAGTGGTTGGGGGGAGCTGGCAGATGCATGTTTGTAAATTACACGGGAAAACAGGATTTATTTCTATATAGAAAACCGAGCTTCTGCCTACATTTGCTAACCAATTTATTAATGTGGGGTTTAAAAGTGAGTTTATCATCCAGCCATATGCCAAGGTATTTATACTCTGTGACTCTCTCGATTAAAATCAGTATTAGTAGATCTGGAAAATAGCATGAACTTAGTTTTCTTAGCATTTAAAACTAGTTTGTGTTTATGCAAAGCAACCTGTAGAGCATTAAATGAGCATTGCAGTTTTCTTATTGCAGCATCAACAGAGTCAGCTGAACAGTATAAAACCGTGTCATCTGCATACAGGTGTACTACTTTGCAGTCTGAGGCAGAGGCAGCAAGTTCATTAACATATATATTGAATAGAACTGGGCCCAAAATTGAACCTCGTGGTACTCCTTTGGATATACTCAAGAAATCTGATTTGTAATTACTCAGTGCTACACATTGTTGTCTGTCTGAAAGGTAATTTTGGGTCCATTTTCATGCATTTGTATCAAAGCCAATCTTTTGTAAGTTCCTTGAAAGAAGAGTGTGATCAACTGTATCAAATGCTTTTGATAAATCAATAAAAATGGCAGCACAGTGCTTTTTCCTGTCTATGGCCATATAGAGATCATTTAAAACCAGTGTGGTAGCGGAGATCGTGCTGTGTCTTTCTCTAAAGCCAGACTGATAGTTAAACAAGACAGAATTTTCGTGTAGAAATGATTTAAGCTGACTATTTATTAGAAGTTCTAAAATTTTAGCGAAACAGGACAATTTTGAGATTGGTCTGTAGTTATTTACATCTGCTACCTCACCTCCTTTATGCAGTGGAGTTACATGAGCTATTTTCCAGATCCTGGAAATTCTGCATGATAAAAGAGAGAGATTAAAAATATATGTTATGTATTCTAAAATAACTGGGGCTGCTAGACGCAGGAAGTAAGGGTCCAGCCCATCTTCACCTATAGTTTTCCGTGGATTTAGCTTTGATTTCTGCTTATTTTTTAGACCTTGATGATAATAAAAGTAAAAGGTTTACAATGTGCTTTGCTTAAAGATTGAAAAGCCTATATCATATATTTTTTTCTGTATTTAAATTGCAATTATGATATTTGTGTCAGTCATAATTCATTTGTACATGACTGTTTTCCAACCTCTCTAACATTACAAAGTCAGTGAATTCAGATCGAACGTTTTTGACACAAAGTTTCCATAAATAGACTGTACAGACTGGTACATTTGGACTCTTTTAACAATACTTACATACTACATACAACACTTGTTTAAAAAAAAAGTCAAGAAAATTTGGTTTTCTGTGATATAGGCCTTTAAAACAGGTAGGCTGAGAAACAAACTCCAAAGGAAAATAATAAAAACTTTGTGCCTGAGGCAGAATTAAAGTTATGATAGAAATTTTTGTCATATGTGGGTCAGAAGGTGTGCCTGAGTGTAATAATTTAAATAAAGGAGCAGTATAGTGCAGTTTTACCGTTACAGAGCAGAATGACCCTCACTGCTACTCATATACACTCAGCACTGTACAGCTCTATAAGTTGTCTCTTTGGTTCTTTCTGTAGGTTCCTGTTCTGGACAGACTGGGGGCACATTGCTAAGATCGAGCGAGCCCACCTGGATGGTTCTGACCGGAAGGTTCTGATCAACACGGACCTGGGCTGGCCCAACGGTCTCACGCTTGACTATGACACACGCAGGTAAGAAATGAGCATAAAACAGCATTAAAGGTTATACAGCCTTTCATAAAAATGCAAACTCTGGGTAGCTTTCTGGTGGTCTTCGGGACAGTACTTTTCAGTTGTAGTCCCCTAGTCTAAAGTCAAAAGGTTTGTACATATTTATTTATGTCTGTATGTATGTAATTATGGCTCACGTTTTACGTCACTGATCAGTTCTCAGAATCAGCTAAGTTAGAGAAAAATCAGCCGATACCGATACGTAGCTGATAATTTTTTCGATCTCTATTAAACAGTTCTAAGATAAACCATGCAACAGTGGCGCGCAAAGCAGCTTCATCTATTTTTTTTGCCCCTTGCCTCTAAAAACAGAATACAGTCTGCTTAATTTGACACAATTCCACCTGATTTCAGGTATAAAAAAAAGCTTATATTTGGCTGATCTGTTTACATTTTATGCATAAAGATACACAATAAAAATGATATCCAAAAACGCATTTTAAACAAACAAGATTTTTTTTTCCTTGTGGGTCTTTATGCTCTGTAGTGATAAATAGGTGGATCTTGAGGTGGTAAAGGTTGAGAACCCCTGATCTAGCCTCACTTTTATAATAAGACCCAGCTGATAATCCTTTAATACTGGTGGTTCATTTAGTCACCCACAGACAGGGCCAGCTATCTTGCACTGTGTACAAGATCATAGCCTGAAGATAATAAAGTATGCTCTGGGCTCAGAGAGACTCAGTCCAACATCGGTCACCATTGTGTTAGCATTTTTAAAACTTTAATGTTAACTCTAATGTTAATGTCAACTGTACAAATATTACAGTTAACGGATTTAAGCAGTATCCAGAGATCATGAACTAAAGTTACTTTTAACTTGTTTCCCATTTTGACATATATGCACATGATAATTTAACAATTTCTGCTCTCAGTCCTGACGTCTTTCTTAATGTTTGTGCATGTGTAGGATATTCTGGGTGGACGCACATCTGGATCGTATAGAGAGTTCTGACCTGAATGGCAAACTACGCCAAATCCTCGTCAGCCATGTTTCGCATCCTTTCGCTCTCACACAGGTACTGAACTCATCCGCTGGCCTGGATCCTTCCCTCTCACTCACTCACTCACTCTCTCGATCACTGTCACTCATTCCTCTGCTCACTCTGTCACTCCCAGTGTTGGACGAGCTTCAGCTTAAAAAATGCAGCGAACTGAGCTTAGTCACTCCATTTAAAAATTAGCTTGGCTACATGAGAGCTCCCCTCAGAGAATGCAGTTAGCCACACTACAAGCTACATTAGGCAGAATTAGGCATCAATATTGATGCCTCTTCATGCTGGATGTCTGTGAGTTTTTGAAAAGAATAACAGCTGATGTATTAAGAAAAATACATTTTGGTGGTATTGCTCATAATATAGATTGATATTTCGTGCATGTGTAAAGCCCACATCCATTAATAATTTATTTATTTATTATTATATAAATAAATAAATAAATTAAAAAAATATCTTAAAATGCAGTTTGTAAAATATTAAAAGTCTACCAGTTCATAGATTTGTTCAAATGTTATAGTTAAAGGGCCCATATCATGGAAAATATTATATTTTTTCATATGATCACTTTTTTGGAACAAGAGTTTGATGTAGTATGTAAACATATCGCTGCTGTCAGAACAAAACCTTGTATCTCCAAAATGGTAACTTTACAGGAGAAGGAAAAACATTCTTTACTTTAATGTAAGTCAATGGAACCAGACGTTTTCCATGTTATTTTCGGTCATTTCTTTTGGTCCATTCATCATGAAATTTACACATAGTGTAAAGAGCAGCCGGCATTTTTTTTAATTATTTCAAAAACTGAAAAGGGATAAAAATGGAGATACAAGGTTTTGTTCCGACAGCAGCCATTTGTCTAGTCCATATATACATACATATAGTCCATCTTTGAACATTAAGCTGTAAAAAAAAAAAGACCATTTTGAGTTAATTATTATGAAAACCAAGTGCATTTGCATTAACCACAGTAACCAAGTCAGATGGGGCTCAGCAAAGGGTCAGTTTCAACCAAACAATGTAGAACAAATTACTAAAATATGTGAAGATACTTAGTCTGGTGAAATTAAACACTGTTGGTCAGCGCTGTGTGATAGATAATATAAATAACACTGCTACAAATCTACTTGATTTGGAGCTTCAGTAGAAAAACATGCTGTCCAGCACTGGTCACCTCTCCGCTCACTCTATCACTCACCAACTCATCCACTCATCCACTCATGTTCTCTTTTGTTTTCACCCTTAACATATTGCCCCCTTCTTCCACATCCTTCCATCTCTGACCCTCATTTTTCTTCCCATCTCTTTCTCCCTTCCCTTCCCTCTTTTTTCCTCCTTCGTTTTCTCTCCTCCTCTCAGCTGAAGCCGGTCTCCTCTCCTCTAACCGCTTTCTCCCGAATCTCACAGCAAGACCGCTGGATCTACTGGACCGACTGGCAGACTAAATCCATCCAGCGGGTCGACAAACACACTGGTCGCAATAAGGAGACTGTACTTGCCAATGTAGAGGGGCTGATGGACATTATAGTGGTCTCACCAAACCGCCAGACTGGTAAGAGCACCAGAGCACTGACCTGTAGTTTTTAATGCCAAATTGAAAAATAGTGACCAAAAGCAGGCATTTTTAGCTAATAACTCTTTAGGGGTTTATTTTGTTAGAGGGCGGCGTGGCAGGTGCTAAAAAAGTTCTGTTGAAGAGTTTGTGTTCATCTGAGCCAAACCAGCCTGTGTGGAATAGAATTACAGCTCTGTGAAATTAATATATTTTTAGCATGGAAATACTTTGTGATTTCACAAAAATCAACACCGTGAAAAGCGGACGTATGCAAAAGTTTGAACACCCCTGGGCATTTTACATGTTTGTTCTGAAAGCAAGTTAACACATATAGTTTCTACTTACTTGTTGAGTTTAACATATTGGCTAAAAAAATAAACATAAAATTTGCACAAACCTTGTTTTACAAAAATGTTAAATTCAGTAAATAAACAGTAAACAACAATAAATAATAAACAATGTGTCTCTGTAGAGGATGTGTTCACTTATTTACACTTAGAAAATCAACAAAACATGGATTTTTGAGAACAAATTTTGCACACAACTGTATATCTGCCTGTTCAGTCAACAGCAGTTTAGCCCCGCCCATTCCCTCTGAAGTCATAAGGAGTGTTTCAGCCTGGGCAGTCAAGAGCTTGTTTACATATATCAGTCCTAAAGAAAGAGTAACAAAAACAGTTTGTTTGATTAAATGGGATAAAGAGAGGATGGAAAAATGTTTATGTAAAAATGACCTTTGTAGGTTTATAAGTTGACACCAATGTTAAAAGTGTACTTAAAGGGGAAAATGCAAATGAAAAGTGTAGAGTGTCTTTTCCTGGCAGGTACCAACCACTGTGGAGTGAATAACGGAGGCTGCACTCATCTCTGCTTTGCAAAGACGAACAGCTTCGTGTGTGCGTGTCCAGACGAGCCGGACGGGCGGCCGTGCTCCACCAGTGAGTTCAGAACAGCACATACACTATGCTATGTTTTATACGTTCATAATGATGAGAAATTACAGAATATTACATTTTATAGTACCCTAGTTAGGAAGACGAGGCATTGTTAAGGCTCATTTATACTCACATACAAAAAATAACACGTCAGTTTTAAACAATGTAACCATCACTGCCCACATACTTCCATGCGTTCTTTACATTGGCAAGGATGTTAGGCCGTGCATACACTTAAAGGCAGTCTAGAGTCAAAAGTTTCTGACAACAAACAACATGGCGGCAGTGGAGCAGGTCATAACAGAGCTGGTTTAAGGGCTGTACCATGAGGTGCTGTTTTAAACTCCTATAACTATGAGTTCAAAAGCTCTTAAAAATATAACATTGGTGTTTAAATGTTTTATGCTGTTCTATGTTCAGGAAATGAATGTATTCTTTTACATTAAAAATGTTTAAGCATTTATAAACTATGATTTTATTCAAATGCACCATATTAACTCATTCATATTGGACGTTGCTCGGGAGCGCCCTCTAGTGTTTGAGAAACCTGGAGGACATTACAGAGTGGAAATTCTCCTCTCTACAACTTCAGTTGCATCTTGCAGGAATTAAGCAAACAAATTTATATTACACCTATTCAAATGAACAGACAATACATACATCCACACATAAGCAACAAAGTAAATAAAAAAAATTTAATTAGGTATATAAATTAAATTAAAAAATGAAGTAACTAACTAAATAAATAAATAAATGTGTTAAATACACACATACATAAGGCTGGCATATAAAACAGAGATGGATATGGACTATGTTACTTAATTGAATGCTTTTATAATTTCCTTTAAAGAAGCGATGTCTTTATAGCCTTTTTGTTTTGTTAGGTTGTAATAATGTACCATCTACAAAAGAAATAAAAGAGGCAGTCTTGTAAACGGTGGTGTCTGTGAGACCGTTAAATACTTTGTGATGTGTGGACAAATTCTTTTTATTGTCAATGAGACAAACAGGCACCATGTCTAATGTGAACTGTTGGCTACACTGCCCCCCATGGCTTCCAGTGGTACTGCTCCGTTTCGTCCATATCCGAGAAATACGGACGAAATGAATGCAGAAGGCTTTGTCTGTATCCATGTTCATGTTTAATGTTGAGCATAAATGAGCCTTTAGCTGACTGTTTTGTAGTTGTTAATGTTCTTATAAAAGCTAAGATGACATTTCACCAGCAGCATAATGTGTCCAGTGTGTAGTGTTTATCTTTAAAGGTAAGAAAAAGGTTTCCTAATTTGCATAATTCCAAGACTTGATTTCAATAGGTACAGACAAAATTAAGCTTTCCAAGTAGGTTTCTCCTGTGTTCAGCTATGCTAATGTACTTTAGCTCATGTTTACAGATAGCAGTGAGTCATACAGTGTCAGAAACCACATAAATAAGTTTATTACCCAGATAGTGAGCATATATCTCTCCGCTGGCTTGATAAGGTGGCCCTTGCTGGCTGTTTTATTTATTGTCCTGCATACAAGATCTAACTTTAATCCCCTTTAAACAGATTGTAAGTGCATGTAGACTTTTATTTTGGAAAATAAGAAAGACAAATATGACAAACAACTGACAGGAAAAAATAATTACTAGGCCTAAAATGATTTAGTTGAAAATGTTGTCGCTGACACTGTTGTTGTGCTAGATTAGTTACAGCTCTATAACTGGCTTTATTTGTGATATCACTGTTAAAATGATTTGCTAAACTCTTTTACAAAGGATAATGAATGAAAGAAATGAAGGAAGAATAAGTAACTTGGACTGTGAGTGGAAAATGAGGGCTGAAAAGAGGCATTTTGTCTAATTATCTGCTTAACCACCGGTGGGCTGCCCAGTGTGCCGCCAGCTTTGCCGTCAGAGAGATTACAGAACAACATGTGCTTCGAGAAAATGCTTTTGGCATGCAGTTGGCACCATGCTAATTAGTGGGGTGCTAACTGCTAATAATGCTAATAGCTTCCATTACTCATTAGCTACATTAGCCTAAAACTAAAGAAGGAAACATCAGACACCAAAATGTTCAGGCTGATGGTGTAAGAGAGATATGGTGTATGTTTAATTTTTCTCTTAACTATGCCTTTAATTCTGTTCTTTCTCCTTTAAAGTTTCTGGTTATGTTCCCACGGTGCCTGACAGAGGGACCACCAGCACTCAGTCTCCAAATAAAAGAGTAAAAGCTCCTACGAATAAACCCCAGCCAGGTCATCCTGTGCTCAAGTGAGTATTTCGAAAGCTTTGAATAGCGTCTACAGCTAAATTCCATATAACATGACAGCAGTTCAGAGGACGTCTTTTCACTTCATGAGTCTGAAACATATGATGCCAAACATATTCTTGCATTTAGGGGTATAACTGTTAATTTAAGACTGGGGAAGAGAAATGGGACATTGGTTGGGGTTTGAGAGTCAGTTTTTGGAGCTGTTAAATACTAATGATATAAGGCCCAGTCCTATTTCTTATTTTTATCCCTACCCCTTGATTTTAAGTGTCACCTTGCCCCTTGGAACTGAGTTGAAATCTTCCCTATGAAATGGAACAACCCTCAAATAAAAACAAACATTACTTCATTAACAGGCTACTAGCGGTGTTCTGTAGGCGACCCTGTCAGTCTGCAGTGATAGCAGAGGAGGGTAAAGTTCAGCAACCTCACTGCTGGGCTTTAGTTACATTTAGGGAGTCATATGACTTCAGAGAGGGGGACAATTATTTCTTATTGCCCACCCCTAATTCTTCAGTGATATGAAGCTGAAGTCAGACATTTGCCAGCTTCTTGTTCTGATTTACCTGTTCCACCTTAAATGGAGCAGTTACATTCTGGCACTTCAGGCGTCAGTACTACTGGACTGTTTAAGGTGGAACAGGAAAATTAACTAGCTAGCTACCAAGACGCCAGCATACTATTAGCAGTTTTTATGCCTGTTATGAAGAAAAGGACCATAACACACTGAAACAACATCAAACTAAGATAATATAATGTTTCGTGTATTTTTTAGCAGAGAAAAATCTCACTTTTGTGGGTTTCTTTGGTCACTTGTGCAGCCATCTTGCTGGGTTATTAACAAACGTTGATTAAACAGACGTTACTGTTTTTGTGAGACTCATGACCCAAAGAATATGTTCTTTACTTTAATCATTTATATTTGAGATGAAATTTCTTCCTTTCAGTTTTTCATTTTTATTCCTCCAGCTATAAATCCAGTTATTATAAGAATTAAATTGATATGTAACATTATATTATTTATGACAAGAGTAACACCGATTATTCTTTGTTCAGCTGTACAGATAAGTCTGCTGGTGTGGAGAACTGCCTTCAGAACAACGTGGTTTCTGCTCCTCATGGTATGAGAGGAACTGCAGCTTTTCTCTGATCATAACCCATTTATTAGAGGAAAATCACTGCTTCAGGATTTATCACTCATCCACTTTCTCTTTCCTTTTTTGTAAAGGGGAGGGGCTTCATGTCAGCTATGTGATTGGTGGAGCTCTGACCGTTCTGGCTATTCTCATACTTATAGCCGTGTACATAATTTACAGGTGGGTGCAGATGAGTCTTGTCAGGCTTCATAGCCTTAAGATTATTTATGATTCTGATGTTATCATAGTAATTCAGTTGACTTATGATGATTGATGGGTTATTTAGTAAAACAGATTCTCCTTTATCTTTTTACGAGCTTGGCCTAATCTTTATATTAGTGAAATACTAAACTATCATCAACTGATCTTCATTCATCACAAACTGAGCTTTACAGTTATTCCACTTATGAAACACTAATATAGAATATAAGTGATGAAAATACTGCAAAAGAAAGCAAATTTTATTGACGTTTCAGTCTAACGTTTGTAAAATGTTCTCATCTTTGTCCTCAGGCACAAAAAGTCGAAGTTTGCCGATCCAGGTGTGAGTAATCTGACCTACAGTAACCCTTCATACCGGACGTCTACACAGGAGGTCAAAATAGAGACTGCTCAGAAACCTCCCATATACAACCAGCTGCGATATAAAAAAGAGGTGCGTCTTTCTTTTTTTCTCCTTTTCTTTCTTTTTTTACTGTAATAAATAAAACGATGGATTCTGTATGAATCCATTGGTCAGTGTTTGTCTAGGGATTTTTGGCATCTACGGTACAGTGAGGCACAATCAAACACAGCATAAAAATTATCACAGATTCTTGATGTAGTTAAACAGACTCAAGCAGAAAATGCTTTTTTTTTCATATCAAAATCGCTTCAAAAGTTAACTAAAATCAAATAAAACTGCTGCAAGCTGAGTGGAGGTGGTTAGAGACTGAAAGTCTAAAATGTTCATGTGACCCCAGCAAGCGAAGCTGTAGAGTTTGTCTGATCCACTCGCACCAGTGCAACACACACTAACAAACCACCACCATGTCAGTGCAGAGTGCAGAGAATGACCCACCACCCATATAATACCTGCACTGTGGGGGTCCTGACCATTGAAGAACAGGGTAACAAAGTATGCAGAAAAACAGATGGACTACAGTCTGTATCTGTAGAACTACAAAGTGGTATATGGTCAGTGAAGCTGATAAAATGGATAATGAGTGTAGAAACATGGAGGAAGTTGTAATGTTATGTGATTGGTGTAAATATGTATATAATGAATTAATTATTCATCCAATACCAGAATGTGTTGGGTTGTGCCCCACAGTATCCTGCCTCATTTACTTCATGTGGATTTACCGGCTGAAAGAAATCACTCCTGATCCTCACTTCCCTCTCGTGCTGTTTCTTCCCTCACTGCAGCTCGCTCACCCCTACAACTCTCTCTCTCCCTTCATCTTCTGACCTGCTCTTTTCTTTTCTCCATCACGCCGGGCTGAAGCAGGTAGTAGAACAGCATGAGGACATCACAGTGCATTCCAGATTTAGTTAACCCTAAAACACAATCAGGTTTTCCCAAAAACCTGCATCCGCCTGCGCTTTTTCAGACATCCTAACTCTGGATCAGTGCTGGCTGCTCGCTTAATGATCAAACTTATTTAATTTTGGGAATTCTTTTCTGTTTTGGGTTGTATAACAATCGAGAGTTCATACATATACGTTAATGAGTCGTAATTCTGCTGCAGACTGTTTAAACATAACAGCATAATTATTTTTATTATTTTAATTCATTCAGCACTAACTGAAATTGTATGGTTTACTAGACGAACAAGCATGTTGTGTTGAGTGCAGTGCTGATCTGATTGGTTGAATGTTGTTTGAAGATTTATAAGTAGGCCTGGGTGACCATCTTTTTTTAAGTTTGTAATTTGAATAGCATTAATGCTGTGCAGTAGCTAATTTAGCTAAAGTTGTTCACTATTCTAGCTGCAGTTTTAGTAAGTTATAGATCACATTCCTTTGAAACGTACTAAAACCTCAGCTGGATTAGCTATTACGCTGGCTAGCATGCATATTTGCTGTGCTAACTACATGCTAGCCACAGGTTCAAATTGTTTTGCCTCTTTTCTAATAAACAATGCATTTGTTTGTGTGTGGCACTTTAGTTCCATCATTCAGACTGAAGGTTTTTCAATAATGAAAGGTTTGTTATTTGAAGCTATGTTAAACCTGGCAGGTTTTTAGTAGGTTTACATTTGTACAATGCAGCTAATAGCAAGACTAAGGTGGCCAGATGTCCCCATTTTACGGGGGCAGTCCCCATTTTGGTGGCATGTTCCCAGCTGAAGCTGTTACCAGAAATGTCCCCATTTTTTAATTGTAAATTAAAAACACACCGTAACGTCCTTAGAAAGACCTGCAGCAGAGCAGACGGGCAGCCCATCAGTGGGCTCTGATTTGTACAGACATACAGTCTACTTGAATGTAGCTGCCATGAGATCTACAAACAGTGCATCATTTATAAACTGTGTCACTTTTTCAGCCTCCATATATGACATATGGCATATGCTGATAGCAGTGTCTCTGTCTCTTCAGAACTGGAGCTGCCCAGGGGTGTGTTGAGGGTCTGGGTAGTGGGCTACAGACACAGGGCTATTTTCTGTGACCACAGGTCTCTGCCTCATCCCTGCCTGAGCCACTAGACTTAGTGACTTTTGAGGCCCTTTTTACTGAGAGACTTTATTTCTAAAAAGTTATAAGTGACAAATATCACAAGGGGAAAGCAAGAACCACACATTTTATTTATTATTTATTTATTTATTTTTATTTATTATTTATTTCCATGCATGCTGACCATTTTCTTTATGTATTCCATAGTTTAGCAGTTTCACTCACCATGGTAGCTACTGTGTGATTTTTTGATACAGTTTACAAAGTTACGTACCTCGTTTTATTTATTTATTTTTTTTACTTACAAAGTTAGTACCTAGTTTTATTAGTCAGCCTTCACCAGAGTTTATTACAGTACAGCAGTTATCATGGTCAAATACATGAAACTGGAGCTGACCCCCCTTTTTATTTTATAGATAGAAACATTGGCTATTTTAGTGACATCTGCTTATTTGTCTTTAGTTTATCTATTTGAGTTTAACTACTCAGGGTGCTGACGCTCAGCCAAAAATCAAACGCCAGTCTTCTATATATTTTTTAAGGCTCATCTGTTGTTTTTACCAGCTACAGTTCGAGGTGCAGGAATGAAATGAGAGTCTGTAAAGAGTCAGACGTTAAAACAGGAAGATTATGCTGACATGCTGCTAGAACCGACGTGCTGCTAGAAGAAGAGGAAAGCAAGCTGTGCTAATGAATTTCCTTATTTTAATTCCCTCGTTTCGTCATAAAATGTGTCCCACCAGCAGTGAACTGAACAGGGTTTGGGTTAAAGCGGACCGAGACCCGCAGTTTTTTGTCATGCCGGTTCAGCTGTTTGATGCAGACCCGAATACGGATGGAGCGTTCACTAATGACAAAACGGAGCAAACTAAAGAAAAACGTTTGATAGGCCCGCACCAAACAAGGTAGGGGGAAGTGCCTTGAGGAACCTTTCCATCTATGGCTAACTGTCTCCACTGCGTGTCCACAGCTGCGTCGTCTCAAACTACTGCCTCCCACTAAGTACAGCCCACTGGTTAAGAAACCATGCCTTAGTCTACACAAAACCTCAGGACTATGTGAAGCAAGTTGTGCATGATACAGAAAAATGTATCGTAATAAGATGTTTGCCTCAGCCCGGTTTATGAGAGCCCAGTTTATCAGTATAACACTGAAAATAAAGTGTTGGTGCTAACTCACTGCTAATGCAGTTCTTACTAATGAATACTGTGTGTGTGTGTGTGTGTTCAGGGTGTTGGTGAAGGCAGCTACACCAAAGAGAAGATCCGGATCGTGGAGGGCGTATGCTTGCTGTCAGGGGAGGAGCTGTACTGGGAGGATTTAAAGCAGCTGAAGGTGTGCAGGGGGAGTGGCCTCCACGCGTGCATGCGCACAGACACCGTCTCTCTGCAGGCTAGCTCCGCCTCCCTTGATGACACAGAGACCGAACAGCTGCTGCAGGGCGACCAATCAGAATGCTCCAGCCTAAACACAGCCATGGTCACGCCCCAGCGGCACAGCGCGCACCCCGACACGGGCTGGGTCCCCAACCGCAAACCCTCCACTGAGAGCGAAGTCTGATCACACAAACACATGAACACATATACACACAAATAAACACATAACATATGCGTAAGACTGAATACACATGATGCAATCACCTGCTGGGCCCAGGCTCCACCCACAAATGTGTTTGTACCTACTGTTTTTAGGTTGTATCTTTACAGAATGCTGGTAAAAGTGCCATTCAGCCTAAATTCAGTTTATATCACAATACCTACATTTAGAGCCAGTTATTCATTCAACCTAATGAGAAACTGTAGAACAGCCTTAGTTTATATCACAATACCTACATTTAGAGTCGGTTATTCATTCAACCTAATGAGAAACTGTAGAACAGAGTTTATATCGCACTTTACTTTTAGAGTGACTTATTAACTGAGTTGCTTGGGTTAAATGGGATTTTTACCAGTGTTTTACAACTGAGCAACAGTAGCTGTGAAAGAACACATTTGTGGGCAGAGCCTGGAGTGGGTAAATTTACATAGCCTTCACTCTTAGGCATACACTACTGTTCAAAAGTTTGGAATCACTGTTTTCAATCATATTAAACTAATTTTGTTGCAGATAAATGTATAAAACAAATAAGATGTTAATACTCTTGAATTTCACAGGTTTCAAATAATCAATAGGTTAGATGTGTGAATAATGTAGAAGATTCTAAAATGACTTAGAAAGATGTAGAACATCAATAATTAATATATAACATAATTAATATCCAGAATGCCTCATATTTGAAATGTAGGGATCAAAACTCAGACAGATAATTAAGATAATCAATGACTATAAATACAGTATATCATTTACTTTCTCGCTGGAAAAGTGCAAATATTACTGATAATGATACAGTACTTTCTGGATCTAGCCTGTTATTTCAGTCCACACTGTATAAGTTATAATTAAATAAAATAACAATCATTACTGTGACTCCAAAATTTTGAACAGCCGTGTATATACATACACACACTTGAAATCTGTAAATCTGAGCAACTCTATTACTATTGTGAAGCCACAGAACAAAGTCAGATATTTAACAACCGATTTGAAGTACAAAGATGGTAATAAAACTAGAATGTCTATTTTATTTGATGTACAGTTGGCAAAACATGCACGCACATACATACATACATACATACATACATACATATAAGCATATATAGATACATACATTCATACAGAGGGTTCCAAAAGTCTGAGACTACAATGGAAATCTTGGATTGTTTTTATGTAAACCTGGAATTAAACAACAAAGTTTTAGAATTGTGAAAAATTTAAAACAAGTGTTAGAAGTTAAATGAAGAAGAAATATTCAAAATTATGCTCTGTTTCTGACACTATTCAAATATAAGCGAATTTGTGACAGTGTGGGGTCCATGCAGCTCATGTGCATGCTGTCATTAAAGCAAAAGAGGGACACACCACCAAATACTGAGGAATTCTGAAATTCACATTCAAAGAATCTACTTTTCACTCAGATTGTTATGCTAATAATGTCATTTATAATGAATAACCTTATGTTAAATTCAAAAGGAGTGCAAAATAGAAGCATTTTCACCAGTGCTCTTACATTTTTGGACCTCACTGTAAACACATACATACACTTACACTAACACACCACAGCAACATCCTGGTTTCCGGCCCTCCGTCCACCATCCCTGACCTTTCGACCCTGACCCTGACCTCGACCTCCTTTCATACACATGACTGAAACGAGAAAAGAGCTGATGGAGCGAGAGAACAAAAGAAAGACATTTTCCCAAGTTGGGAGCGAGACTAAAACCTGAAATATCCTGGAGTTTGTTTTTTGGTATACGAGGACAGCGTGCTGTGTATAAAATTCAGCTTTTTGTGGACTTCTGATGCAAAAAAAAAAAAAACAAAGATTTTTCTGATCGTGGACAGTCACCACCCCTCATCGCTCGTCATATCTTTTATGGACTTTATGAACTTATTTATGAACGTTTTGTACTTCTGAGTGGGCTGTTCGTTGTGTTTTATTTTGTTTTAAATCCTGTTTTAAAGTGCTAAGACTGTTAAAAGGCCTCATGCATTCATAAGACTGAATAATGATGGTGCCAAAGGACAGAAGGCTTTCACTCACGGGGAAGTCTCTGTGCTTTTCGAACCTCCGCTGGGACGCAGATTTTCAGATGAATCAAGGTCCAGTTTGGAAGAGCTAATGCTAATGCTAGCGCTAGCGCTAACGCTAACGCTAATTTGACTGAACGAGACGGAACAAAAACGTGGTTTTGTTGTGAACATTGCCTTTTTCCTCATCGTCTGTCTCATGGAAATGAAACTTTTACTACTTTTGCTTTTGTAAACACCAGATTTAGTAACGTATTGAGGCTAAAAGGATTAGCAGACTAAAAAAAATAATAATAATGACTTGTCCTCGGGGAAGCTAGTCTGAATGAAGTGTAAGTGCCAAACCTTGCTGTTGTTGTTGATGTTGTTTTTCTTCTTCACTATATTTATATTTCTGGAGGAGTTGTATTTGGCATTTCTCTTTTTACATTTTACATTTTTACATTTTTACAATGTTGATCAACCATCTCAGAACCTGCAAAGCACCATGCACTTACAGTCATGCAGCTCTATGAAGCTTCATGGGGCTATCACGAGTGTGTAATTACCACTGACCATTTAGTTTGAACACTCATTCTAAGGAAAACTGTAGTTATGTAGTCGCTGTTGTATCAAAACCTCGCAATTTTTTCGGTGTTTTTGTCTTTTTTTACACCATCTGAAAGCTGTGTGAACATTTCAAGGTGAAAGGGTCAATAGACATAGTCCAAAATGACTACATTAACATGCATTAAAATAAACGCTTGATCATAGAGGTTTTGTTACCGTGGCAACTGTATTTAAATTAAAGGAATACTCCAACCTAATTTCAACCTACTCTCCTTCCGCTGCTCTACGCTCGAATATCACGGATGATAATTTCAGCATGTTTCCCTGAACTTAGCAAAACAACAGAAAACCCCTTCAGTGCCCACTGGGTTCTATTATAAGTGTGATTCTGTTATAACAAAACTAATATTAGCAATATTACAACCATTTGCATGCGTAAGTTGGTTCTTCAGATTGATGGAGAATGTGTTGTGGTTCTATATAGTACCAAAAAGGGTTCTGCTGTTGACATCACAATAGCAGAACCCGTTTTGGTGCTATATAGAACACTTTCCCCATCAATCTGAAGATCCATTTCACCATGCAAAGAACCATTTAAGCATGCAAATGAGTTCTATATAGACCTCAGTTTCTAATAGAACCATTTCCTTTACTAAATTTCCCTTGAAGAACCATCTTTTTTGAGAGTGTTTTGTGAATGTATTATGTCACATATATTATTGGCCTCAAGCAGTGTTCTCATACTTATCTTCATAGTAATATTCATTTTTTACAATCATATAAGCAATTGAATACAGCTATAGAAATAATAATAATCAAAAAATTGTGATGCTCGAAATACTCATTTAAACCGGAATTGAAAAAGAAATTTCTTTTTTCACAAAGAGCCCTTGTGGACCATCTTTTTTAGGAGTGTATTGTGAATGTACTATGTCACATGTATCATTGGCTTCAAGCAGTGTAATCATACTTATCATCATATTAATATTCTTTTCTTTATAATCATACACTGAATTGAAAACAGCTACAAAAATAATAATATTTAAATAGTGGTACTAGATATACTCATATAAATTGAAATTTGAAATATTCCTTCACCAGGCCCTGTGTTTTCTGTTTTCTTGTATTTATTTTTATGTTTTTTATTTCATATAAAGCAGAACATGAGTGACACAAAACATATTTGACAAGGATACATATTTACAAAAAGAAAAAACAGATGCAAAGGATCTTTAATACGACAATTGACTATTAACTTTCATTTTAAAAAATCAGTGTTGCAATTTATTTCTGCATTGAAATTATATCATATTGTAGAATAAAAAAACATTAGTTCAGTACTTTAGACCCCAGTTGGCTTCTGTTATAAGCCTTTTATAGCAAAACCTCATAAACATTTTTGTTTTCTAAGTGCAGGGAAATTACAGTAAACCACAGTAAGCATCTGTATGGTACTGAAGTCAGAGAAACGCTGGAGTATTCCTTTAAACAATGCTTTGAACTGTTTTTTGTACTTTTGTGTTGTTGGAGACGCTTTGAGGATCATTTTAAACCCGCACGAGTTTGTGTTCTCAAAAGTAAACCTCCAATTTCAGCGCCCACGCTGAACCTGCTGCTACAACCTGCACCCAGCACTGAGGCCAATGAGGAGCGATGGTCTTGGCAGCTAATTATCCTCAGCTCGAAACTGTTCACTCACACAAACACTTCAATCTCATGAACTAACAGCTATATGGAACCTGCTTTCCTTTTTAATGCGTATTTCAGATTGCTGACAGAAAATGTTGTACAGAGTTCAGAATGGAGAGAAAAACAAGTTTGTATGTGTGTAAAGATGTTGTGTTGATTTATTGTATAGTCTTTTGTACAAAGGGATTCTGTTTTTTTATGTGTAATTAAGGGGAAAGTTAACATTTTGCCAATTGATCAAGTTTTTCTACCTGCTGGCACAAAGTCAGATGAATTTATGAGCATCGTTTCATTTGTATTTGTATAAATTCAAAATGCAGTTCAAATTAGTAACAAGTTATTTTTTTAGTTGTTTAAGCATTTTTGGTACTACTTATTACTAAAACACTCATTTTGGTACGTTTTAATTGAATCTACTCATTTTATCCAGGACTTTTTTTTGCTTTTTCAGCTTTGGAGCAATTTGTGCTTCTAAGGACATCAAAAGTAAACATTTGTGAATTATTTAATCCGGCGTACAGTTTTATGACACTACGGGTGGCTATACTGCATGTCCCAATACATAGGCGTAATATATTTGCAGTATATTACATATATTTGGCAATATATTTCATTATTTCCATGAGTTAAACAGCTTCACACAGAGCGAAACTGCTACTAATGTCTTTATCTGACTTTGTGAAAGCAGAAAAAATACATATATATATTTCATTGCCAAAATGTTGAACAGTCTCTGTCTTTACTCACTGGAGAGGAACTATTTAACCACTTTAATTGTCTCCAAGCCTGGTGAATGATAGGGTTGATGCCAGTTATTTAACAGAGTGCTCTTTTATGTTTCAGAAATACTGGTCACATGTAACAGTTGTAAAGTTAACTAAAGAGATATTTATAATTTCTTTGTTTGGTTGTCACTTAGATGTAAATATAAAAAGACTGTATATGTATTTTCCCCATTGCAATACTAACAAGCTGTGTTGTGTGACAGTGAATTACTCCTTTGCTATCTTTTAATATAAAACTGCATTTGCATTTGAATAGAAATGTAGCGTACTGTTGTTTTTCCAATGGGGATTTGGGTTTTTGGGCTACACTGAAATGTGGAAGTGATCTGTAAGTGGTTGTAAAGTAAAATAAGCAGATGTCCAGTTCAGCTTGATCTGTACATATTTTTTTTTGCTGATTAGCACTAGGAAGAGTCCAAACAGTCACATATAGGCGGTATCTGGCAGTAAAACTAGGATATTATAGGTCCCAGTGCATAAAAATGAATGCAGTCCCCACCCATATGAAAAACTTTCACTGAATTTTAAAAGATGGCTATGTAATTTGCTTGTTTATTCTCTATTTTTGTCTCAAAGAAGCTGATGTTCTCAAGGCCACTCCAGTCCTACAGCATCTACTGTTAACATCAAATTAAATGTTTACATTAGACTACAGTCTCAAAAAAGGTGGTTCTTTAGTGAAGATAATGGGTCTTTATAGAACTATGAAGGCTTAAAGAACCATTTACGTGCTTAAATAGTTCTTTGCATGGTGAAATGGTTTTTCAGATTGTTGGAGAATGTGTCTATGTAGAACCTTTTTGAAAATAGTTCTATATCAGGGGTGTCCAAAGTCCGGCTCCAGGGCCAAATGCGGCCCGCAGTCAGATTTTAATTGGCTTCTGTTTCAGAGTTATAAGTGGCCCACCAGCTAGTACGCTGCAGTTCTTCCTTTCACCTGTTGGGGGCAGTGCTGTAAGATTACAGTGAGTGCGTTTACATTCACTCAATAATCCAATCATAATCGGATTTCTGCAGTTATCTGATCATGAAGTGGTGAAGCACACTCTGATTTCTTAGATGGAAGAACCTCTGATTTCTTTCAAATTTCACAGTCAAACAGACTGCTGTACCGGAAATAAGCGAGCAGTGTTGCCGTGAGACGCAGCAAAACACTTTTAGAGCGACCCTGAAACCAAATACATGCTTGACGAAATGAAGGATTTAAATATGCTTCATCTTCTAGATGATGTATGTTCATATTTTCAGGTTAAGTGGCGTGATGTTTTTTAAAAAAAGGCCGCTTATGAAGTTTGAGTTTTACGTTACGTTTATGTCGTGTCTTATTCTGTGAGTTTATTGGCTGGTTGTAAAGCAGAAATCTGATTACTGTCTGACTCATGTAGATCCGGAGTTTCTCAGTATCTGATTACTCAAGAGCATTTACACTAGTTTATCAGATTACTGACAAAATCTGATTTTCTGCAGTTATCAGATTATTAAGTACATGTAAATGCACTCAGTGTAACGTAACAAAGTTAGCTAAGTTTAAGAGCCTTTCTTCTCTGACTAGACCTGCAGCTTCATTTACTGACCACATTTAGTCCAGACTGCAGCCGTAAAGCTCAAACTAACACTGAGAACCAGAGATTTTGGCAAGATGGAAAGTTGAGTACCACACAGCAAATCCATTGTTACAAGTTTGGCATTGTAAACAATAGCAGAACCTCATGGTGCTATATAGAACCATATGCAATACGTTCTCCATCAATCTGATGGTTAAGTGTTCATGGCTGTGTATAGAATCACTGTCTCTACCAAAGAACCCTTGAAGAACCATCTTTTCTTACCTCACAAATGCTTTTTGACTAGATGGACACATTCACACTCCAAAATCTTGTGGAAAGCTTCCCAGTAGAGTGGAAGCTGTTATAGCTGCAAAGGGGGACCAACTCCATATTAATGCCTATGTTTTTAGAAAGGGATGCTCATATAGGTGCAATGTATATGTGTCCGCAAGTGTTTGGCCATATAGTGTATGTTGTTCAGAAAGTGGATCTTTCTGTGTCTTTACAGTGGTGGTGATAGGAACCAGGGGTCTCCATGACTACAACACAAATATAGACATTTTATTTACTATCCAAAACCACCAGTGAACCTACGCATGTCTTCTGAGTTTTATATGGAACACTGATGATGGAAAATAGTGAGCAATCTTTTTCTTGGGGTCTATTTTGCCTCACAACGACCTGCATGTATCCCTCCACCATGAATGAATTTTAAGGCCAAAATCTTCTCAAAACTATCATAAAACAATGTCTCAGACATCAGGCAGTGGGCTTTTATAGTCATTACATATCAGTGTTGGTGGAAGAAAACCTCGTACCTCCAAAATGATAACTTTACAGGAGAAGGAAAAACCCTACTTTACTTTTAATGTAAGTCAATGGAACCAGACTTTTTTCCAAGTGATTCTGGGCCACTTCTTTTGGACCATTTTTCATGAAATTTACACACAATGTAAAGGGCAACAGGTATTTTCAAATTATGTCAAAAACTGAAAAACAACAAAAAATGGAGATACGAGGTGGTTGATGGTATTCAGGTCTTACTAGCTCTCATTGTGTTCCTCCACCTGAAAAGCTGGAAAGTGACAGACAGAAGCACATCACAGCATTCAAACAAATGTGGAGTGGTAAAACAGTACCAGGAAGGTTATAAAATTAAATGTCTTCTGTTCTTTTTTTTCCTTTTTTTCCCAAGTTGCCTTTAATTGACTATTTTTTGTTGATCAATAAAGACTCTTATTTAGCTACCATTTATTTATTTATTTATTTTCCCACTCTGTTTGCAATGTATGCATTGTGTGTCTATACATTTCTTTTACATTAAAAAATTGTGTATATATATATATATATATATATATATATATATATATATATATATATATATATAATAAAATCTTAGTACGTGGCAAAACACTGGGTCTCTGTTTTTTGTAAAAGCTGTTTGCTTTTTAGATCTCATGCAAAGAGACCATTTAAGCATGTCGTTTATCAGAATTTATAAAAAATAAAAAAAACATATTTCATATATATTTGGCTATCATTTATTTTTTTCTGTGTGGGAAATGAACACGATTGGTCCACTACGAGTGAGTGGGAGGAGCGAGTCAGTTTACTTTTAGAGCGTTCTTTTAAACTGGCCTATCAGCTGACGCGCCCCTAACTCAGCCAATTAGAAGCGCGCTTTCCGTTGCCTGCCAATTCTTAGCCAATCAGCGGCGACCTTTTAGCAGCGGTGAGATTTCAAACGCGGGCCGTTCAGCTGCACTGTGTTGTCGAGCAGAGCGGAGAGTGTTTATCGCGGATTTAGCTTTATAAACTAAAATTTTTATGTTTTAGCGGCATATTGTTCGACTTTTCAGGTAAGTGTATACACTGTCTTTGCAAGACATTGTCTCGTTTAGTGTATATCGGCAAAAAATCTGTTGCTTATGCTAATTTGACACCAAGTTCGTTACAAGGTCTAACTGCTCTGCTGTTTAAACCTCCTCTCACTTATCGTTAGCATGTAGCATCTTAATCGAATTAAATGAATTTGGGTAGATGAAATACCGTTTACTACCACCGATGTGTTCTTATATAGCTGATAAACAGTATAATGTTATGCTATGTTGAAAGTTATTAGTGCTGCAGAACTCACTTGAACTCAGTTTGTATGTAGCTATTTAACCCTAAAATCAAGTCCTATACAAAGAGACAAAAGACATACTGGACAGTCATCGCGAAAGTCTTTCTTTGTATAGTACTCTTTCTTTTTGCAATCTTGGCTAGACCACTCACCATCTAACGGACACTTGGGTGGTCAAAGATTGTAGGAATTATGTTTAACCAGCTCATTATAGTTAAGTGATCAGTCTACTTAAAGGGACCATTGACATCCATTTTTCCAGGCTTATAAAGTATCTATATATAAGAGCAGATTTGCTTATAGGTCTGTTATTTATTTATTATTTATTATTTTTTTAATAAGGTGTGCCCACAAATTAATATATTGAGGCCACAAGTCAAGTTTCTCATAACTCGTGGCCTAAATATTTATTCCAGGTTTATTAACTTCCTATATATATGTGAGTGGATTTGCTTATAGGCCTGTTGGCTAAACTGCAGCAGAACAAAATCATTATTTACAGAACCCCTAAAGTGGTGTGGTATGGTATGGTTATTTTTAATAAGGCGTGGCCACAGATTAATATATTGAGGTCATGAGTTAAGTTTCTCATAACTCATGCCCTCAATATATTCATGTGGCCTCAATGTAGTAAATTGTGGTCATACTTTATCAAAAAATAATTGCCATGTCATCACCTTAGGGGCTCTGATTATTTGACTTTCACTGTAATGTATAGAATAATGCTTGAGTACTGCCTCCTTTTAGGTAATCGTTTGAGCTGAACATAGGCTGACCATCATGGGGGATGACAGTGAATGGATGAAACTTCCCACTGACCAGAAATGTGAACATAAGGTCAGTAAACTTACCCTACGGCTCCTTTTTTATTGTCTGATCTCTTATGTTTCTAAATGAAGCATGCTGTAATATATATAAATAATATTGCTTTATGTCTTCTCACACCCAGCACACACATTTGCATATTTGTCACTTCTTGGCTATTTTGTATATACTTTTTCTATACTGTTTAATTGAATTTTTTTGCTTCTTTCTCTTGAATATCTATTTAGGTTGTTACACGTCTTACATGTTACAGTTAATTGTGTGTGTAAAAGTTGGTGGAATATAACTGATTCTGATTGGTGGCTGAGCAAAACTTTTCTTTTCCCAGGTTTGGAAAGCGAGATTAAGCGGCTACACAGAGGCCCTGCAGCAGTTTCAGAGGATCACGGATGAGAAGAGTCCAGAGTGGGGGAAATATCAAGGACTGATCAAGAAATTTGTCACAGACTCAAATGCAGTAGCACAGCTCAAGGGGCTGGAGGCGGCTCTGGCCTACATCGAAAATGCACATGTGGCGCCTAGGTACACTTATGCACCATTGTAACCTGGGATTAAAGTGACGATTTGCCCAGAAATGTACTTTCCCATCTTGCCCCAGTTGTGGTTCATCAGCCAAGCAGTTTTTTCTAGTTTTTCACTGGTGCAAGCTTTTACCTCAGCAGTGACTCCTGATACTCAAGACGCATGAAGTGACCAGGTGTAAACAGGACCTAATAGACTTGATTGTGTTTTTTGACACTGTATGGCACACCAGTTATCTATAAACATGACCAAACATTGGACCAAGATTAGGGCTGCTACAGTTTAGGACTTCAGTCCATGTTTACAGATAACAGTATATCATAGTGTTACAAACTACATAAGCAAGTTTGTGTAGGTTTGAATTTTGGCTGAAGTGTTGCTTAAATGTTGATTTGAATACTTGTTCCAGTACTCAGCTGGGTGATGCATGTTTTCTTTTACGAAACCAGTGTTGAAAGCTGAAGTATCAACACTATCATCATTAAACTCTATTTTTTTTTCTTTCTTCAAGCAAGACATATTTTAAGGGCCCATATCATGGAAAACCAACAAATTCTAAGTGATAGAGGTTGAAAAGTGGTCCTTTGAAAAATGCAAGAAAAATGTGGAATGTCCCCTTTATTCTGAACATTTCACTTAAGCATCTAATAGCAGGCTGTCATGCTCAAATTACTGTTAATACAAGATTGGATCACATTCATTATGGTGTTCTGTCTGATATCTGATGTTTTCTGCTGATATCGGCCCCAAAATGAGATCTGGTTTCACAGTGGCATCTGTAACACTGTGAGGACAGCGTAGTGTGATTGCCTGTCAGAATGCAGTCTGGTCTTTACCTGTGTGTTCTCTTCCTCAGGACGGTTGGCGAGGTAGTGTCCGGAGTGGTGTGTAAAGTGTTTAACCAGCCGAAGGCTCGGGCTAAAGAGCTGGGCTCTGATATCTGCCTCATGTACGTCGAGATCGAGAAAGCTGAGGCTGTTCAGGAGGAGCTTCTCAAAGGTCTGGACAACAAGAACCCCAAAATCGCCCTCGTCTGTGTGGAAGTCTTGCGCAGAGCATTGAGGTGAGTGGCACCCAGAGCTCCTGTGTGCTCTGCATTAAAGGCACATGATAGTAAAAATATATTGACATGTATTGTGGTTGTGATGACTTGAAATGTTAATTTTTCTGCGTAGTATTGTTTGCGTATATTGGATTGTGTGAGAGCTTTGATTCATCCAGACATCTGGTTTGTGCGTTACTGCCCCGTCAGTATTGTGAATTCTCAAATTTCTGCATACTGACATCATTAAGAAGTAAACAAAGTCAGAGTGGTTTGATGTGAAATGCATCGTTCTACATGTGCTTGTGGAATTTTTTGGTGATGGGATTTTACCGAAGTCCAGAGAGGGAGGCTATGAGGTAGTTTTCTGGATTGTTACCTTGAGATAACGAGTTCACTATCTTTTGATCTCAAGATGAAGATATTATCTTGGGTTAACGAGTTAAATGTCTTCTGATCTCAGCATAAAAGTTATGTAGTTGTTGTTTTGATCACAAGATAGTCAACTTATCTCAAGATAACAATCCAGAAAATTTTAGCAACAGCTCATGGCCTGCGGACTTCTGTAGGATCCAGACAACTGAATCAAATCTCACTTACAAAGTCGTTATATAATAGTGATAAATACTTGAAATTTGACATTATTTTACGAAAACGTTTATCAGTTCACTGTAGAGGAGTACATGCAGGGCAAAACAGTCCTTTTTACAACTATTGCTAATATTATAAACAATAGAAACATATTTTCTCAGACATTTTTCTCAGACGTAGGTGCTCTGGTCGTTTAAAATGGACATCCTGACTCCTGGTTCCTATCACCACCACTGTAAAGAGATCATTAATATTCTCTACAGTGAACCATTTCACATTAAGCTACTCTGAATGACTTTTTTTCGTCTTAAGCACTGAATTATAAAACACTTGAAAAATGGTGGAATTCCACTTTAGCAAATTGTCATGTGGACTTTTCCTGTGTGTTTTCTAATAGGCCAAACATCTATATTACACTAGAGTAATTCCTCTTGTTTTGTTTACATGTGTTGTCTTCTATTTTCAGTGAGTTTGGATCGAAGATTATCTCACTGAAGCCTGTCGTCAAAGTGTTGTTGAAGCTGTTCGAGTCACGTGAAAAGGCCATCAGAGACGAGGCCAAGCTGCTGGCTGTGGAAATTTACAGGTGGATCAGAGACGCTCTGCGCCCGCCGCTTCAGAACATCAACTCTGTTTTGGTAGAACACATTTGTTTCCTTTATTTATGTATTTTTCTGGTTGTTTGCAGTGTTTGTGATCTCCAAGCCATGACTTAAGTTTTGAGGTTTATTTACAAATAGTAATACAAGTTGAATCGTGAAACTTGAGACAGCTTGTTTGTAGCAGGTCTGTTGGCTGGGGAGAGAATAAATCCTGGCCAGATCCCTGATGAATTATGTTTAGCATCTCATTAGCATCTCCCAGTAGTATCTCCTTTAGTGTCTAACCTCTTTCTCTAGTTAACTTCTTTAAAAAGCAGAAATAAACCTGTCAGGTCTTTTAAATACAGTACTTTACTTCACAACAACAAGAGTATGTAGTGGGTTTTGGTCAAGTACAGTCATGCAGTATAACATTAGAAAGCTTAATCTCAGGAATCGATGGCTGCAAACCACAGCTGTCATGGTCGTCTTATTTGCAGCATAGGCACCGAATGAACAAACAATAGCAAATCTGAAAGATACAGGTTGTGCTGTGTTTGTCAAGTTGGAAGAAGGCTAGTTAACCTAATCCCAGGTAAAAGTGGCCCAAATCTGATCTTTTTCTTCATACGTGATACAGATGTATCTGTGTGTCAGACGCATTCATATGTGGTACTGAAATCCAATACATATCCAATATGCGGCAATGCGACTCAGTCTGAACAGCCAGATCAGCATTAATGCGACTTTTATGTAAATCCACCTCGACATTCATTTTGTGGTGCTGAGATCTCAAACATTTAGGCTGATGTTTCTATACCAAAAAATTAGAAGGCAGTTATCGCAACTGCTTCGTGTTCAAAGAGATTTTGAACTCCTCCTATTTAGCCTTTGTTACTGTCAGTAGTTCATACAATAATTGGCAGTTGCAGGGCTCCAGACAAAAAGACAGGCTAAGAGTTTCGCTTTGCGATAATGAAATCTTGCGTTTTTATGCCTTCAGTAATTTTTTATGACTTATTCCTCTGAAGAAATCCACTTTTCCAGCTATATCTTTACTTGCTTTCGACCAGAACGTGCAGTTTAGGCTGTTTTTAATGTTATCATACCTGAGCCATGCAAATTCCTGAAGCGCAGAAGTTCTGAAACATTTGTGTTTGTACTTCTACATGAAGTGCTTGAAGTGGGCAGCTGTTCAAGTACATCCTCATGTACGTTTTTTTTACTAGTTCGCTGCTCCTGAGTCACAGACTGGGGTTGAGCAGGTGATCTTATAAGGCTGGACAGGGAGAAGGGGGAAAAAGAAGCGTGGTTGCAAATGCTTAATGCTAATAAGTTCAGAATTTTTTTTGTCTTTCTTTATTCATTTATTTATTTATAAATAAATATTTATATTTTTTTTCAGAAGATCTTCCGTCCTTATGTTGAACTCAAACACTGTTTTGTCTTCCAGTTGAAAGAGCTGGAGGAGGAGTGGGCAAAACTGCCGTCCTCGGCACCAAGACAGACCCGCTTCCTTCGCTCACAGCAGGACCTCCGGGCGAAGTTTGAGCAACAGCAGCTGAACGGAGGAGAGGGCAGTGACGAAGGAGATGGTGCGCATCTCTTCTGTTTGTTTGCTCATTAGTAGAGATGGCTATTAATGACTTACTGTTAAGATTATATTGTGTAAACTATACGCTAATGTGTACTTTGCAGGGAGGTCGTCAAACTGTTTACTTTCACTGGGCCTTTTAACAAATGTTTATCCTGCACAATTCAAGTTTTATTACAAATTGAAATGGTATAGTTGGGTTTTATTCTGTGGAATAACATTTAAAACTTCTTTCAGGTGAGGATTCTGAGGAAGCAGCTCCTGCTGTTGATGCGTATGAGCTCCTGGAGGCAGTGGAGATTCTTTCAAAATTGCCAAAGGACTTCTACGAAAAGATTGTAAGTGGAAGCTGTTTAATTTTCGTCTGTCTTAAATTTTGAACGGTCAGACTAGTACTGTTTCTTGTGCCGTTAGGACTTGCAACTAACAATTATTTCTGTAATTGATTACTGGTATTATTTGATCGACCCATTATGCCTTTTTATGGTGCAATGAAATGGTGAGTCATATCGCTACACTTCCTGTAGTGTATTACAGTCTGTCAGAATGACTGTGTGGATCATATGAACATTTGATCTTATGAACGTTTGAGTAGCGAAGCATTTTTTCATTGCAATGCAAAATTTGTAAAATTTCTTTTTGGAAACTGTTTTAGGAGGCAAAGAAGTGGCAGGAGAGGAAGGAGGCTCTAGAAGCTCTGGAGGCTCTGACCAAAAACCCGAAGCTGGAGAGCGGAGAATATGGAGATGTGGTCAAAGCTCTCAACAAGGTAAAACTAACATGCCTTTAAATTTTGTGTTTTTGAGACCAGTTGAAAACAGATCTATGATCATTAATGAAATCAATCTTCTGTGATCTTCCAGGTCATCGGTAAAGACACTAACGTCATGTTGGTGACCATCGCTGCCAAATGTGTGGCTGGACTTGCCACTGGCCTCAGGAAGAAGTTTGGCATTTATGCTGGTCATGTACGTTTTGTTACACAGCTGCTCAACACAGTTTAAAGTTGACACATTTTAATGTCTTTCCTTATTTTTCTTTGCAGTTGGTGCCGACTATTTTGGAAAAGTTTAAGGAGAAGAAAGCTCAAGTGGTGCAGGCACTGCAAGAAGCGATAGACGCTGTGTTTCTCTCTGTGAGTGTTTGAAGGATTGTCCAGTAAATTGGGCCTCTTTTCCACTGCAGGGCTGCAAAGTTTTCCAGTGGCTTTTCCACACTGACACGGTTCAACACAGAATGCTTAAAACCGGTTAGCTAACCATGTTCAGGGCCACAGAACCGTTTGTTGGGATGACGTAATGGCGTAGCTATTTGCTGATTGGTCCTATGTATATGTCAGTATTCTGCCACAGCGTCCTGCTGCATTATTTCAAACCCGAAAACAAAATAAGTTCAGTTCAGTTTGTTAGCTTAGCTAGCATGGTGCCAGCTCTGCTCACCACAGAACAGGTTCAATTCTGACTAACAAAAGCTGACTCAAATCTGAGGAAGTGAAGTCGAGTGGCTAATGTTAACGGGACAGAAAGCCAAAATTAGCCTCCTAGCTAAGCTAATGCTAGCCATCTTATCTCTCCTAGCTTACTTAGCTTAGCTAAAGAGATCTAAACACCCCACTACGGGTCAATACGATTAACTGCTCTACTATCACAAGTACAGACAATAAAAGCTTAAAACAGCGAGAGCAAAGTTGACTGACTGGTGTTGGTGTGACAAAGCCGAAATCAGACCTGTTCTGTAGTGATTTAAGCTGTAGCCTGCTAGACTAAGCTAATGCTAGTGTACGTGCCTCCCACAGCAGTACGGGCTCAGTTCTAGGGAACCAATGTTTAAAAACACTAGAGGATAAAGACTCAAATCTAAAAGAGCACAAATTCGAATGTCTGGTGTTGAAGTGACAAAGATTAAAAATTAGACTTGTTCTGAGCTGCTTTGTGCTGTACCCTGCTGGGTGACGCTACTGCTAGAGTAGTTAGCCAGCTACAGATAAAACCCATTACAGGCTATTTCAGTGAATGAGGCTCAAATACCGCTGATTTAGAGAATAAAGATGAGAGCATGGAGAGAGAGACTGTTATAGGAGTGACCTGAATGCATGTACTTACGTGTGTGTGTATATATACACTGGTGTGTGAGTAGCTATTGGCCTTTTGGCAGTTAGCCACTCGTTTGTGTAGTTTTCTACAGTATTTCCTGGTTCTGATTTAATGGCACAGCAGATGGAAAAGAAACCGCAACGGGTCTCAAGAGTCTGGAACTTTGTGGAACGACCTAGTATGGCCCTGAGAACCATTTCGCTCGACAGTGGAAAAGAGGCCTTGATTTTGATCTTGCATGAAGTGCTTTGAATTCAACTGCATATATTTTGAAATGGTAGAATAGCATTTAATAATATTTGATAAAGCTTTTTTTTCTCAAAATAATATTCTAGAGCTGTATTTACTAGCTAATGTAGAGGCAAATTTTCGTAATGCCTTTGTCTTTGACGTCTGTGTAAATGGTTCTTCCAGTTGAATGGAGTTTTCTTAAAGTATTTTTAATCTTAAACTACAAATTGAGTTTTAGTGACTTGATTTGCACTTTTGTCATAAGGATTGTGATACACTTTCATTGCTATGTAGAAATGCTTAAAATCTTACATGCTGACATTCATTTGAATTTCAGACTACCTTACAAAATGTAAGTGAAGACGTTTTAGCTGTGATGGACAACAAGAACCCGTCGATCAAGCAGCAGGCCTCACTGTTCCTGTCCAGAAGCTTCTGCCATTGCACCCCCACCACTCTGCCTAAGAGTCTCCTCAAGCCATTCTGTGTTGCACTGCTGAAGGTACAAATAAATAAATATAAGCTTACTGTTTTTGGAGCTTTATGGGGTCTCAAAAGTAATGCTGGGTATCGAAATTTAATTTACTAATTTTATGCTATTGACAGTCATTTCAGTAGCATAGTGTTTTCAACACTTTATGCATACAGCAGCACTGTTTATGAACATACTGACAGGGACTGAATTTTGACCTTTTTTTTAATATTTATGAAAAGATAAAATAAGAATACATACAAAATGAGTCTTTTGTGTTCTGTGTACTTTTACCTTTTTAAAGAGGTTATTTTAAATTGTACAATTAATGTTTTTATCATCTTTGAATACAACAGAAGTTGAGGAAGCTAAGGAAGTCAAACTGAAATTAAAACTGGCATTTGACCCTGTTGGTTCACGTGGTTTTGGACCTGTAGTCAAAAAGTAGAATTGTAGAATTTCTTTGCACATGTAATCACACACTGGCTGTAGAAAATGAACAGTTTTATTTATGTATTATCCCCCCCCCCACATACAGCAAGTGAATGACTCTGCTCCGGAGGTCCGAGATGCAGCCTTTGAAGCTTTGGGCACGGCTATGAAAGTGGTGGGCGAGAGAGCGGTTAACCCTTTCCTGGCTGATGTAGATAAACTGAAAGTTGACAAGGTATAAGCCCCTGAAAAGTGTTTTAATGCTTTGGCTTCATACAGTGTAGGTAAAAAAATTAACTGTTACACTGAAAGAACAGCATTATACCACTCAAAGACTGTTTTGAGACCTCCAACAGCCAAATCTGCATTTTTTTTAAACTCATTTTCATTTTATTGCTATTAATATACATAAAATGGATGTAAACTTAACCACTTGCTGTATATTAAGATTATTCCATTGAAGTTCTTTAAGATTAATGCTGACCTGTTTTGATAGATTAAGGAGTGCTCAGAGAAAGTGGAACTGGCTGGAGGAAAGAAACCTGCAGGGACAGGTGAAGGAGAAAGCTCCATCTAAACCTGAGCCACCAGCGGAGGCACCAGCTAAACCCTCTGGACCTGCCAAAAAGACGCCCGCAGCTGCTGCCGCCAAGGTAAGTGATCCTCAGCCAGGTTTTTTATAGATGTTGAACACATCATGAACCTGACTTGTAACTCACATTTAGCAGCCTGTTGAGTCTCCACAAGGAGCTGATATTAGCACCGTAGTTGCTTTTGGTGCTTCATAAGTGATGCTTCACGCAGTGTCTTTGTTTCTACATACCTGTTGAATTCTTGCATGAATCTTGCATGTTTATTTATGCAATGCTAATCCACTAATCAGACCAAACTGTAATGTTCTACTCTTTCTGTGACTTCAGCCTTCAGCCCCCACTAAGAAGGGAAAACCTGCTGCATCCAAAGGAGCTGCTCCTGCCAAAGCCAAGAAAACGGAGAGCAAAGAGTTGAACGAGGCGGAGCTCTCGGTGAGTGAGGCATAACAACAAGGTTCAGTGCCTAATGTTTTGTTAAATAGGCTGTTTGTATTGTAGAAAAATGTCTTTTTAGCTGGGTGAAGATTGGTTAACTGCACTATGAAACAGACTGCTTTGTTTGTCTTTTTATTTATTTTTTCTGTCTTTTGTCTGCTCACCCCCAGCCTGAGGTGTGTGAGGAGAAAGCGGCTGCGGTCCTCCCAGCTTCTTGTATGCAGATGTTGGACAGCGCTAACTGGAAGGAAAGGCTGGCTGCGATGGAGGAGTTCCATAAGGTAACACTTCATACTTGTACTTTATGCAAGTGGGATGAGGTTTGGAAACCAGGAGGCATAATTTTGCATATTCATCAATGTTTTTTTGGTCCCTAATGAGTTGATGTTTAAGCATGCAGCTGTGGATAGCAATAACGTATCAAACATATTTGATGGTTTATCCCAGTATTGATTGATTTAACAGTTTTAATGATGCCTTTTTAAACACAGTTTTTATAATTTATTTCCAATATGGAACAGTCTATTTTTATCTTGGTCATGGTTGTGAGGCCAGTTGCATGGCTGATAGGATATAACAGATATAGGACAGATTTGCTTTTTCTGAGACTTAAACCATCCTACTTGATTGGTAATTGCACTAGATGGAATCTCTTGACAATTCACTATACAGTTTGTTCAAGCCTGTCTTAAAGGCACAGCAACACACGTAGCCTGTTTAATTCTAAGGCATAAAGATACATTGAGAAATAATCATGTAAAAAATGTTATGGTTTTTATTGCATAAAATCACACTTGTTAAGAGTTAAGTATTATATTAAGTATGTATGATGAATAGTGAGGATCAAATTTGATTGATCACTTCGTATCACTGAGGTCTTTAATGAAAAGTTGCATGCTGTTGCGCTGCTAATTGCTGACCTGTGTGTCCAGGCCGTAGAGCAGATGGACAGCAAAGAGATGCCCTGCCAGGCTCTCGTCCGCATGCTGGCCAAAAAACCTGGATGGAAGGAAACTAACTTCCAGGTAAACCCTTATTTTTCATCTCTCATCAGCAGTTTTGGAGGGACAGGCATGAGATTTGAGTTCTAGCACTGAAGGACGCTATGGAAATGACTGAATTAACATCATTGTCTTGGACTAACATGTTTTTAGGTAATCAGATCATCTGGAGCAATTCCCTTCTGCCTAAAGGAACCATTAGGGTTCTGATGCCTGGTCTGTGGCTGGTCTTTGAGCTCTAGTGATTTCTTTGTTCAACTGCTTTAAGGTGATGCAGCTGAAACTTCAGGTGGTCTCTGCAGTGGCCCAAAGGGGCTTGTTCTCCAGGACTTCTGCGCTCGCCGTGCTGGAGGCCGTGGTGGAGAAGATTGGAGATGTGAAGTGTGGAGTAAGGGCTAAGGAGGCTCTGACCGGTATTGCAGAGGCCTGCAGCCTCCCATGGACTGCGGAACAGGTTAATATATTCACACTTATTGATATTTATTACTTTGGACTTTGAAATCTACTTTTCAATGAAATGTTACTTATTTTATAAATCAAAAGTGCTTATGACTGAATTGGTAGTTCAAGTCAATATGGATGGAAATTGGTCACAATGAATCAGTAGCTTTATTTAAATCTGCGGAAGCTACCATACTTCAGTCTTATTCTTTGGAAATGCTCATTTAAAAATAAAAAATGTTTCAGGTTGTATCTTTAGCTTTTGGCCAGAAGAACCCAAAGAGCCAGGCAGAAGCACTCAACTGGCTTTCTAATGCTATAAAGGAGTTTGGCTTTGCGGGGTAAGTCTGATTTTCTGTGAGAGTCTAATAATATTTCATGGACTTCTGAATAACAGCCTAATATTAAAATGCGACATTGTTTTTCACAGAATAAATGTGAAGGCTTTTATTAATAATGTGAAGACGGCCCTGGCGGCCACCAATCCTGTGAGTGCTTAGTTACATTTTCCTTATTCTGTTTTAACATAAAGTTTAGATCTGAAGTCACTTTCTTTTGATTACGGTTGTCTTGGAAATGATTCAGTACATTTTAATGTTAAAATTTGACTAATTTTGGTATGCAATTATTTTTAGATTGCTTGAATATATTCAATTTTGGAATACAAGAGTAGATTTAATACCAGTTAAATTGCCATTCAAATACCTTTGTAGATTTCAGCTGTTATTAGGATGCAGGTTAGAGATGCTGCACTTAGTGTTTTGGGCCTGGATGGATTTATGTTCTCCACACAGGCTGTGAGAACTGCTGCCATTTCCCTGCTGGCTGTAATGTACCTGTACATGGGCGCTCCCCTCCGCATGTTCTTTGAAGATGAGAAAGCTGCCCTGCTTTCCCAAATAGATGCAGAGTTTGAAAAGGTTTGAATTTTACCTTAATATTAGTTATTGGGTTTGAGGTGTAGCTTGTCTAAAAGGCCTAAAACTGCAATTTCTGTAAATGATTTTATTAATCTTTTGAATAGGTTCCTCTCTTTGTTGCCACAATCATTTAAAGTTCCATCTGTGCATCAAGATTCCTTTTATGGTGCAGCAAAACAATAGTCATATCACCCCCTGCACTTCCTCTAGTGTCTTACAATCTGTCAGAACAACTGTGTGGATTGTATGAACATCATAGAGCACTTCTTAAATGAAACAAGTCATATTGTCCCTCTGCACCTTCTATTATTATACTATACTACTATTACAGTCTGTCAGAGTGACTGTGTGGATAAACGTGTTACCCCAGTAATCAGTGTCGCAGTTGTTCCAGCCTGAATTGTGTCGCAGCTCAATCATGATTTTCATGTGTTTTGATTTTGTTTTCTGTAATTGATTTATTCTTCTTTGCTGAATGCAGATGAAGGGACAGACTCCACCTGCTCCAATCAGAGGCTGCTCTAAAACGAGTGGAGGAGAGGAGGCAGATGAGCAGGAGGAAGAAGCTGAGGCTGGAGATGATGTGGTGGATCTTCTGCCTAGGACTGACATAAGGTAAAACTTAAATGTTAACAGTGAGCAATGTGGCAAAATATTGTTTTATGCACTGCGCGTCGTTACATCCAGTGAGCCAGTTGTGCATTTGTTTTTTGTTTGTTTTTATTTAATTTTCAAGGGTAAATGTTCAAAAACATGCAGTAACACACAATTCCATGTGTTAATTTCCAATTATATATCCTTTCAAACATCTTAACCCATTTCTCTCTCCCTTTTTATTCTTTAAAAGAAAAAAACCCTCCCAAAAAATAAAACTTGTCAGGGGGAAAAAGGTATTTGAACGTTTTAAAGAAACAAAAACAACTGAGCATGTTTTCCCACTTTTAAATGTAATGTGTCAAATGTTTGCAGTGACAAAATCACATCTGAGATGGTGTCGAAAATCGGCGATAAGAACTGGAAGTTGAGAAAGGAAGGGCTGGATGAAGTAGCTGCTGTTCTTTCAGAGGCAAAGTTCATCAAACCCAGCATAGGAGAGCTGCCTGTGGCTCTAAAGGCTCGACTTACCGACTCCAATAAAATACTGGTAAGATCTGAGGACAGATTAAATGTATTAAATCTGAAAATGTGTATTTAATGTATACCATCCTTGCTTTTCTGATATAGGTATTGGTACAGACACCCTTTGATACCAATGTGTTATCACTAATGTCTCTAGCACACATACAGTGGGGGTGCGAAAGTTTGGGCAGCCTTGTTAATTTTCCTGATTTACCTTTATAAATCATTGATTGTTTGGATAAAAAAATTCCGTTAAGTATATCATATAGGGGACAAACACAGTGATACTTGAGAAGTGAAATGAAGTTTATATGAATTACAGAAAGTGTGCAATAATTGTCTAAACAAAATTAGGCAGGTGCATAAATTTGGGCACCAAAAAAAAAAACCTTAACTCAATATTTAGTAGATCCTCCTTTCGCAGAAATAACAGCTTCTAAACGCTTCCTATAGCTTCTAATGAGAGTCTGGATTGTGGCTGAAGGTATTTTAGACCATTCTTCTTTACAACACATCTCTAGTTCATTCAGGTTTGATGGTTTCCGAGCATGGACAGCTCTCTTTAAGTGACACCACAGATTTTCAATAATATTCAGGTCTGGGGACTGAGATGGCCATTCCAGAACGTTGTACTTGTTCCTCTGCATGAATACCTTAGTAGATTTTGAGCAGTGTTTAGGGTCGTTGTCTTGTTGGAAGATCCAGCCCCGGCGCAGCTTCAGCTTTGTCACTGATTCCTGGACATTGATCTCCAGAATCTGCTGATATTGATTGGGATCCATGCGTCCCTCAACTTTAACAAGATTCCCTGTACTGGCCACACAGCCCCACAGCATGATGGAACCACCACCAAATTTTACTGTAGGTAGCAGGTGTTTTTCTTGGAGTGCTGTGTTCTTTTTCCTCCATGCATAACAACCCTTATTATGCCCAAATAACTCTATTTTAGTTTCATCAGTCCACAGCACCTTATTCCAAAATGAAGCTGGCTTGTCCAAATGTGCTTTAGCATACCTCAAGCGGCTCTGTTTGTGATGTGGGCGGAGAAAAGGCTTCCTCTGCATCACTCTCCCATACAGCATCTCCTTGTGTAAAGTGCACCGAATAGTTGAACGATGCACAGTGACTCCATCAGCAGCAAGATCATGTTGTAGGTCTTTGGTGCTGGTCTGTGGGTTGACTCTGACTGTTCTCAACATCCTTCGCTTCTGTTTATTCGAGATTTTTCTTTGTATGCCACTTCGAGCCTTGACCTAAACTGTGCCTGTGGTCTTCCATTTTCTCACAATGTTTCTCATAGTGGAGACTGAAAGCTGAAATCTCTGAGATAGCTTTCTGTATCCTTCCCCTAAACCATGACAGTGAACAAGCTTTGTTTTCAGGTCATTTGAAAGTTGTTTTGAGACTCCCATGCTGCGACTCTTCAGAGAAGATGCAAAGAGGAGAAAAACTTACAATTGCCCCCCTTAAATACCCTTTCTCATAATTGGAGTCACCTGTGTATGGAGGTCAAGGGTCACTGAACTTACCAAACCAAATTTGAGTTCCAATAATTAGTTCTAAAGGTTTTGAAATCAATAAAATGAAAAATAAAAGGTTTTTTTTTTGGTGCCCAAATTTATGCACCTGCCTACTTTTGTTTAACCAATTATTGCACACTTTCTGTAAATCATATAAACTTCATTTCACTTCTCAAGTATCACTGTGTTTGTCCCCTATATGATATATTTAACGGAATTTTTTTATCCAAACAATCAATGATTTATAAAGGTAAATCAGGAAAATTAACAAGGCTGCCCAAACTTTCGCACCCCACTGTATATGCAGTAAGTGCAAGCTGAGTGTCCTCTCGCCCTCTCAGGTCCAGCAGACTCTGTCCATCCTGCAGCAGATGGCTACAGCAATGGGACCAGCTATAAAACAGCACGTCAAAAGCCTGGGCTTTCCCATTCTCACTGTACTGGCAGACAGCAAGGTGAGACAAACGACACTATTTTCAAACAGTGAGGTTAAAATGCTAATTTCCCACAATAAACAATGGAAATAAGATAATAAAATAGAAGGGTGAATAGGAAGAAAGATGCATGTCCTATTTAATTAAATTTTATACTTTTTAAAAGATACTACCATCTTCTTTTCCCCAATTTATTGTTTTATCTTTTTTCATTTATTTCTCATTTTAACCCCTTGCCTGTTTTGTTTCCCCCCCCCACCTCCCTCCAGAACACGGTGCGTGCGGCGGGTTTGGTGACGCTGAATGCGTGGGTGGAGCAGACTGGAATGAAGGAGTGGTTGGAGGGGGAGGAGTTATCAGAGGAGCTGAAGAAGGAGAACCCATTCCTCAGACAAGAGGTGATTCTTGAATGCAGTGATTGTGAGGGCTGTACCTGGGCCTGGCGTAAATATCAAATGTATTCTCCATATCAATAAAGCATGGTCGTGGTATGTTAATGATTGCAGTTCTGTTTATTTCTAGATGAAGAATTCTAGCCATGCATTATGAATGAAGGAAGACAGCTAGCTAACACAAATGATGGTTCTTCAGTAAAGAGAACTGTTATGGAGAACAATGAACGCTCAAAGGACCCTTTTCATGATTAAAGGGTTCTTTGAATCATGAAATGGTTCTTCAGATTAATGAAGAATGTGCTGTAGATGGTTCTATAGAGACTTTTTGAAAAGGGTTCTGTGTAGTACCAAAAAGTGTTTGTCTATTGTTTGTAGGCTTGATATCATAATAGTATAACCTTTTTTGGTGCTATATAGAATCCCTTTCAAGAGGTCTCTATAGAGCAGTCTATAGCACATTCTCCATCAATCTGAAGAACCATTTCACCATGCAGAGAATTAGGACTGAACGATTTGGGTAAAATGTTTGTCTATCTAAATATATAATGTCTAAACCATTTTCTTAAGAACACTTGAAGAACCATTTTAAGAGGGTAGAGTTGTATTGCAGAGGGAGTTGTTTTTTGTTGAGGGTACAACATCTACGCACAAGACAGTGACCAAAAAAAAAAACGCTTGCGTGACTAAAACAACCTTAAGTTTTCTGCAGGGTGCCAAACACTATACAGACATGTAATTAGGCATTAGGAAATGCATTTAATTATGTGGCCAGAAAAATCCCCCCGTCTCAAAGTCCTTGCTCTTTATACCTTTGTTCAAATTGGAAAGCGTCAGAAATACTATCTACTGATCCTAACAGTTTAGTTTTTTGTTTCCCTCTTTATTTATCCCTGTTTCTGTGCAGCTTTTGGGTTGGCTGGCAGTAAAGTTGCCGACTCTGCGCTCCGTTCCCTCCGACCTCCTGCTGTGCCTTCCACACCTGTACTCCTGCCTGGAGGACCGTAACGCTGACGTGCGGAAAAAGGCCCAGGATGCTCTGCCCATGTTCATGATGCACCTGGGCTACGATAAGATGAACAAAGCTGCTGCCAAATTGAAGGTGCGTCTCAAGACTCTACTTGCATCTTCTCTCCATTCCAAATGTAGTATCTTGTTCTTGTTGTTTTGCATTGCAACTGTGCACCATGTGAAACTGTTTCCTGTTCCTCTAGAGCTGAACGATTTGTAGAAAATGTCTAACTGCGAGTTTTCTGACCAATATTGCATTACTTGCATTTAAAATTATTCATTATTTTCTTTGCATTAAGCACTGAGCCTTACCAGGAAGAGAAGCACATCCATTTTTCAGGCTTGAGGCTTGAATAGAGCTGAGTGATATGGCAAAATGTCACTGTGAAGCATGTATGATACATTCACAATATGAATTTTTTTTAACATCTGATATTGACCGTTTACAAATACTATCAAAATCTATTAATTCCATTATTTGTATTTAATATCTGTGACCCAGAAGTATAAGCGGTTTTGGAAGTGTGTGTATAACATTTCACACACTGTTTTGCACTGAAGCCAATTAAACAAGACTTATGCTTTTTTTTTTTTTCCATCAAACATGCAGTTGGTGTTTGCTTTTGTTTGTTTATTTTTTTTTCTTTAAGAATGACAAACGCTAATATGCTCAGAAAAACATAACTTATCACGATAATGATGAATCTTATCATTGCTCAGCTTAGGCGTATATTCAGTGGGCCAGAATGTCAGTTCACAAACTCTACAATAGGTTAAATTTCTCGACTTAAAGGTTAAGACAACTGTGAATCATGTACGATATAATTAAAACTGCATCTCATACGATTTTAAAACACAAAGTTTTAAAAAACTTTTTTTGTAATTTCAATTTAAAGAAGGGTTAATTGTTCACATACTATCCTCTGTATGTTTCTGCAGCCAGCGTCTAAAGATCAGGTGGTTGGTTTGTTGGAGAAAGCTCGAGCCTCCGTACCTGCAAAGCCTGCGGCTCCAGCTAAAGCAGCAGCTGCAACCAACAACAGCGTCAAACCTGCAACAGCTGCTACAGCTCCTCCAGGTCAGCTCCATCAACATTGTTCAAAATCCAAAATTAATTCGGAGAAAAAAGTCTTGTTACATTAAGCTGTGTTTTAGGTTAAAGGTGCAGCATGTGAGATTTAGGGGGATCTGTTAGCAGAAATGGAACATGGTAACAAAACTCTTCTTTAGTGTATAATCAGCTGTAACTATGAATCATTACATTTTCTTTAGCTTAGACTGAGCACTTTATATCTACATAGGGAGCTGCTCCTCTTCCAACAGAGGCTGCAATGTTGCCGCACCGTGTTTCTACAGTAGCCCAGAACGGGCAAACCAGACACTGGCTCTAGAATGCGACTTTGTTTTTACGCTGAAGCATTAACTTGAATTTGGTGGCGCTGTTGCTCTAGTTGGAAGAAGAATCGGTGGTTGCTTCCGGTGCTTGCTGACCATTTTGTGTTGTGAGAAGTTTGAGAACCCAAATTTTGACAAATGTCATATGTATTATTTAACACAAGTGAAAGTGAGGGAGGGTGAATCCTCACCGTCAAAGAAGAGAAAACATGAAGCAAAACCAAATTGGGACAGTCGATAGCAAAAAACCTGACGGTCACCGTAGGTTCTACTACATGCTTGGAAAGGGACAAGAGAGGGAGGGGGATTCAGCTGGTTCCAATCTTCAACCTCACCACTAGATGCTACTAAATCTTATATACTACACCTTTTAAGAAAAGTTAACATTTTGAGACATGAGGTTTTGTTGTAGTGGCAGCAATAAACAACCACAGGTGATACACAGCCTTGATGACTATTAGCACCCCTGGTAAAAATGAGGAAAAGATGCTTAAGTCATCACAGTATAGTAATTTTTTTATGGCTGCTGCCCACCTGTCTTATTCATGAGACCTTATCGTGCATGTTTGACTTGAATTACATTATGTCTATATGATGTCTGAACATTTTAATGTGTTTGTACATTTAGTTCCTGCTAAAGCTGCACCGGTGACTGAACAGGTACCAGCAGAAGCCAAGAAGACCAAACCAGCATCTGCACCCAAAGCCAAGGTGAGCTTCCTTAATCTCTCACTAGCACTAACTAAGCTCCTGTCTAATGCTTTTCATTCACTTTTTTTTTTCCTTTTTCTTTATATATTGAAGCATTTTGTCACACATTTATCCTGAAATAGCACAGAATTTCTGACCTGCTGCCTGGTGTGTTTTAGCACTTTCGCTATTATACTTTGCTTAAATTGTTGGCATGAAATGCTAACTGAAGGTTTCCTCTTTTGCTGTGTAAACATGTTTAAGAGTGGAGTTTTTACATAGCTATCTTCTCAGGAGCTGGACACCAGCGCAAACACGAGTCTGAATAGCAGTCTGGAGAAAGAAAACACTAGTTTCAGCGGTAAATCGAAAAGCCGCTCCAAGACAAAGACTGGCAAGGTACTGAGGGTTGAGCCGGCTGTCATCTGGGTAGAAAGGACACGGTGTCGCACTAAGTTTTACTGCAGTCACTGTAGTGGGCGTTTGCTTAATCCTGTCTGTATACACAACTGTTTTTGTTGCAGTGGGTCTATTTGCACATTTTCTTTCTTGTGGCTTTTGGGTTTAAGTTTCTGGATTTCTTGCTCTTTGCATTGTTGCAAAATATCCATTTCAGTATAGATCAGATTCACTAAAAATGCACACTTGAATGAAGAAAATGTGTTTTTGTCCATACAGTGCTTATTTTAAAAGCTTTATTTATGCAATGTTTCGACCTGTGCAGTCTTCATCAGATAATTTAGATAGCTGTGGAGATGAGAGGTGCTGTGATCATGACATCTCGTCTTAGTGCTTTGTGTAGTTCTGTAACTCTGAGAGGATTGTAATGATGCTTGTGTATATGGAGTGCCCCACTGGGGAATTAGGAGAAATAAGGTTGACTGGTGTTTACTGCAGTTGTGTAGCCTACTTTTCTATTGATTTTGGTGTGAGTGTGAATTTTTTTTAAATACAGTTAGAGAATAATTGAAGAAAATTAAAGAAATTGTTTTTTGGTTTATCACCTTGCCCCATCTCTAAAACATCTTCTGAACATACCACCCCCCATGCAAAATAATCACCAGATATATTATCTTTCACCTCCTCTTCCCACCACCCCACAATCATTGAGAGAAACCTCTCAATTAGAAAATTGTCACCATACAGAAGGAAAATGCGTTGTGGTTTACCATTCATGTTGCATTTCTGGACCATGCTGACCAGTAGGCACTTCTGTTCCTGCTTTGACTCTTCACCTTTTGCTTCAGGTTGCAGTGAAGAAGCCCTCCGGAAAAGCTGAGGAGGATCGATCTGGCCCCATCTTCATGCTGGTGCCCAACAGCAAAGAGCAGCGTGTCAAAGAGGAGAAGAGTCTAAAGGCATGCTTATTTATTCTCGCTTATTTACCAAGACCACTTGCACTCCAGATTTAGAGTGAAGGGGAATTCCACCAGTCATTGCGTAATTCACTCAGATTTCTTTACAGTGGTGGTGATATGAACCAGCGGTCACCATGACGACAACAACAGACATTTTATTTACTATCCAAAACCACCAGTGAACCTACATGAGTCTTCTCAATCGTGTCAATCTGAAAAAAAGTTTTCTTGGTAGAGCTTTAAAAGCATTAAATTCTTCAGCTGTCTGGTTCCTATCACCACCACTGTGAACATTTCTGACTCGGTAAGTTTGTCTAGAATGAGGCGTTTCACACCAAACCACTCAATGTCTGTTTACATCATAGCCACTTAATGATGCAGAAAAATTGTGAAATTGGTGGAGTTGCCCTTTAGATACAGTACAATGTTGTATTCGTCTCATAAATTTGCGTGGTTGGTAGGTGCTGAAGTGGAACTTTATTACCCCTCGGGAGGAGTTTGTTGATCAGCTGAAGACTCAGATGGCTCCTTGTGTGGCTAAATGGCTGATGGAGGATCTTTTCCACTCTGACTTCCAGAGACACATCAAAGCCATCGGCACCCTGATGGAGGTGAGTGTTTGGAGGTGAATGCATTTGGTGTCTGAGGATTGCTTCTCAAGTTTTAGCACTGGAGCTACAAGGCTAATGTAGCTAGCATCAAGATCACTGCACACCGAAACAATCACTCTCCTCAAACTGTGTGGTGTTCAGTTTCTCTAATAGTCTAATGTGATTTGACACCTGTATGACTCACGGTTATCTATAAACATGGACTAAAGTATGTCAGTTAAATAGTAACCTGGATTTTGTCCTTTTGTCTATTCTGGGTGTAGATTTAATATAAATTTAAGTTCACCGAAATGTTCCTTTACCGTTATCCAATCAAAGCATCAGCAATACATTAAATGCACCGCTGTGTAAGACTAACAGCATTAGTCAGCTTTGAGTGTTCAGGTGCCCAATTAGGGGTTGGCAATATGGCAAAAATATCAGAATGCTTCAGGTCATTATCACAGTAGTTAATTTTTCTGAGATGTCGAAAGTTATAACAGACAAAATAGAACCTCTGGTGCTATTTTTATTATTATTATTAAATATTAATAATAAAACCTTCAACTATGATTGTTTTTTAGACTGCTGAGCTAAATCCTCTTAAACAGCCCAATTCTGCTCATGCTGTAAAGAAACATTTGTACTGACTGTATCCACCATATATTGTGACATAATTTATCATGATAAAGATCATTGCCCACTCCTGTACACACTTTTTTTTATTTATTTATTTATTTTTTTCCCCCTCCATCTTTCTGATTAATTGCTGGGGTGATGAGGCAATCCTGTTTGGTGGGGGATTCTGCAGTGTTGGGACCTTCACTCAGACTTCTGATGACATGTACAGGGGCCATCTGACCAGCACTGACCACAGAAATCTGCCTTTTAAATGTTTCTTTTTATTTATGCATTTTTCTTAGTTTATTTATTAGCCTGTTTTGAATAAATTGATTTGTTTGGGGAAATGTGCTTACCCTAAATGTAGTTGATCAGATAAGCTGTGTTTTGGCATCTGAAGTTTGCTTCTTTAGTTTTGGCACTGGAGCTACAAGGCTAATGGAAAATATCCCTCAAGTAATGTCATGCTGACAGCATCCCTAAATCTCTGTACATTCTCCTTAAACTATGTGGAGCTCTTACGTAATGTCTAATACACTGATATTAGTAGTAAGTAATATGCTGGTTCATACAGAATTCTTTTTAAGGTGTTGATTTTGTCATCAGATTGTAATGAATTAGCAGGGAAAAGAGAGAGGAAGGAAAAGCCAGTCTCTTGTGGTTACCCATTAGCGTTAGCCAGCATAAAGACTAGCTGGTTCTCCATGTGCTCCTTACTCATCCAGCTGCTTCCGGCAACGCCGGGGTCTCAGCTCCGCAGCTTCTCAGCTAAAACTGACGGAGTGAACGGCTGTAATATTTACTAAACTCCAGCAGCGTCAGACGCTCAGAGATTAAAGTTCGAGTGTGAGAGACGCACATACGAGACAAATGACTTTCAGACGTGGAACAACATTCAGCGGTGTTTAGAGAAGCCGCTGTGGGCTTTACATACTCAAGCAATACTGAGATGTCATTCCTGTTTTTACTATTTCGCCCAATAAAAAAAGTTTTAGATTTACTTCAGCTGATAAGTATGGTTCTTATTAAGAGTCAAGGGACGTCCAGAATAATATGCCATTGTTTAACTACAAGAAAGGTTTACTTAAGCATCCAAAGTGGTTTTGTTTAAAAATATACATAAATTCACCATACTGTGATGTATACTGTTTTATTAAATGTTAAGAACACAATCATAAATTAATATTTATTTTATGTAATTATTCTTTTAATAACATTTTTATACACTTTTACTAACTCGCGGTTCCTTACACTGTATGAAAAATGTACTTCTTGGCGATGGATATTTACGATGGATATTGGCTGTAACACATTCTATGTACTCCAGAATGTTTTGCCTTTGTGCAAGTTTTATTCAGTTTATTCTGTTTTATTCAGAAGATTTGCAAGTCATTTTTTTTAAAAATACCTTTTGGGGCTCTTTCATTTTTATGGGTCTGCTCTGCAGCTAAGTGTAGTGTAAAAATTGTCCTGTACCAAATTTTCCCAACTTCTTTGAATGTATTTATTTCCCCCTCCCTTGTTTAGCACTTGGAGGCTGAAGCTGAGGCCACAGTGAGCTGTCTGGACCTGATCCTGAAGTGGTTTACTCTGCGCTTCTTTGACACCAACACCAGTGTTCTGATGAAGGCTCTGGAGTACCTGAAGCTCCTCTTCGTCGCCCTCAGTAACCAGGATTATCACCTCACTGAGCACGAGGCCACTTCCTTCATCCCCTACCTGATCCTGAAGGTGAGTGGATGGAGAAATGCTGTTTACACAGCCTCAGGCCAGGCTGAAGACAGATTTCCATGTTTGTTTCATAGACTGCTCAAACCAAGGGCTCTAGTGATGTAGATGCTACATGTAGCCACTCTGCGAACTGTTTCAGGTTCCAGTATTTGTATACTGTAATCACTATTCAGGGATTTGATAGTAGTTTAGGTCAGATTTGAAAGCATCTTAAATCAGAATTGAAAATGTCAGATTCGGTGTGTTTTTTGCTGTTCACACTGACACATGACACATCTGTGTTACATATGAAGGAAAAAAATCTGATTTGGGCCACTTTTACCCGCTGTGTAAAAGTAGCCTAAGTGACTGATACAGTGACCGAGAAGACTGAGGTTATGTGGAGAGTCTCTAACTAGCCTAACTACTCTAGCTGATGTTAGAGGTTTTTTTTTTTCTGGACCTGGCTGTTTCTCTGATGAAATAACTTGTTGGCGCATCTCCTCTGTGAATGAAGAGGCCTTGTGTTGAGTCCTCGTCAGCATCCGACGCTCTGCCTGTTGGCTCATTAGCTCATATGAAGTATCAGCTTCTCATCCAGCATTTCGTGTGTGTGTGTGTGTGTGTGTGTGTGTGTGTGTTACAAAATTACATTTTTTTTTCTTAAGTAAGCTTACATTCCTACATTTAATTTAATTAGTTTTTTTTTCCCCCCCCTCCCACTCCTCTTCCACATGAATTTCTGATCTGTATTTCTGTTCTTAAATATAAAGTTCAGTCAGAATGCACAAGAGTGGTGTCAGAACAGAACTGGTGTTCATTTTCAAGATTTATTTATTTAATTTTAAGCAAAACATTTGAACTTGTACTATGAACTTGTGAATTATATGTGAAATTCCTGTTTTAGTGTCTTTCTGAATATTTTCCTACACTTAATAATGCAAGTCCTGGTAATTATCACTGATTCTAATGCAGTTAGCCAAAAAACTACATTTCCCATAAACCCCTGCTCACCATTCAAGTTAGTGTTTACAGTACTGACTAGCAAGGTAGCTTGGCTGTAGCAGCCATTAGCACCGTTTAGCCTGTACACTCTGCTGTTAAAGATGAAAGTGAAGTGCTTTTGGATGGACAAAAATCATTACCCTTGAACACGTGAGTGATTTTGGTTGATCTGTGGGTTGGATCACCGATGGGGTGAGTGTGAGATCTACAGGAGATCAGTGAGAAGCATGGTTAGCTTTTGTACAGTGAGGAAGCCCACATATCTGATTAATTCAGTAGATTCCCATGTTACTCTACTCTAATGGATTTGTAGTTTAGATTCCCACGTTACTCTGCTCTAATGGAGTAGTTTGCCAAAAGTAGACTGTTAAATCAGTGTTTTACATTTTTGAAAAATATTCTGACTGTACTATGTCCAAATGTAACATCAAATCCGGTCACTGATGCTGAATCTGCAGGTTACCCTGCTGCTGCTGAATCGAGTTTGCTTTATTGGCATAACAAATTTACGTTTGTCTTGTCAAAGCAGTGCAAAAATTATATTTTAAAAGTTAAAGAAAAGTACAAAACCATGACTGATAACAATACAATAATGAAGAAGAGAAAGTGTTAAGTAATAATACAAGTGTAAATAAAATAATAAAACAACCTATTTGATATTTCTGCAGTATATGAGAGAAAAAAGTTAATTATCATACATTTATGTGATTAAGGGGAGGGAAGGTGTGTGTGTGTGTGTGTGTGTGTGTGTGTGTGTGTGTGTGTGTGTGTGTGTGTGTGTGTGTGTATATATAATATATCATATACACACAATATATATATACACACACACACACACACACACACACACATACATACATACATACATACATACATACATACATACAGTGAATAAAAGAAAAGGTTGTTATATGTGGCGGTCACTTACTTTCCTGGAGAGTGTGTGACGATCGTACATATATCTGGCTGTAGTGGACCCCCTCCTAATATAATCAATCATTTATCATTGTCTCCTGATGTCCTGAAGCTATTTATCTGTTTTTCAAATTAATTAAAATATTTACCTGATTTCCTGATTTAAAATGGTTACCTGACTCTTTTCTGGTTCCAGGTGGGTGAGCCGAAGGATGTTGTGCGTAAAGATGTGCGCAGCATCATCAGCCTGTTGCGGAGGGTTTATCCCGCCAGCAGAGTTTTCCCGTTCCTCATGGACGGCACTAAGTCCAAAAACTCTAAACAGAGAGCCGGTGAGCTAACTTGGACTAACTTCTCCTAAAATGCCCTCTTTAGAATGGCTGTTAGCACATCAGTCCAATAAACCATTTGTTTCAGCATTTTTCTCAGACCCTCAAATGTTGCTGGTTTGTGCTCTTAAGTGAACAGCTAGACGACATCTCGCTGCTTATCTAAAGAGCAAAAAACACACAGTTGAACCCTTTTTTTTTATTTTATATATATCTTGAAGAAACTTTTTGAACTATCCTTAACTGCCTTTTTTAAAAAACCCAGCCAACTATGTGGGTTGAAACCTTCTGCTGATTTACCAATTTCACTATTTTATTTGTCCTTTGAATAATTTTCTTGTTCTCTTTGGATTCTGCAGAGTGTCTGGAGGAGCTTGGCTGTCTCGTGGGTTTGTGTGGAATGTCTGTTTTCCAGCAGACGGCAACAAAGGCTTTGAGAGAGATCGCTGTTCATATCGGCGACCGCGACACAGCTGTACGCAACGCCGCTCTAAACACGGTGGTGGCGGCTTATAACGTCTGTGGAGAGCAGGTTTACAAGCTCATTGGCCAGGTATGTTGCTTCTATCACAGCTGCTCTTCCTCTCCACTTCTCATTGGGGCCAGAAATTGTCATACTTATTTTAATGTAATAAAGATTCTGGGGCCAGATTCATGAACGTGTCTTAAGAAGGAAAGGTTGTTTCTCAACTTCATTCTACTATTCATAGTTCTTAAATTAATATCTTCTTTTCTTAACTATTTTATGAAGAATAATTCTAAGGACCTGTGGTATTCCGGAATAGAGTATGTTCTTAAATTTTTTCTTATTCTTACGACAGGCTCACACTCATTTCAGACTAGGGGTTTACGAGGTGAGCATCTAAATTAATCAAACTCAGACACTGCCTGTGCTGCTCCTCGTCCTCATCGTTTGCTTTCTGCAGTCACCCCACAACTATCGTATTTTCCAAGGAGGATTTTTTTTCCCTGTAGACTGTCTCTTCCACTGTCACCTGTAGTTCTTGTTTGCAAATTTTTTTTTTTAAACATTTTAATGCCCCCCCCCCATTTTGCTCCTCTGAGCAGATTAACCTAATAACATGAACACTTAATACAAATTCAAAATGTTTCTTACATCATTTATGGTAAGCTGTAAAATGCAATGTAGCCTACATAAGATTTTCTTAGGAAATTCTCTTAAGTTCTCATTCTCTTAAGGTCTTAATTATTATTTTTTGAGAATAGCATTTAAGAACATTATGAACTTCTTAGTGTTTGTCTTAAGAACCTTAGCAAGTTTTTTCTGAAAAAAGCTTTTGTGAATCTGGCCCCTGATGACTAATTTAATTTAAAATAGGTCTGTATTAAACACTTGTAGTGTTATGTGAAATTGTAAGAAAGCTTTAATGTTTACCAGCTCACTTCATGCAGTTCTGCTTGGCTTGTGTAGAAACAAGCATTGCTTTAACATTCTTCTCTGCTCCCTGAAGCTGTCTGATAAAGATATGAGCATGCTGGAGGAGAGGATTAAGCGCTCTGCGAAGAAACCCTCTACTACGGCTGCACCTACCAGCAAACCTCCAGAGGAGAAGGTAGCTGCGTCTGCCAACGCCAGCGTTCTGAGGAAACCTAGTTCAGACCAAGCTCCGCTCAAACTGAGGTACATCCTCCGTTCTGGTCGCTCTGACCTGCTTTTAAAGCCACAGTTTGGTGAAATCCACATTTTCCACTTTACCTTTGAATTTTATCAGCTAAGACATGTTTGGTGGCTCAAGTTTGCTTCTTTAGTTTGAGGGCTGGAGCTACAAGGCTAATATAGCTATCAAATAATAGTAAATAGCCTAAATGTTTAATTACTATCTATTTCACGGTAGAAATTTTTGATAATTAATTAAAAATCACTCAGTGCCTTAACTTTTGTAAAACAGCACAAGTTACAAAGTATATCAGAATATTTTTGCTAAGTTGTAACTGCAAAGACTAAGTGACTAGACTCAAGGAAGGTGTTCACAGTAGATTGCTGCTCTATAAGCGAGGCGACCCTCAACTTGGTACCCGCTCATGCCTCTGTGAAGGCCCACTTCACCCAAATTTACAATTTAACAGAAGCCACAAGTGTGCTGCTGCACTGAACGGGCTTTTTGTCTTAAAGCTGCAGCAGGTAAAATAATTTTGTCATTTATTAAAACTGTCACTGTGTTCTGACTATAGCTGCAACAATGATTTAACAACTCATTGATTTTGATCACCAATTATTTTGGTATTTGTTTATTTTGTGTTTATTTTATTAAAAGTAATTCTGATTCTGGCTTCATAAATTTTAATACTCCTCTGTGATACCAAACTGATTTATCTTTTGTAGTATTTTTCAGGAAGTTTGAGTTGTCCAGTCTGGCTAGCGCACTTTTTTTTTTTGTTTTTGTTTTTTTAGGGGTCCAAGCACCTTTAGGTGCATGGAACCCTATTGCTTTTGCTAGGATTCTTCTTCTTCTTCTTCTTCTTCTTCTTCTTCTTCTGCTTCTTCTTCTGCTGCCCTTTGTGGAGAAGACACCGTAAGTCATCCAAAGACCAAACTTAGAGGGTAGGTGTAGATTCCCCCCCACTACTCAGGCAACTGAAATGACCCCAGTTGGCCTGATGGTGGCGCTATAGAGCAACATTTTATGCTTTTGCCCATATCTCCTGGGGGCTACACTCAAAATTCTTGCTTCTACATAATCCCTGGTTTATTCTACATCAACGCTCCACTGCATGTTTTTAGCTCCACCCCCATATTTTCCATCATAATTGGCAAAATATGTGGCATCTACATTTTTCTACTAGTCTGAGGTTTTTCAAGATATCAACACAATATTGGTCTCAAAATGTTCAGGGGAGTCTGGAGGTCAAGAATTATCAAATTTGAATATTTGTAAACATTATGGCTGCCACATGCCAATTAAGCTCCTTTGGGTTTGGCTTAATTCACATAAATGGCTACAGATCGAGATTGCTTTGGCCAATTCTCATCAAACTTATCAGGCCTGTACCCCACATGATTCTGTGGAAGCCCACCGAGTTTGACACCGATTACTCAATAGGGGGCGCTATAACAACCAAAAATATGTTTCTCAGCAACCGCTCGGCCAATTGAGCTGAAACTTTGCATGCTGTATCCATGGCCTAATTTTTACATGGTCTGTTAAGGACAACTGAATCATTGGATTAATATGGCCACCACTGGCCAATGAGCTTTCAACAGACATTTGGAGGGCTTAGCATTGGCCAATCACAAAAATTAAATCATATGTCCACATAGGCAAGCTCTAGTAGCCTATAAAGTTTGATCTCAATTGGCCATGAGGTGGTGCTATAGAGCATAAACAAGAATAAGTCCTATAAATTTTATCATATGTCAAAATAAATCAATACGTATCATTGCTTACACTGAGAATGACATTTTATCCAATACAAGTCTTTTAAAATTCTGTGAAGTTTTTCTTTGATTGATCAATGTTTGAAAATGGAGCTTTTTGAACTAGTCTGTGGATTTTAAGACAATTGTTTCAATTTTGGTTTTAAAACAATCTGTGGAGTCCGCAGGTAAATAATTATCAAAAAAAAACCTTGACTTTACTACAAAGAACAGCCATGAGACACCAATGAATCTGTTCGGCCTGGCCTTTTCTGACTTAGGGGGCTATAGATTCTTTAGTTTTTAGGTGATTGTGATAAATCTTGGTAAACTTGTACAATACTACTTTCTGAGGAAACATGCAAAGTTTCATTTAAATTGATTGTCATAAGCCCTTACAATACTTAATTTAGTGTGTAATTATTAAAATGTCATTATATTCTTCTATGAATGAAATAAAGAAAAGATAACGGTTTCAAATTACACATCTTATTAACGTCTAAAACATTGCAATTATGTGTTCCAAAATTGCACAGGAAATGTGGAAATTTGAGTTAAAGCCAGGATGGCCACATAATTAATAAGGGTAATATCTTTTCTGCCCAGCAGAGGGAGCATCAGCATTAAATGCAAATTATGACTTCAAACATACATATGGTCATAGTCTTTGCAACATCTATCTTGCGGCAAAGGAACTTTATGAATTTTATGTATTCCACTGAGCCAAGCAGTTTGAAACAGCAGTTTGAAACTGATGTTTTCATACTGCTTGCTGAAATGTTTTTGCAACGTCTCAAACTTGGTCTCTAAACAACCGTCAAAGTCTCAAGATCAATAATTATTTAAAAAAAACTTGGCTTTTAAGCACAATTTTATTGCAAGTTATGGATCAATCAGTTCGGTCCAGCCTATTCGGAAACAAGGGACCACAAATCTATCACTTATGCTCTGACTGTGGCCAAAAATGAGAGATACATTGCAAATAATCAGGTGAGGAAACCCATGAGATTTGGCTTGAATTGGCTTAAGTTGGCTCTTACAATGCTCAATGTACTGCCAACAATCTAAAATGTAATTATTCGTGTCTAAGAGTAAAATAAAGACATGACTATTGTTTCAAATTATGCCTCTTAATAAGAATTAACACTTTGCAAATATGTGTAGGTTGCTTAACTGTACAGGAAATCATAATTTGATTTCAGCAAATTTTAATTAGAGCAAGAGGTGTTTTATATTTCTCTGGCCACCAGAGGGAGCCCAGTCAGTAACTGCAAATGTCAATGTTGAACTAATTAATAAAATATACAATTAGTGGAAAGCTTTACTGTATGTCTGTAGGTCAAGACCATTTCTGTATTTTATGCTTTCCACCGTGCCTGACAATTTTGCAAATACAAGTCTTTTAAAAAAAACTTTGTTTTTTTTTCTATTTTTCTTGGATTGTCTCAAACTTGGTTTCTAAACAACCGTTGAAGTCTCAAGATCAATAGTTGTTTAAAAAATCTTGCCTATTAAGCACAATGTTATTGCAAGTTATGGAATAATCAGTTCAGTCCTGCCTATTCGGAAACAAGGGACCACAAATCTGTCACTTATGCTCTGATTGTGACAAATCGATTTGTATATTTATAATAATCAGTTGAGGAAACGTATGACATTTGGCTTGATTCTGCCTATGTTAGCTCTTACAGTGTTCGATTTACTGCCAAAAATCTAAAATGTAATCATTCCCGTCTAAGAATAAAAACAATAAAAACATGACATTTGTTTCAAATTATTCATCTTAATTGTCACTTTGCAAATATGTGTAGGTTGTACTGTACAGGAAATCCTATTATTTAATTTCAGCAAATTTTGTTCAGAGCAACAGTGTTTCTCTGGCCACCGGATGGAGACAAATCAGTAACTGCAAATGTCATTGTTGACATACATGGAAAGCTTTACTGTATGTCTTTAAGCAAAGAACATTTCTGAATGTTATGCTAACATCCACTAAGCCTAACAATTTTGCAAATACAAGTCTTAAAAAAACTAAGTAATACCACAGTTGAAAAAAGATGGAGAATAGACGTTTCTTACTAATTCTTGAGTTTAAATAAAATTTAAAACAATCATACTGACGGTATCATAACTTAAGCGCATTGGCTTAAATTGGTGTGAATTTGCTTATTCTGCTAAAAATACACCAATAATTGTCTGAATATAACCAAATTTGACAAATATACAAAATGTCAAATTAAGAGTGTATTATGATAATTTCATTTGGAATTGTACTTCTCAGTAGTTACAGTAATTGCAAGGTGTGAACCAATTCCCAAAATGGTGCTTGGTTTCTTATTGTTCTATACCAATAAATTCTCTCCAAAAAACCAGGTCTGCTGTGGGTGTCTTGTAGCTCACCATGAAAACATCTGCCTTTGAAAATTAAGGTCGTGGGTTTGATTCCCTGTCACAGATTTTGGATGGTGCTGTAGCAGTTGTTGTGAACACATGCTTAATTATCTTAATGTTAATGAAGGGTCTTTCTTAAAAATCTGACGATTTTCTGCCTTCTATGTCCAGAGACATAATTTATTTATGCTGCTACTTTGTCCTAAAATGGTGCGTGGTTCCTTGTTGCTTCCTTTTAATAAATTGTTTCAAAAACTGCAATTTTGCCGCAGAGGTCTTGTGGCTCACCATTAGAGCCTCCGCCTTTGAACTCTAAGGTTGTGGGTTCGAATCCCTGTCATGGATGTTAAAATGAGTTGCGTAGATTGTAGCAGATGTATCACCTAGTGGGCTTAATCATAGGAAAAGGAGATCTTTCTTAAAAATGTAAAGATCTGCTGCCTTCTACGACCAGGGGCCACTACTTTACTCCTCGATGTCTTCCTGGTGCTTGAACCCCGCAGATTGCCGCTTGCAGCTATATTTTTATTTATTTATTTATTTTTCCTTACCTTCTTTCTTTCTTGTGTGGAGGTGAAGAAATTAAGAATAAATGTTTTCCGAGATTAAATTTCCTTTTGGAGTTAATAATAGTGATAAACACAGGTTACCTTTACTTTCTCTGCAAGACTGCAGATTGACACTTCATCTAGTCAAGCTCTGTGTGTGTGCGCGTTTGTTCAATTAAATAATATAGCATTAACATTAAACATGCCATGAAGTCCACAAAACATTATGATGGAAGGTCCATATGGCTTAGGTGTGAAATATTAAAACATCTGAGTTGAAAATATGCCTTAATTACAGTAATCTCACCTTAAACCTCACTGAATCCATGTCGTTAGCAGGTTTAAGATAAGCCTCAGTTAAACCTGATATGCAGTGCCATCTAGTGGCAGATTTTGTTGTTAAATGACAGCAGTTTGGTTTAGTTCAAACTGCAGCTTTCAAGGACAGCATTGGAGTTTAATAACCCACGTGACTCATTCAGTTTTAAACTTGTGTTAAACCCTAAGCTGCAGCTAAGCTAATAACAGTGCAATTACCCCTCTAACACTTACCCAGGTGCAAGTACCCTGTACTTGTTTTTCTTTTCTCTAATTAATTGTTGGGTTGATGATGTGGTCCTGGGACCTTCAGTGTTTCCTCTAAGATTCATTTCAGCAGGAGTTGGGGGCAGTTTTACACAAATCCCCCCCCCCAAACCCCCCTCCAAACACACATCAGCGTCAGCTTCTTTTCCACGCTGTCCAGCTCACTGCAGATCAGGCTCAGGCCATCACTTACCTGTTCCAAACAGCTCCTTTTGACCCACTTTATTCACCTTTCTGACCACCACTGTCTGCAAAAGTCCACAAAATGTAAAACTAAATTATTTTATTAACATTGCACACTGTCGGGAGGTTAGGTTGACCTTATTTTGCAAAGGTAGCCAGTTCACTGACCACAGCTTGCTAAAACCGTGTAAACAGTCCTCTCCACTGATGACCGCTTCTTTCGGCACTTCAGCTCAAGTTTCCTCTGACAGTTCGTGCAATGTCTGTCTACTTCCTGTAACCATCGTTTCAAATTTAAAAGCCCCGTGCAGAGTTTTTCTTAATGACATATTTTATAATCCTGAAGCAGTGGTTTATTTCATACAGTGTATATGTAGATATATCACACCGTTTTGAATTGACAGTTTTTCCACAGGTTTTGCTCCAAAAAGTTCTGCACTGATCCATACTTGACAAATTTTTCTTGTCTATTTATTTCTCTCTCGCTCTCGCTCTCTCTCTTGCAGTGAGATCCGTAGTCAGAATGCAGTGGAGCAACAGCAGCAGCAGCAGAGCTCAGCCGTGCCCCGCGAGTTCCAGCTGGACCCGAATTTCATAGTGGATCTGCCTGAGACAATCATGCCTGACCTGCTGGTTGTGGAGGCGGCTGACCCCTCGCCTCTCGACGTGCCGGAGTTCAAGTTCAGGTGCTTTAAGTCTTCGTTTTAAACCATAAATCTGAGTACACATTGGGCAGATACTGGGACGGTCAGTTCAGCTTTTATTTATTTATTTATTTATTTATTTAAATGACTATTTTATTTTGCAGGTTACCTTCAATCTCCAGCAGCAGCAGCCACGACGAATCAGTTTCCAACATCAATCTGATCATCTCTCAAGTTGCCAGCTCAGATGCCAAAACCAGTATTCAGGGCTTAACAAAGGTAGGAGCTGTGCATCTTCTCCTTTTAATGCTTTGATGTTTCTGATTATCTGCTATAGATCTTGTTTTGTTTTCACAGCAATTTGATTGTGACTCAGGAGCCGTTTTTAAAATTGCACTGAACCAAGGGTGTGCGATGTCAAAAATAACATGATGCTTGAACATGTTCATGATGCACATGATGTTTGTAACTAAATGCAAAACTGCTAATAAGCAGAGTTAAAGCTCTGTAGAATCAAGATATTGACACAGTATCTCATATCATGGTATTGCATTTGAGAATGTGTGTATTGAACAGATTCAGTAACAAAAGTTTACCTTTTTCTCTCCCCCTCACGCTGCCTTTTCCTCTCTTCTGTTCTCAGATAGTGGAGATTTTGCATCAGGAGAGCCAGTGGAAGCTGATGTCAGGTCATGTGGATGAGTTTATCGTTGCTACACTCATGCAGCTCCGCCTGCTGGCCAGCAGGCGCATGGTAGACGAGAGACTGGACAGACAGCAGCAAGTGGAGAAACTCTACAGCTCGGTCATTGAATCCCTCAACTCGGTGAGAGCGGCACTGCGGTCTTCATCTAAGTGGATAAGTTTAGCTTTTTTCTGGGAGAACACGCTCTGTGTAGCTGGAGTGATGAGGCGATCCTGTTTGGTGGGGGATCCTGCAGTGTTAGGACCTTCACTCAGACTCCTGACGACATACACAGGGGCCATCTGACCAGCACTGACCACAGAGAAGCAAATCAAAGCAGTGTGTTAAAGAAATGGTTTTAAGGCAAACTCCTAGAAGGCTGACTTGCTGTAATCTAAATGGGCAAAAATACATAACAGCATCTTGAAGCCTGAATTTTGTCTGTGCTTTAGTCCATGTTTTGATAATATTGGCTGTGTTTACATGCAAAACTTTTCACCAGTCTTATTGAGTTCACTCAGATTTTAGATTCACACTGAGGTTTATATGCTCACTCTACTCTACAATCTTTGGTTTATTTTCTTCATATGCTTGTGATGAAGAAAAGGACCTTAATACATTGAAACAACATTAAACTAAGATTATACAATGGTTACTTAAACGGTGAAAATTCTCACATTTGTGGGTTTACCCACCTCATTCAATTGGATAGTACTCCGAATGGTCTCAATCGGACCAGTCTATTCCAATTGATGTTTTACATGGATGTACTATATGCCGATTGAGCGATTAGTCAGGTTATTAATTATCAGTTTGCATGTAAATGTGGCTAGTGTGCCACACTTTGTCACAATGTGTCAAACTGCCTAATCAAGTGTGTTGGAGATTAAAAAACAGCTTTACATGTGTCTGTGTGTGTGTAGCTGGTCTTAGCAGGTAAGCTGGCTCAGGAGACCTCTCCAGGTGTGCTGAAGGATCTGGTGCATGCACTCCTGACCCTGATTTTGGACCCTCAGCACCAGCAGAGCTCAGGGCAGTCTCAGCTCATCCGCTCTGTTCACATTGTGCTTTCGGCTCTGTTCAAGACTGCAGACCCCACTAACACACTCAGGTAATACACAAACATTTTGGACACCTACACTCTTAAAAATGATGGTTCTTCAAGGGTTCTTTAGAAAAGAATGGTTCTACACAGAACCATGAACACTCAGAATTGATTATGATTAAAGGGTTCTGTGCATCGTGAGTGTTCTTCAGATTGATGGAAAATGTGCAAGAATGTGCTGTAGATGATTCTATATAGAACCTTTTTGAAAAGGGTTCTATATATTACTCAGATGGGTTTTCTGTTACAAGCTTGACATTGTAACAATAGAAGAACCCTTCTGGGTGTTATAGAGAACCATTTGAGAAGGTTCTATATAGAACCATATACAACACATTCTCCATCAGTCTGAACAATTTCATGGTGCAAAAAACCCTGTAATTGTGCAAAGGGTTCTTTGGGTGTTCATGGTTCTGTATAGATGTTCTTACAGTGACTGACTCTCCCCCTGTCTCTGTAAACTCCAGTGCCTTGCTGATGCTCCTACAAGAGGCCTATAGCTCAACTGCCTGCTCACCGGAGTTCTCTGAAATGGTCATGAAGGTAATACCATCTACTCTGTGTTCCTACTTGTTGCATGCACGTTTTCAGTGCTTGCCTATTTATTTGTTTATTTTTTTTATTTTTATTTTTTTTGTCAATATCCCTTCAGTGCCACTGGCGTATGATCAAGCTTCTTCCAGAGAAGGTCGAGGCACTCTATCTGGACCGAATTCTTCTAGACATCCACAACTTCATGAAGCTCTTCCCTAAAGAGATGCTCAAACAGAAGCCGAATGATATGGCCCACCGCACAGTTAGAACTCTGCTGCATACCCTCTACAGGCTTGTAGGGTCGAAGGTACAGAAAATATTGCTGCATTACTCCACACAGTAACAAGTAAACAAATGGAGACTTAAGCCCTGTTGGATCTGGATTAATTTTACTTGGGAGGTCATTTTTCGTGATTATCTATGAGATCTGTGATTTTTAATTTGGTAATAATCTGCTGTCAGTGTAATTTAAACAGTAATTATGGCAAAGTGGTTTCAATCCTGTATGAATCTGGGGTGAGTGTGTTTTTTACAGTCTGACTAATGATGGGAGTGATTTTAATCCAGTATGAATCTGCAGCGTGTGTAGTTTTTACAGTCTGACGGTAATAATTGTGGAGCGATTTTTAATCCGGTATGAATCTGCTGTGGGATATATATATTTTTTTTCCTCTCTGTGCAGTGTAATATTTGATATTTGGGGCTCAGTGTTATTGCTATTGTTTGTCAGTAATGTGACGTTCATTTTTGTGCACAGATTATGGATCATTTGAGCCTGATTGAAAACCGCAGTGAGTCTGAGGTTGAGGCTCATCTGAAGCGCGCTATGAAGCACTCCATCCCACCACCTTCCCAAATGGTATGTAGTCACCAGTGAAAGTGTTGTTTACACTGCATTTGTCTGATTTTCCACTTGGCTTCCAAATGCCAGCAAAGTTTTGAATTATTTTAGAATTATGAAGTATTTTTAAAAAGCATCTCTTTACTGTATGATGTGGTCCTAGGTGTGCATTTTGGGTGTTTTGTGCTTATATAATCAGGCAGGTGCTATAAAAATGCTAAAAGCTCGCACCAGTGATGAACTATTATACATCTTTGTATTATATGCATGAACGTATAAAGCTACAAATTTTGGTGAATTTCTCCTTTAAGTGTAAACATGAGTTAATATGGACATAGAGATGAAACGGTTACCGGTTTGACGGTAAACTGCGGTAAAATTATTGACAGTAGTACCGTTTGAACTTTAAAGTGTTCTTAAAACCGCGGTCGATTACCTTATCGCTGTACAGAATCAAACAAACGCAGAATCACTCCCTCAGATGCAGGTGTGTGTGTGTGTGTGTGTGTGTGTGTGTGTGTGTGTGTAGAGAGGGAGAGAAGGGAGAACATGGCGGAATGTAGTGACAGAGATTCGGAGATATTTTAGCCTTCTAAGAAGACCAAGTCTGATGTTTGGTCATATTTTGGGTTTTATAAGGATGCAGAAGGAAAGTTCATTGAACATGACCACCCTGTCTGCAGAACATGCCGAAAGAAAATAGCGGCAAAAGGGGGCAACACGTCAAACCGTATGAGTCATCTTCGCGACCACCACCCGCTACTTTTTAGAGAATGCAAGGTTAACTTTAATGTAGAAGTCTGTGGGGACTTCGAAATAGAAAATGTCATGGTTTGTGTGGTTTAACTTATGCTTATGGTTCGTTAATAATATAAAATGAAGCTTTTAGCGTGGAAAAAAAAATAATAATAAATCGGTGAATCGACTGTGAATCGAAACTAAAGCTTTCAACACATTTCTGTGGAGCAGAGTCTCCAAAATGAGCTCCGAGTTAAGTCACACAAGCTCTGGAACGAGACGTTGCAAAAGTTCAATCTGCACAGCTCCCTTTTCTCGTCTCGCTTGCAGTGTTTACTTTCTGAGAAGAGAATAACACCGTCTCAAACCACTCAGTGTCCCCTACATAGTGCGCTACTTTTCAAACAAACACAATCATCATTAACAAGCAGTTGAGTTTTAAATAGGGAATTAGTAATCTATTGTTAATGTTGATTATAGATGACTTAGTCGAACATTTCATGCACTCTTTGGATTTGCTTTTTCATGATCCACGAAGTGCACTACATAGGGAAGATAGTGTGCTTTGAGACGGGACCTTGCGCGAGTAAACGCTGCATGCTGCTTTTAGGAAAAGCATAGTTTGAGAGATTAAACTTTAGGAGTGTTTCTGCCGCAGCTCAGATGCACGTTAATTTTAAGTTATGTTTGTTTTAAAACGCTTTAGAGAAGCAGCTCCACAGGTGAAGACACACTGAGTTCTGCACTGTGATTTTGGCTGTTTTTCCTGGTGCACTGTATTGATTAGGGGTACAGCGGCACAATGGCACAATAATGCTGCAGTTGCAGTTAGGACACCCCCCGAGTGCAACACTTCTTAGAAGTAGTAATTTTCCATTAAGACCCACCTCAGAGTTGGTCGAGATTTAATTCTCTATGCAGGGAAATCCCTAGTTATTGTAATTAATAATAATAATAATAATAATAATAATATTAATAATAATAATAATAATAATTATTATTACAACAGTAATAGTAATAACAGTAATAATAACAATAATAACTAATACATTTCCTATTCTTTTGTTTAGAGTATTACAAGTATTGTAAGTAATACAAAAGTAATACTACAAATGTGTTGACTATTTTTTTAATATTTATGCAAACGAAGTGCATATTGCTGCCAATTCTATTTGTGTTAATATAAAAGTTGGTGAAACGAGTTTCAGTTTGTGTATCAGTATTTTTATTTATTTATTTTACTTTTCAACACATTTGAACAATATCGTGATAATACCAATAATCGTGATAATTTTGGTCATGATAATTGTGATATGAAATTTTAATATCATTTCATCTCTATATGGACAATAAGGAGAGTTGGTAGTTTTCTCGCAGTTATATTCAAGCAAAGTCTTTGGAGAGTTATGCTGTTTGACTTAAAAATGAATGCATTGACGTGTATCTGCCTTCTTTTCTACCAAATCTCATCTTTTGTTGTTCTTGTCTTTTAGTCAAAGGACTCTGAGAACATCAGCATAGGGAAGGCCCAGCCCCCCACAGGTTAGACTTCCTTTATTGCCTTGTCTTGGTGCCAAGCCAAATGCTTACAGATGAGATGGGTTATGAAATGTTTGCAAAATTAGAATTTTGCTTTTTTTAAATTATTTTTTTTATTTTATTTTATTTATTTATTTATTTTTTAAAAACCTACAGAGTCTGTCCAGAGCTCAGTGAAGCCTGCAGCCAGTTCCAGCAGTGAGAGCGTGAATCCTGCACACTATCAGGAGAGGCTGAGGGCCCTGAGGCAGCTCTATGGCCTCGGCAACAACTCTAAGGTACAACGTCGCTTACTGCTGCTCTTTAGTTTGCAGTAGGTGTGCACCATAATATCAGAATTGTATCAGTACCAGCAGATGATTGATTTAAAATAAATAACCCACCGCAGCAAAATAAAAAGCCTGGAGACGAGACGGGGTGTGTGGAGTCAGTACAACTTATAAAATATTATTTCAATGGAGTTATGTTCCCTGACCAAAGGTGCTGAGATGTACCCTTGAGGGTTCAACCCCAGTGACAAAAGGGGCACTGCCCCATGACTGTTTAATGCCTTTTATTTCTGTACACTCTCAATTTTTTTTTTTTTTTCCAGAAATGCTGGTGTCTTATGGTTCAAACTTTAGTTTATTTTAGAGTTTGAGGCCTGCTGCTGCTATTGTCACAATTAAGCACAACAGAACACATTTAACAACTGAAAAAACATTTAAGGATTGTTTTATTGATTATATATAGGCTAGCACTTTATAAACTTGTTTTAAAAAGCAATTAATGCTTTCTGTTCGTGCGTAATATTCATAATTACATTTTTTCCCATAATATAAAGGACAGCTGCCATGTTCAGATGTTGAAACATACACTGACATTTTATTATTGTTATTATATTATGATTGAGATTTTTAAATATATTGCCCCCACACATTTTTAATAGTAATTTCTCTTAAATCACTGTAATGTGTATCCTGTTGTATCCTGTGTATCCTGTTGTATCTGAATGCTGATGAGAGCATCTCGGAAGAAAAATTAATTCTGCTTCTCTTCTTTTGCCCAGTCTGTAAACGTGGAGAAGTCCACCCTCCCTGCTGCGGACTCTAAGCCTGCCGTCTCCTCCATGGACATGCTGCAGTCTCAGCTCGCTAAACTCCGTGAGTCTCGGGAACAGCAGGACACTCAAAACGTCTGTCCTCGCAGTCCAGCCCGCATTGCCGGTCCTGCTCCTGACCTCAATGACTTCAAAGCCAGACTAGAAAAGATTAAGGCAAACCTGCGCTGATCTTCGCCGGTTTACAAACTTCCTGCTTTTTCTGCACCTTCGTTTGCCACTTCGAACACTCTGCCTACAGCGATTTCTTTTACATGTTCTGGTATTTTGTATTTACTTATTTGTATTTTGTGTGTGTGTGTGTGTGTGTGTGTATATTTGTGTTTTCCTAAGAATTGAAAGTTTTTAATCAAGATGTTTCAATAATGCCATGGTTTTCAAACTCGTCTGTTTTTACTAACTTAGTAATGCAATGTGAATAAATGAATGACTGAATGTCTTTGAAGTGTTCTTGTTCCTTCTTCCATACCACCAAACAAACTCGGAATGTTTTGACATGATTAGACTGCGCTTTTCTGGTTTTTCTCTTTCCTTCGGTGTGTTGTATCTTTTTGTGCATGTAAACGTTCTGCAGAGTCCCAAAGCTCCGAGTTCCCTCTAGAGAGAGAAACGCTCTCCCGCAGAAACCACTTCTCTCAGCTGCCTAAACGCCTCGTTGGAATTCCAGCCCTTTTCCTTTGTTACAAAATGACTCAACCTTGTAACACAGTCCCTACCGGCCAGCTCAGCACACCCTCACACAGGCAGGATCTTTGAAACCATGGGCCTTTGTGGAGCCTCCTAAAACTGTATGAGCTACTAGACATGACGGAGTTCTGTTTCTAAGTCTGACAGGTTCATGTGCAGTTGACTACAGTTCAAACTCACTATACTTGTCATGTAATTTATCACGATAACAATATTGCCCAACTGAGCTCTAAATACAATTAGACTATGAAGCCTATGAAGATTAGATGTTAGATTTGCATTTTCTAGTGCTATTGAAGGTTGATTGCTTATATCTGCAAATTGACCTGCATGTGTTTTAGCAAGATTAGATGAAGCTTTTTTTTGTGTATGTATGGTTTAGCATATTGCTTCTATGGTCTGTGATTTTTTTTTTTTTGTGTATGTGTGTGTGTATGTGTGTGTATATGTGTGTGTGTGTGTATATATATATATATATATATATGTGTATATATGTGTATATATATGTATATGTGTATGTATATGTGTATGTGTATGTGTATGTGTGTATATATATGTATGTGTGTATATATATGTATATATGTGTATATATATATATAAAAATTAGATCAAATTTTGATCAAAATTAAAACAAAAAATGCTTGACATCTCACTGTAATGTATATACAATATATGACAGTTTCTCTAACAAGACTTATGTAGTTTTATGTGCCAAAAAAGTTGTAATTAGTATGTTCGTTTTTACATTACTGTTTTTCGGTCTATTTTTTTCTCTGAAAATTAAATGGGCTGTTCTTTTTATTGTACCTTTTAAAACTGATCTATGTAAATGAGCTCGGGTCTGACTGGCCGCCCTTTATTGCGCCTTATTCCTGAAACACCCATAACTTCAGCCTGAGTGGGCGGGGCTAAACCGCTGTGTTGGGGTGAACAGGCGGATATACGTAAATATGTTGGGTTTGGTGACGTCACAGAAACGGCTGTTTTTGCTGTTTAATCTCCAAATATGGACTGGATAGAGCATGTTATGTTATTAAAACTAGTAACGTTTACACGCTACATCATTTTCCATGATACGGGCCCTTTAAGGTTGATGAAGGGGCTCCAGGTGAGGCCTGTTAAGGTGATTCAGCTGGATGGCGTGAAGGCTGAGGTTCCCGAAGAAAACCTCAATCTGCCCACATAGCTGAGAGAGTGAGCTGGTGATGATGGAGACGGAGAGCGGAGAGTTTAAGGTCAGTTAGAGTTTCTTTCTGTAGCGTCTGTTAGCTTTAGCCTGTTGCTACAGGTACATGTTCACATTGCACCGAGCTGTTGACAATAACGTTCACTTTTTACTGTGACTGTTTAGCTGTTTAAGCTATAAGAACCAGTTATTCTCCAGGGTATATTTCGGTTTTTCCATCTGAATTTACATGCCTAAATTAACTTATTCAGTAACTGCATGAAATAAATGTAGCTAAAGTGTTGGTATTTTTTTGTGAATGTTTTAACTTACAGTAAAAAAAAATGTTCAACTTCTTTTATCATAAAGTTGTAAAATTACTTTACCCATCTATTTGACTGGAAAGAAGACGGTTACAGCTCTCGTATGACACCCACGTTTTAATGTAGCTTTAAGTAATATGAAAATTATGAAGTAAAGAATATGACGAAGTGCGTTTTGGAACCACCGGTAGTTCCACTGAGTTAAAGAGGTTACAAGGCCTTTTTACATGCTGTTTGTGATAATAAGAGGTGGTTATCAGTGAGAATGTGAAACATCTAGCGTTACAGGTTTTTCCAGGTTGTTGCCGATGCTGGTTTTTGTGTGTGTGTGTGTTAGCTTTGGGGAAACCGCAGCTTAGTTTAGCGTAGCTTATTTGCTAATAGGAGCTTTGAGATTATGAGATTGTAAACATAATTTTGAAGTAGTATCTCATAATGACTCACTCAAGTCATAATTATGACTAGCATTATTATGAGGAAATCATAATTATGAGATTAACTTAAGATGGTACCTTGAAATAATGAGATTCAAAGTCGTAAGTTTGAGAGAGAATATCATTATGAGAGCTTGTCATAATTATGAGATGCTCAGATCATAATTATAACGTTCATTATTATGAGTCATATAAGTCATAATTATAAGATATTGGCTCAGTCATAATTATGAGATGTTACAACATGGTTAAAATTAAGTCAAAGGCTAATTGTGGGATTGAATCTCATTATTTCGAGGTGCTAAGTCATAATTATGAGAGAGAACCTTATTTTGAGAGCACATCATAATTTTGAGATGCAATATCATAATTATGGAAAATGTTCTCAGTGTTATGACTTCCTCAGTGGCTTTATATTTCTCCCAGTGGTAGGAACAGGCTACCTGTCCAGGGTGTTTCCTGCCTTCCACCCATTGACCGCTGGGATAGGCTCCAGCTTCCCATGAACTGCACTGTTTAATGCGGAACAGAAAGTTTTGAATATAAAGCTTCCCCAGTAAACAAAGAACGTCTGTGGACGTCCAAAATGTGTTTAAAAATAGTCGGTCAGTCGGGGACATGTTATGAACGTCAACAGACGTCCAAAATCCGTTTCAAAAAGTCAGTCCATTGCTGACCTGTTAATAACGTCCATAGACGTCCAAAATCAGTTTTAAAGATGTCAGTCCATTGGTGACCCATTAATAACGTCAATAGACGTCCAAAATCCGTTTTAAAAAGTCAGTCCATTGGTGACCCGTTAATAACGTCAATAGACGTCCAAAATCCGTTTCAAAAAGTCAGTCCATTGGTGACCTGTTAATAACGTCAATAGACGTCCGAAATCCGTTTCAAAAAGTCAGTCCATTGGTGATCTGTTAATAACGTCAATGGACGTTTCACTATAACCCAAAAATAATGATAACGATCATGATAATAACAATACCAGTACCACTGCTTCTAGCCTACTGCTACTACAACAACAACAACTACTACTACTACTAGTACTACTACTACTACTACTACTAATAATAATAATAGTAATAGTAAGAAGAAGAAGAAACAACAAAAAGAAAGCTGTATTCCAGTCCAGAGATTATGTTATGTTTCTTTTCTCAAAGATACCAAATGTTAGATGTTGATTGCTGAAGCTTGATAATATTTCACTTGTCTTTATGGTGTAAAGAACATGCCATATGACGTCACATGGAGTGTGGTTGTCATTATTTAACATGGTGCCATCAGCTTTTCTATATTTTCTGGACTTTTTTCAAATTTTAATGCAAGTGCTAAATGGTGTTTGTAATTGCATATCTCATAGCAGTGTGCATTATTTAAGACACAATTCGAATTTGAATGCAAACATATTTGCGTTTTAATTTATTGTATTGTATAATAGCTGGAAACTTTTAATATAGAAAAGCAGCGTTTTTGACCATTCATTTTCATTATCTTAATATGGTCTGACTCTGACATTAAAACAACACCCATTTTAATGTATTTCGTCATCATGGCCGTTCAGCTCTGCCAAAATGAATATTTGCAATCCTGTTTGCAACTGCATTTCCACTGTCAGCAAGGCAGTCCTGTCATTTAAGCGCTGTGGGTTTGTTGGATGTATCAAGCGGGTTAAAGAAGCCACGATATCCATCTGAACGGACACCAATCACTGCCCCTTTGGACCCCGTTTGAGAAAGTCGTCAGCGAGCCGCCGACAGCACACAGCGCCACTGTCCACGTTGGTCCAGGTGAGTAAACGTTAGCTGGCCGTTTTAGGTAGACCTTTTGCCATATACGAGTCACTAAGCTTACAAAGAATTTTTTAAATATTAGCTAGTATTATCGTTTGTTCATGAATAGAGGGTATGTGTTAGCCAGCTAGCTAGCTAGTTAGTATTTTATACAGCTACTGAAGCTGTCTGGCTAGTGCTGAACAGTCGTGCTAACTACGGGAAACATAGCGGTCGGTTGGGCACGGCATTAACGCAGATTTAAAGATTTGTCTGTATTGGCTGAATATAGCAAATTAAAACCTTATTAACGAAGGTAGCGGTCATTTTATTTCCCTTAATTCAGTGTGATTGATGATGAAGGTCCTGATAAAAGCTAAGCTCGCTAGCTAACGCTATTGATTCATCACAACACACGTTTTCTGACATAAGCTGTTTCTGTTGTTGCCCTGTATAAGTATTTGCTAATAACTTCTTAGAAACACCCCAAATTATCATTCTAGTAAAACGCTAACGTGAATAGCAGCTGTATATTGTGAATGTAGCACTCCATATAGCGTCTACGTCGGTGTTCATCTTGGATTTTTGCGCGGGCTCATTTGTAAAAGTTAGCCGTTAGCTATATTGAGCTACATTAGCTGTATTTACCTAAGCTTGTAGTCACATACATGAATAGCTCGAGGCTCATTTTAAAACTGTCAGTTTTTACTTTGAAACGAAGTACCACAATTAATGATTATTTTTACCAAATTTGAAAGTAGTTAGCTTATGCAGCTAGGTAATTTGAGTAGCTAACGCTAGCTAGCTAGCTAGTTTATTTTTTTTTATACAGCTGCAGAAGCTACAGCTGTGTTTCTAGATGTTGGTAGGGAGGGGAAATGTGGCAGTCATTCTGATGCTTCGTTCATTAGCTTTGGCTACACAAGTTGAAATCATTAGTGAGGTTTTATTAGACAATGAAATGTCCTATCAGAGATCAGTTACTGAATTAACTGTAGCTGACTGTCATCTTTTGCAAACAGATAGCTTATTTGTTTCAGAAGCTGACTGGATTTGTCTGTGTGCCACAACAACATACTGGCAGTGGTCAAATAATGTGCACAAGTTAAAAAAGTAAGTATTATCGCAAACAGAATAGAACGTAATGTGTTAACAATTTATGTACCGGTTTTCTGGTTATCAGTTGCCACACTCATTTTATGACTAAGAACCTATTTAAAGGAATGGTTCAGCAAAATATAAAATTTAAACAATTTTCTGCTTACCCCCAATGTAGTCTTTTGGCCAAGACATAATTGGTGTCCAAAGTTTGTGTCTTTAGTTTAGCAATGGAGCTGTGAAGCTAACATTTCTAACAAACACTAGAAGTCAGTATTCACGTAAATCATTTCATGTCTTCATTAAGGTGGCGCAGACTTCTCAGTGTGGTGTGCAACACAATATGACATACTGTGGGCTATAAAAGTGAACAAAACGTCATCACAGAGTAAGTGCCGTGGGTGACCTCTCTGTCTCAGGAGTAGGATTGCTGAGCTAGAATAGTTTTTTATGGAAATGAGTCATAATTATTGATCCAACATCAGTGCTGTGCAGCCTTTGTGTTGCCTAAAATGGCCGTAGTGGTGAGGTTTTGTTCATTTCTATAGTTCAAAGTAAGTCATTCTGTGTCCTACACTACACTGACAAGTCTGCTGACTCTAATGGAGACCTAGATGAGGTTTGAGAGAAGTTTTAGGGATGTATTTATGGAAAAACATCTGGGTTAATATTGTCTAGTGTTTGAGCAATGTTACACTTAACACCAATACTAAACTAAAGAAGCAGAATCATTAATTGTAGTCATTTCAGTCAAATTTGATATTGGAATTTGTAAGGCATATAAAAAAGTCAAATAATAATACTGAGCTTTTCTGTGATGCTTCCTATGTTATATAGCTGCATTCTGTACTATTTACTACCCAGTTCGTTCTTTGGGCTGTGCTTTATTCTTTTAACAAATAAACACTGACCAAAATAAGAGAAAGGCTTTTCAGTTCCCAGCAGTCTAGTACAGAGTTTAGAAATCTCATGGGTCTTAGGAGAATATATAAAATTAGAGACAGTATATAAAATTAGACAAGCTCAAGCCCTTTGCATTTAAAAGAACATATCACAACATCACTACTTTGCAGTTGTTTAGAAGCCCACTGAAATAAACATTTAAAAATAACTAAAAAATAGATTTGTAATTATCAGTTGTCTCCTTATTGGCTACATTGCAGACAGGAAAATATTATGTATATTATATGGAAACATATTTCAGATTTGAAAGGTTTAAATATATGTGAAAAGCTGTCAAAGGCATTGTGACTATTAATTGATAAGTAAGACTAAATAAGTAATAAGTATGATGTTAGAATGGCTTTCACCTTCCACTGATCTGTCTGTTTTTGTCAAGAGATTTTAATGCTTTGTGTGTGCATTAATTGTAACAGTCTTGTTTGTGTTTTATGTTAGCTGCAGTTCTGAAGTGGAACAACAAAGCCACAGCTCATGAGATGGATTCTGCTGTGGCCGATCACCTCAAGCATGCCCCCTGCAGAGCTTTTAACTTTTTTTTTCTTTTCTTGTTTGACTTCTCAGAAACTAAAATGCAAGATTTTGTCTTGTTAAATAATCACCTTGATTTCCTTTACATTAAAACATTGAAAATCATGTACAATACTGACACAGCTTATGGTTCAAAGGTTTGAAAATTCTTTCTGAATTGATGCATAGGATCTTTGTCTTAGTCCTAACGAAGTTCATGGTCCAGTTTTATGTTCCACAAATGAAATTAATAATAACTACACATTTTCAATAAAGTTTCCATTTAACAAAGTTTGTTTTATGTTTACATTGGAGTCAAAATTGTTAGTTAACTACAGGAAGTTTTTTGCATGGTAAAAAGGTTCTTCACATTGACAGATAATGCGTTGTATGTGGTTCTATATAGAAAAATTCTATATAGCACCAAAAAAGGTTCTTCTATTGTACAGTGTATTAAGCATGAAATGGTTCTATATAGGATTCATGGTAAAGTGTTATCTTTTTTGAGAGTGTACTAGTGGAAATTAATTTTGGATGACTTTTCAATGCCTTTTAATTTATAATTGATAATTTTTTCCAAGGCCTTAGAACACCTTAAAATGACGTTTTTACTGTGACTTTTTGGTCGTCTTTTCAACAGCTAAGCTTGAACGTCTTTTCAACTTTCATTTTCAACCATAAGAAAACTTAAATTAAACAGCAGTTATGTACGTGATTTCAACGTTAAATCAACGGCCTTAAAATTACGTCTTTAATGTGACTATTTTGGCCGTTTTTTCAACGGCTAAGTTTAGACGTCTTTTCAACTTTCATTTTGAACCTTAATAAAGCGTAGTTTAAACGGCAGTCAGATACGTGATTTCAACGTTGTTTCAACGGCCAAATGTTTACTGGGTCAGCTTCGTCTGTTTAAGCTAAACCCGCTCAGTGCATAAAAACAACACTAAATGATAAAAACAAATATTTGAGAAACTTCAGTAACTGTACTGAAGCAAGTAAAGTGATTTTAGAAGCTTTGGGTGATAAAATGAATCTCCTGGCTTTGATCGCTCGGATGCTGCTGAAGCAGAGAGTTTAGCTTGATGCTGTTTTCTCTCAACTTGGTGAACATGAACCTTGACTAATGGTAAAGGGGAATTCCACCAGCTTTTTTAAATGTCACAATATCTGAGTGTAAACAGAATGATTCTGAGAGGTTTGGTGTGAAGTGGTTCAGATATCTTTACAGTACAGTTTTTTTTTTCCAGGGGTCATATTATAGAAACTTCTCAAGTCTAAAATCTTATCTGCTTAGTCACCATGACGACTTCAGTACGGACTGAATTTAGGACAGAAACTATTACAAAATAACTTTCTGACTTCATAATCTTATCATTAACTCTAGATAAGAAAACAGTATTAAACAAACATCTTAACTAGACTAAACCTCCTAAATACTGTCCTAACTTTAGGATAAACCCCAACAGTGTCCTAACTTCAGTTTAAGCGTTCGTTTCTGTCGTTTTTAGGCAGCTGTGTCAGCAGCATAGTTCACTACTAACATAATGACGCTACATTTGTTTATACTGTAAAACGCTGCTTTCACTGTGAGACGTTTTTCTTTTCGAACTCTGCGTTTTAAAAATCTCCACCGTCCCTCTGATTACCTTTGTGTGTTAATGTTGATGATGAAATATTACAGTGATGATGGTGAATAATGAGGAGACAGAGCTGAACGCGTGTCTGTTTATTAGGAGGAATAGATATACACACCTAGATGCTGCGTTGGGTCCAGCCAGGCACGTCAACGGCGCCGCCGTCACTGCTGGACTGCATTCAGTACCATTACAGAGTGGCAGTTTAAGAAAGATACTGTCCAAAATTATACTATTTCAAGAATATTACACTCAGAAAGTGGGACAGGATTATATAACAGAGGGAACGCAGCGATCCACACTCATGTTTGTGTGATGCTTATGTGTAGATATGGCCGTGTGGTTGGTGAAGCACAGAGAACCTGTTGATGTGATTGTTTTTTCTCCGGTTTTATATTAAGCTTATTTCATGTAATAGTCTATTCAGGGGATCTTAACGTTATGTAATAGTTATTTATTTACAATGATGGTTAAAGCTTTGTAGCTCGGTAAGTTAACATTCCTTATTCCGTGTAGATATTCGTAATAGATTAACGTTAGCACCTTCTTACACGAAGCTCTTATTTGCCAGGTTCTTGTTCGAATTGTCTCATTCCACCTTAAATGGTGCAGCTTCAGGCGCCACAAAGTGACTGCTGCACCATTTAAGGTGGAATGGGAAAACTCGAAGAAGAAGTTGGCGAATAGGAAGAGAGAGAGCAACAGGCAACGCGGCATCCAGGAATGTATATCTCCGGGAATAACATTAGCGCGCTTGGCTAAAGTTTGGGAAATGGAGCCTGAAACCGGGTAGCGGCGACGCTCTAATAAACAGCAGTAGTTTTATTTACTGTCCAAAACCACCAGTGAACCTACGCGTTTTGTCTGAGTTTTATATGGAATGTTGATGGTAAAAAAGTTTTCTCTGGGGACATGTCAGCCAGTGCATTTCATGTAGTAAGGTGAGGGAGCTTTTAGAGGTGGACGTCTGATTCCTGTCCCCACCACTGTGAACAATTCTGACTTGGTAAGTTTTTCTAGAACAGAGCATTTCACACCAAACCACTCTGAACAACTCTGTTTACATCTTAACTGTTTAATTATGCAGAAAGTTTGAGAGCTCTGTGGAAAAGTTCAGTGTTGTTCAGACAGCGACAGTGTAGTGGACAGAGTTTAAGCTCATCTTTCAGCTTCTCCAGGTTTATAAATGAGGCTCCTGGTGTGTTGAGTTATGAGAACCGTATTCTGTACAGCAGCTCTGCAAACTCAGCCGTACAGACTGTGGATTTCTTTCAGCTTGAAGTTTCTCAGTAAGAAGTCGCCTTATCACTCAGTGAAAGTCCCTCAATCCTGGGCAGCGTCTGTCAGAAAGCCCTCAGATCTGCCCGACTCGTGACTTGATATTAGAGAGCTCTCGCATTAGTTCTGTTTTCCTCTTTGAAAATATGAGTTTCTCCTTTTTTTCTGTTGTGATTTGGAGAATTGTGAATGCGTTTGAAGAGAATACCTTCATCTCTCGCTCTCTCCGCCTTCTGCTTTCTCTGCTTTTCTTTCTGCTCTTTTTTTTTCTTCTTTCTGCTTGCTTTTCTCGTCTCTTCTCTAAGAGTGAGGTTTGATTTTTCTCTTCCTCTCTGCGGTGGCTCTCGTGGGGTCAGTGATGTTAGAGACGTATCCAGGGATGATTATTAAAGTGGTGTGTAAGTTATGGTTTAATAGGTGTGTCACAAAATCTATAGTGTGGTGCGATACGATACGGTAGAGCCTCAATTCGATTAATATTATTGCCAGGGGTGTTGGCTGGACCTTTATATATCTGGGGCTCTGCCCAGTTCACTGTAGAATAGTTTTGGCCCTCAGCCTCAACAGTTTGCGCAAAATGTGCATTGATTCAGCAATGTTTATTGTTTTATTATAGACAGTCATTAATAAATGCTGTTGTACTTCAAATAACAAGTAGACCAAAAGTAACACACACTGTTCTGTTAACTTACTATTGCATGTTGTGCAATAATCAACGTGGATTTGGGACAATGTTGATATGCACATCCTGTTTATAAATTACTAGAAAATAGGCATAATAAACCCAAAAAAAACTCCTCTGCCAAAACTGCATGTAAACACTGGCTCCATTAGAAGTAAAAGTAGGCAAAATAGAAAAAAAACAAGCCTACTAACATCAGGTCCAGAAGCGTGCTGAGCCCCCCTTAAAACTGCTGTTTACATTTTTTCTGCTTTGTTTCGTTGCAGTTTTAATCTTTTTGTTGTTGATATGCAATGGATTAATTAATTAATAATGCTTCTGTTGCTTAGTCTGTGTGGCAAGACTTTTATAGGCCTTTCAGTTTGCTGTCAATGGACCTCTTGTCCAGCAGAGGGCGCCTTTGCATCATAAAAAAATTTGAATTGACGCTCAGTTTGTGATCGATATGGTCAGGAATGCAAGAAGAAAACAGTTTAATCTCCCTCCGCATCTTCCTGTCTTCTGTGGGGAAGATCTTTGCACTTTATGATATTTTTTACAGTTTATTTACGATGCTGCTTATGTAATGTGCCTGCTGTGAATATCAATGCAGGTCTTATTGACTTGCAGAAGAGCATTTCTGTCAGTGTTGTAGTTTTCAGAATCATATAAACTAGAGCTTTTTCCTTTAGATAATGTATTACATAATAATATGTTACAGTTTGCTTTTCTGAGCATATTGTGGATATTGTTTTTGCTTGAAACAAAAGTTTTATTACACAGAGCGCAGAATTAGTCATGTTTAATTGGGTTTAATGCAGCGCAGTGTGTAACATTGAATATTAATCTGGATTCATAGTGTTTGATAGTATTTTTTGAAAATGTTGGACTGCTTTGTCTGTTTCAGCTTATCAAATGACAGGAAGAATAAATATTCTTGAAAAACTTATTACATTTTTGCCATTTTGACGCACTCTAGTTTGGAGAGGTTCTGTTTATACTGGTCTCTGAATATTTTTTATTTATTTTTATTCCATTCTCTTTTCCTGTTTGCTCATAAATCATATGAAAATCTTCAAGGACGGACATATCTCGTAAACAAAAATGTGTTAAAGCGCCGATATCCTACATTTTAACATGTATTTAACTTTTTTCCCATGAAGTGCACCTGATGACACACAACACCAGTTTGTGTGGTTTGATGTTCAGAAAGTTGTAATTAATTTTTACATGGTCTTTTTTTTTTCCAGCCTCCATTAGAATTAGGGCTGCACAATATTGACATAAAATGCGATGTTCGATAAAACCGATATCACGATGACGATATAAGGAGCGATAAATTACTATTAAATAATGTGTCTCTGGCTGGATGTAACAGAAGAAAACAGTTTTTGGGGATGTGTAAACAAATATAACCTCTCTTCAAACTCCTGTAAAAACTGTATGTAAATGAGGTCTGTTGTGATTGGCTGATATGTTGTGCCTCAGTTCTGAAGTAATCTGGTTAAAAAGCACTTTTCAGCATAAAAGATGTGGAGCTAAACTGCTGAAGGCTAAATTGCACGCTTAATGACGGTTCTTCATGGGTTCTTTAGTAAAGAAAATGATTCTATATAGAAACATGAGCACTCGAAGAACCCTTTGCATGATTGAAAGGTTCTTCAAATTGATGGAGAATATGTTGTAGATGGTTCTACATGGAACCTTTTTAAAGTGTTCCATATAGCACCAAAAAGGATTCTTCTGTTACATGCTTGATGTCATAACAATACAAGAACTGTTTTTGGTGCTATATGAAACTGTTTTCAAAAAGGTTCCATGTAGAACCACCTACAACATATTCTCCATCGATCTAAAAAGCCCTTTCATGATGCAAAGAACCCTTTAATCATGCAAAGTGTTCTTTGAATGTTCATAGTTTATATAGAACCATTTTCTTTACTAAGAACCCTGGAAGAATCTTTGAGTGTGGTGGATATATGTAAATGTGTTAATATATGAAAACAGTATATTCAAAATGGAATATTTTGCAGTTTTCATCTCTGGACTGATGTAAATGATAGATTTTGACATTTTTATTTTTAGCACACTAAATCATGTCTTATTTAAAAAAAAACAAAAAAAACAAATGAGGTTTTTGAAAGAAAAAGAGGTGCCCTTTAAATAATAACACCGTTTTTTTGGTTTTGTTTTTTTTTCTGTTTTTCTCATTTTTTTTCTGATTTTTTTTTCTATTCTGTTTCTTTCCTGTTTGTTTGCAGGTAACCTGAAAGTATACCAGATATACCAAAGACTCAGAAAGTATTCCAGATTTGTGAGGTAAACAGAAAAGGTTTTTAAAAATGTGAGTGTGTGTTGTAGAGTTCTAAATGCTGTTCTAGAGAATATTCATCACTTGTGTGCTTTCTTCAGTTTGGTCTGAATTGTTTGCATAAACATATTGAATCTTCAGTGTGACGCGTGAGAACAGTTTCTGAGAAATATATGCAGATCTAAAGAGCAGGAAAGGAAAAGTCTGATTAAGATCACTTTAAAACTATATTGAAGTATAATCCCCACTAAAGTGATCTGCACGTATCTTTAATTGTTCAGATTTATAAAAAAAAAACAGCTGTTTGTCTCTATGAATCAAAATGTTGCCTTGTAATCATTATAGATTTGGGACATTGTTATTGTGCACATCCTACGTTTCACCCATAAATGACTATTCTAAGCAAAACTGCATGTGAAGACACTCGCAATGTAAAACTGGCTCCATTAAAAATAAAAGTAGGCTTTAATTAACTAGCCTTAATTGTTTTATGGGTCATTGACATGACGTGCATTAAAAAATGAAATTTTTCAGTGCACCCATATAAAATTCACTTTAGCTTTTTTTTGCCTCCAAAAGTTTAAGAAGTTTTTGGCATGTTTGGCATGATTTTACATTTGAAAACTTTAAAATAAAACAGTGTTGTAAAATAAGGCAACTTTAAAAGTGCTCAACTCGCTGAAGAACTTCTGTCTGCAAGTTCTTACTTCCTCAAATGTCAGGCAGCACGACCAAAAACAAAGGACTTTTATTTTGGCATGCTTTTACCGAAGTGGGGCTAGGGTATTGCATCATAAAGAAGACCCCAGGTGACCTTCATGGTGCAATGCCAGGGCCACAATTTTAGTAAAAATGTGATTTTTGAGTCGTGGTTATCACAGTTCAGGTTACCATGTCAGGTGGTCTGACCTCAGGAGAACCATGAAAATGTGTAATTATTATAATAATGGTTATTTATTTGAAAAAAAAGTAAGTATAAACTCAAGTTGAAGGATGAAGTTTCTACTGTGTCCAGGTAGATGCCAGTAGATTTCAGTTTAAACGTACCTAAAAGGAGGACTCTGTTTGTCTGGTGTGAGAGATTCACACTGCAGTTAATGCTTTTACACAGTGAGCATCAGATATATTGCGGTTCACCCCTCAAACTACTGCGATAGAATAGAGAAATCCGGATGTCGCTAGCTGGTTTTTGAATACTGTGATGTGTTCTGATATGGATGTGTTAGGAGTGATGGCAGTAAGGCGGCGTGATCCATCACTGACCTACCAAGCCAGCTAATGTTTGCTGTTCGTACTAAGTTGGCGTTGTTGAGAAACTAAACGGTTTAGCACTGTTGTTGGCCACTTGTTTAGCATTTGTAACAGGATAGCCTAGCACTCGTCACCAGACAGCTAAAAATAATCTCTTTTCTTTCTTAAATTATGACTATTACAAAAATCGCGGCCATGCTTTTCCACCTGGTAAAAACAGCCAATCAGAATCTTTTTCCTGCTGTCCCTTGACAGATTTATAAAATGTTCCACTGTTTGGCGAGTGTTTATCATGTTCTGACCATAAAGGATGATTTAAAATAGCAATCAACCACTCAGGAGCAAAAATCAACCTTCAAACGTGAAAGAATTAATGGTTGGACATTTGTTGCGATATGTATCGATATCGAACGACATGAAATTTTTTATCGTGATCGCATTTCTGGCCATATCGCCCAGTTCTGGTTGCAAAATTGGTCAGAAAAAAAGAAAAAAAAGGGTATCTTGTGAAGTAAAATGATCTTAAATCTACTCAATAAATCTAACATTTCTTATTTTAAAATGGTTGGAGAGATATTAAGATTTTATATCCTTTTTGTCTTAGACATTTTTCTTTGTTTTATGTCACTTTATCAAGTAAGGATATCTCACTGTATTGGCCGATAATTTTACTGGTTTAAAACAAAATTGCCTGCTAATAGGACCCCTTACAACATTTTTCTTCTTACATTTGAGGTGCATCAAAAGGTCAGGGAGGTCCTTTAACCTCTTTAGAGCATCTTTGTCTTACCAACCTCAGAGGAGCCATAGATGTGATGATCTTCCATAGTTACAGCAATTCATATGAGACACCTGAGGATTTACTGAAAGTGAAGGAAGAAATCCGTACTGTCAGAAGGGAGTGCAGGGGAGGCTTGTGTTCTCTTGTTTTTCCAGATTAGAGAGATACGGCACGTTGCAGAGAATAAGTGTCATATTTTACTCAGGCGCCTGTCAACTGAAACTTTTATAATCCAGATCTCCTGCAGGGCTTTAACTGTAACTAGAAGCGACAGGAAGTTTGCAGTGATCAGTAAAAGAACACTGAAAATTTAGAAAACAACAGAAATACTCTGTTATGACAGGCTGTAAGTGCACAGTTACAGCAGGCGTTGAGGTATTAGGGCTGGAAGATTAATCGTTTTTATATCAAAAATTGCAATTTGAGAGTGCAGTATTCAAATCGCAAGAGCTATAATTTCTTTCAAATTGTAGTCTGTAATTATAAACAATGATGTGTTAAGTTTTGAGTGGGGAAATTTAACCAACTACACTCCTAAAGAAGGTTCTTCAAGGGTCCTCTAGTAAAGAAAATGGTTCTAAAGAGCTGTGAACACTCAAAGAACCATTTGCACGATTAAAGCGTTCTTTGCATCATAAAAGGGTTTTTAGGAATGTGCTTTAGATAGTTCTACGTAGAACCCCTTTTTTAAAGAGAGTTTTACGTAGAACCCAAAGGTTACAATGTCAAGCTTGTAACAATAGAACCCTTTTGGGTACTGTATAGAACCATCTACAACACATTCTCCATTAATCTGAAGAACGCTTCCTTGATGCAAAGAACCCTTTAATCACGCAAAGGGTTCTTTGAGTGTTAATGGTTTCTTATAAAACCATCCTTAAGATTGTTGCACAGAGCTTGTGAACTGCCTGTAAATGAGTTTGACCAATCAGAGGCAACCAAACCCCCATGGGTGGTGACATCATAGCCACAGCTTACTGGCAGTCTGGCACACTACATTCAGAGGTCAAGCCTCGGGCCAGAAATAGTGGATATTCTAGTCCTCTTGCCCAAAAAACAAGCAAGAATTTTTCTTATTTATAGGAAATATTCACAATTTCAATCGCAGTCGCTATATTAGTCAGAAAGTTATTTGTACTGCTGTATAAATAACATTCAGCGTTGAAATGTTTCTCAATTCAGTAAAAAATGCACAGTTGAACAGATTTTCTACATTCATATGTTTAAAAATGGCACAACGCCACCCTTTCATGATTCTGATATTGATCTTTAACTTCTAAGCTTTTTTAATTCAGGCTAGATTTGTCACAGGACAGGATCTGGTTTTCAGTGTTTTCTGCAGTTGCCCCGATATAGATACCTGGTGTTGGATCAGTGCCAGCTCTAGTTTCAGACATACATTTGTGGATGTCCAACAGCTCATTAACCACTCTGCCATTCTGAATGAATAGATGTGGTCTATTTTTAACAGTAATAGGAGAAATACATTCTGCTGATAAGGTATGGCAGACGTCTGACTGTGTGGTCACTTTGTAATGCACTTAGCTAATAATCCCTCGGAGCCAGTTTTCCAGACATTGATTAAGCTTAATCTTGGACTAAATTGAAGCGCCAATGTTGCTCCATTAGGAATTCTTCTTTAGCCTAGACTTAATCTGGATCTGGGAAACAGCCCTTAATGTTGATACATCATATAATATAATGGAGCTGCTAGTTTAGCTGCTTGGCTAGATGCAGCTGCACAGCCGTGTTCAAGGGAAAGTAGCACCTTTTTGAAAATGGTTCTATATAGCACCAAAGTGTTTTATTGCTTGCAAGCTTGACATCATTACAATAGCAGAACCATTTTTTGGTGCTATATAGAACCATATACAGCACATTTTCTGTCAATCTGAAGAATCGTTTCACCATGCAAAGAACTATTTAAGCACTAGATAGAACTCATGGTTCTAAATAGAGCCATTTCCTTTACTAAAGAACCCTTGAAGAACTGGTGTTTGAGTGTGTAGACTGTAGTACTTCATCGCACTAGTCAATAATTGTCCATACTTGGGGAGGAAAAAATGGAATGTGCATTTTAACACATCTGTTTATCAATCTGTTTGATCGATGCAGTGAGGTGGATGCTTTACAGAGGTCAAAATCTGTATTTTAATGGGATTCATTAACTAAAGGCATAGTGTCGGTGCTCAAATGCTCATTTTACGTGTCCTTAGAAATGCAGCTGTGATTGCTTTATCAAACTCTGAGTTCCAGAAGTATAGATTTAGAGATATTAGGCTTTAATGAACAGAGATTCCGATGACTTAAAGGCTGGATTAAAGAGAAAATTAATAAATTAGGATGATGGAGTTACGCTGATAGAATTCTCATTTAGTTGCTTGGCTAATCCAATTATTTATGATATGGCTACAAAAAGAAATAAGGGAGTGGGGCAGGGGGCAGGATGATAAACAGTCCAGTGATGATTTGGCTGAGGTGCTTGCAGCTTCATGGCCTTAAAACACCTATAGATGCTCATCAAAAAAGAAAGGCAGAGATTCAGTGTCTGATTCCAAACAATTATGCAAAACCGAGTTGACACGCTTGTGTGTTTGCACTCCTGACGTGTCCTTGTAAACAGTGCAGCGTCAGCTGTTTTCATGCCTGAAGCTTTGCTGCCTGTGCTGTGTTGGCTGATGGATCAAGAGTCAAGAACAACTTTGCTCTCTCTTTCAGGATTGCAGTGTCAGGCTGAGGCTGGAGGACAGCTAGTGCTTTTTTATGGGTGGAATCTGGGGTATTTGTGAGGTGATTAAAGGGGAATTCTACCAGTTCCTCAGGGTGTGAGATGTAAACAGTGATTCATGCTTGCATTATGGGTAACTGAAGCTGAATACGTTTGTGGGGCAGTGTTGGTAGCTGACACTATTATGCATTGGGGCATTGTGGGTAGCTGAAGCTGAGTACACTGGGGCATTGTGGGTAGCTGAAGCTGAGTGCACTGGGGCATTGTGGGTAGCTGAAGCTGAGTGCATTGGGGCATTGTGGGTAGCTGAAGCTGAGTGCACTGGGGGGCATTGTGGCTTATTATAAATTGAAGTGCTGAAGTAGCTGAAGCTGAGTGCACTGGGGCATTGTGGGTAGCTGAAGCTAACTGCATTGAGGGCATTGAGCGTAACTAAAGCTGCATGCATTGGTTGCATTATGGGTAACTGAAGCTAAATGCATTCGGGGCATTGTGGTTAGCTGAAGCTGAGTTTATTGGGGCATTGTGGGTAGCTGTCACTATGTTTTGGGGCATTGTGGGTAGCTGATACTATATGTATTGGGGCATTGTGGGTAGCTGAATATGTGCTGGAGAAACTGGAATGTATATTGTATTAATTGCAGATTTTTTTTTAATCATATCTTTTTTAGGGCACAGTATATGAATTAAGTATGTATTACTTTCCAAGAAGTTTTGAAATTGTAAATGAAGTTATGCTTATCTGGAAGTGTCCTCTGTGGGTACGCATATGCGAACACATTAATCATTAAACTGTCAGAATGGCGGCAGTGTGCAGAATGACTTGAGAGTCATTTAAAGGCACCGGTTCTCCACCAACTCCAGCAACTTCCCTCCTGCACACCTCTATGCTCTGCTGTCTGAAGCAGCAAAGCGAGGAACACTCTTACAACCGTAACAAAAGTTAATACGCCCTTAACCTGCGAGAACCTGTGAATTATTTCCGAAGAAATGTTGTGAACTCAGCACTCTTTGAAAGGAACAGCACTAGGCGCCCAGCAGCGCATGCAAAGACTGATTCTCCGTCTGAGCAGCAGCTCCGGAACCGCAGTCTGCGCATCAGACGTGTACGAGCCGTCTGTTCCTCTAACGCCGGTGCGGAGGCATCCACAAAAAGGGAAAAGCACTGGAGAAGCTCAGCTCGTCTCCGCATTTCCTCAATATACATGTAAATTCGTCTGAGTAAAATAGGAAACAAATTTAAATGTTAATGCTCCACACTGCTGCCCCTCAGTGACGGAGGCGTCTCAGGAACCTGATTGTAGGTGACTGTGATTGGCACACCACAGAAGTGGTGTTTTTTCCTTTGCACAAGGGAAGGAAGGAGGCTATAGAGACGCACTTAATTGGAAACGTTATTTGTGCATGTAGTCAAGCTTACGCAAACGTCGGCTGCCCTCAGGGTTTGTCACATCGGCAGATGTTTTTGGTAGGATGAATAAATAACTGTTGGAATGAATGCACTGTTGTGGTTTTGGAAGATTTTTTTGGAGGACGAAAGATGTCCTGCATGAACTCCTAACTTGTTTCTGAAAGTTGTAAACTGGAAATAATATCTTGGCAAGTTAAAGCATCGAATTTCTCATAGTGGGATTGCTGTAACAATATCACACTGGACGTTTTAACTACTTTAAAGAGTAACTACACCACACTATTTTCAGTTAACTGGTTAAACTTTAAAAAAATCTAAAAAATTGGAGGGGCACGTTGGGAGGGGCACTGCAGTGATCTATGGGATTGCAGGTGGGGCTGAAAGGGAACTCGGGCGGGCTGGGCTGCTGTGTTTTTATAGCTAATGTTAGCTACCAGAAAATATGGTGTCTGAATCAAATGCACTTTTGCAACTTCAAGGTCTTATGAGGTTGACTATTTTTCTCCACTACCATCCCTGTCTTTGACAGTGGAAGGTGTTTCTGATCAGACAGCGTGTCTTTAACCTTAACAGTATCAGGCACTGACTCAAACTGCCAAAGAAATAACGTAACATTAGTCATAGAAAATGATTGACAGTGAGCAGGAGAGGCGTCCAATTGGTAGAACATTCCCTAAAACAGTGACAGCTAGCTTCTAATTATCTGTTCAGCAGGACCATATTCAATATAACCTAATGTTCTCCCTCGCTCTAGGCTCATATGGTTTCATATTTATGAGCTCGTGTTTAGCAATTACTACACGCACTTAAAGATGGATCTTCAAGGGTTCTTTAGTAAAGGCAATGGTTCAGAAACAGTTCTTTTTCACTTAAAGTCAACATAACATGTAATTTGACCAAACTTCTGCATAAAACTGTATGTAAATAAGGTCTGTTGTGATTGATTGTAGTATGTTGTGCCTCATTCCTGAAGCAATCTGGGTGAATCACTTTTAAGCTTGGAAGGGGTGGTGCTAAAATGCTGTAGGCTGGCTTGATGGTTCTTCATGGGTTCTTTAGTAAAGGAAATGGTTCTATATAGAACCATGAACACTCAAGGTACTATTTGAATGATTAAAAGGTTCTTTGCATGGTGAAATGGTTCTTTAGGTTGAGTGAGAATGTGTTGTAAATGGTTCTATTTAGAAGTATGTGTATTGGTTCTATATAATTATTCTATAAAGCACCAAAAATTTCTTCTATTGTTTAGAATATACAACAATAGAATTCTGTTGTAACAAGCTTGACGACATAACAGCAGAACCCTTTTTGGTGCTTTATAGAACATGTATACACAACACATTCTCCATCAGCCATTTTACCACGCAAAGAACCATTTAAGCATGAAATGGTTCTACAGCGCCATTTCCAAAAAAGTTGGGTGTGTGCAAACAACATATCAAATGTTGAAATGTTGAAAAATATTTGGCCATTTTGAATTTGATGCCAACAACACATTCCAAAAAAGTTGTGACGGGGGCAACAAAAGCCTGGTAAACTTTTGTAATGCTCAAAAGACACCTGGTGGTTGATTGGCGGTGGTTGAAGTCAGTAACATGATTGGGTATAAAAAGCATCTCAGAGAGACTGAGTCTTTCAGAAGTTAAGATGAGGAGGGGTTCACCACTGCATGATCAAATAGTGCAACAATTCAAGAATAAAGTTTCTCAACATAAAATAGCAAAGACCTTTACCTTTTGTCGTTTACGGTACAAACTAACATTAAAAGATTTAGAGAATCTGAAAAAATCTTTGTATGCAAGGGAACAAAACCAAAAACCAGTATTTGCTGGCTGTGATCTTTGGGCCCTCAGGTGGCACTGCATTAAAAACAGACCTGATTCTGTAGTGGAAATCACTGCATGGGCTCAGGAACATTTCTGAAAACCATTGTCTGTGAAAACAGTTTGTCACTGCATCCATAAATGCAAGTTAAAACTCTAAAATGCAAAGAAGAAACCAGCTATAGACAGGATCCAGAAATGCTGCCACCTTCTTTGGGCCTGAGCTCATTTGAAATGGACTGAGGGGAAGTGGAAAAGTGTCCTGTGGTCCGACGAATCAACATTAAATTTTTTTTTTGAAATCATGGACACTGTGTCCTCTGGGCTAAAGACCACTCAGCTTGTTATCAGTGCACAGTTCAAAAGCCAGCATTCCTGATGGTATAGGGGTGCGTTAGTGCACATGGCAATGGTGACGTGCACATCTGTGAAGGCACCATTAATGCTGAACGATATATACATGTTTTGGCAACATGTGCTGCCGTCTAGATAACATCTTTTTCAGGGAAGGCTTTGATTATTTCAGTAAGACAATGACCACATATTTCATGTATTACAGCAGCATGGCTCCGTATTAAGAGTCTGGGTGCTAAACTGACCTGTTTGCTGTCCAGACCAGTCACGTATTGAAAACATTTGGAGAGTTATGAAATGAAAAGTACAACAAAAGAGACCCCGAACTGTTCAGCAGCTGAAATTCTAAATCAAACAAGAATGTGGACATTTCACTTTCAAAACTACAGCAGTAGTTCCCAAACGCTCACAGTGTTGTTAAAAGAAGAGGTGATGAAACACTGTGGTAAACATGCCCCCGTCCCAACTTTTTTGACATCAAATTCAAAATGGGCATATATTTTTCAAAAAACAAAAAAGTTTCTCAGTTTCAACATTTGATATGTTGTCTTTGTAGTTTTCCTGTTAAAATATGGTTTACATTATTTTTATATCACTGCATCCTATTTTAATTTACAATTTGCGCAACGTCCGGACTTTTTTGGAAATGGGGTTGTATATAGAACTTACGGTTCTCAATAGCTCCAAAGAACCTTTTGAAGAACCATTTTAAGTGTGTGATTTTCTCTGTGCAGGTTGTAACTGCCTTCGATCACCCATGCAGACCTGTTTTGATTTATAAAATAGCCCTAATAAGATCACCGTGTAACGGCTGCTCGTTCTTGCAGACCTTTCATGTCTAAAATAAGTGTGTGAGAATATTTGAAGTCCAGTTCGTCCGGCTGTGATCCCCTGCTGGGTGCTGTCTCTCTATAACCCAGCCGGTTTGAAACGCTGCATTAATAAGTGGCGCTGCACGTGTGTTTTCAGACGTTACTGCTGTGCGTCTCTGGAGGGTAATAAGAAAGTTGAGTGCGAGTGAAGAGCGTGTTTTCAGAAGCTGACGCTTTAAAAGGGGGAAACTTGCCAGATTAAATATGTAGCAGCGTTTTCAGGCGTGTGCTTTGAAACTGTTTGCAAGAAACGTCAAACCCTTCCACAAGTGTTTTGCAGCCCAGAAGCCGGTGCGTTTCTGAAACACGTGATGGGATGCTCTGGGATTTTTCATGCGGGTTCAAGGTCAGTGTAGCTGGTATCAATAAACAGAGAAATGGTTTAAATGGTTCAAAAAATGGTTTAATGCGCGCTTAAACCATTTTGAGTGTAAGTTATTCCAGTTTCTAATTAGTTTCAAATAGTTTGAAAAACCAACTGTATGCCAGATGTGGTCGATCAAGACATGTTTGGTTTGCTTATTCAAGGTTCGACATTAACGTTTTTCCCCAACTCTCCAGTCACTTGCACAATCAAATTCACTGTCCCGAACCAATTTTTTACTGTCCCGTAGACAAATCTTTTTTTTTTATTTTTTTATTAAGTATAAATGAGCACACTGTGCTAGTATAAATAAGATCACCGTGGTAAACCTCATGATTGAAACATTAACAAAACTGCTCAAATTCCTACCACTTAATTACCACTACAGGGAGATTCACTCGAAAGAGGCCCTGAATATTCTGTAATAACTCTCGCTAGGATGAGGCAATCTGAACGAAACAACATGCAATGTGCTTCTTAGTATATGAGGCTTCAAATAAGCCAGGATCGTCAGAGCAATGAGGTAGGTGCTGGACAGCCGTTTGCAACTTCTGGGTGCATACCCCCGTACCCCTTCACGCAGTCACTCGACTTCTCATCAGGATGGTGGTGTACAGTATACAGTATGCAAGAAGCAGGGCAGAAATTGTGTCCTCCTTCAGCAACAGGGTAATTCTGACACCACCCTTTGGGGTTTGCTCAAAGGAAAAGTCTATCAGAACAAGCCTTGCACTGTGGAAGATTTGAGGGAAAACATCCAATGTGAAATTGCTGCTATTCCCCCTGATATGCTTTCTGATACGTTCAGGAACATGAAGCGCCGCTTTGAAATGTGTCTGGCAGAAAACGGAGATCACTTCCAGCATTGCATGTAATGCAATTGATTACACAAATGTCAAGGTATGTAGTGTATTTTTTTGCTTCAGATTTGCTTCATCCTAGTGGGAGTTACAACAGAATATTCGGGGCCTCTTTTGAGTGAATCCCCCTGTACATTCACATTAAAATTATTGATAATCACAACGTTCGCATTTGCATGCGTAAGTTAACGAGTATTACCTACTGTAAGCCATGTCAGTATAATACAGCTACCAAGTTGACAAAGGTCTGTTTCATATGCATAGTTGGTAGAAGGTTTTTCTCTTTTAACCATGCGACGCTGTTGTGACACACTTGGTCAACTTGAATCTGCTTCACTGTTCATCTGTCGTTTGTCCATAAAATCTTTTTTATTTATTTATTTATTTTTGCTCATACATGCAATGTGAGAGACTTGTCGTGATGCTCAATTGACTGTTTTTAAAAACTTGTAGTTTTACAAACTTTACAGAACATCTCAGGTACAGAGGAGTCAAAACCGATTTTGGTTTGTTTCGCATGAATGAATAAGAATTTTGGTGTGGCAACAGTTTAAATATGCAACTGAACTGAGTTTGGTCTTAGCTACGTTGTTCTGGTAACACACTGTGCCCCCAGCATCCACTTGAACTTGCCCAACCGAGCAAGTGATTTTTAATGCTGCTGTCCCAATATCACATTTTACTTGCCCTGGGTATTCGGGCAGTCAAACCCTGCTTATTTTGTTTTACTCTGGAGGTATGAGGCTAATGTAGATAATGAGTAATGGAAGTTTGCTGTCCATAAATTATCTTCGCGAAATCACACATTTGCCTCAAAGTGTGTGGAGGTGTTCAGTATCTCTAATAGACTTGATTATGTGGTTTCTGACACTCTTCTTGGATCCCAAATTTTGTCCATCCTTCAGTCTGGTTTTGTAGATAACAGTGAGTCATACAGTGTCAGAAACCACATAATCAAGTCTGACACCACATGCTTTGAGGTGAGTGTGTGATTTAGTTAGCACCATGCTAATTGTTGATGTTAATAAGCTTCTGTTGTTATGGTGTGTTTTACATGTTGGTCTTAGGCAAAATGGAACAATGACAGAAAATCCTGACACCGCCTGCAATGACAGCAGCGTGCTCCAAGTCTTAAGTCCCTGAATTGAGACACACTGAGTGTGTGTCTTAGCCCCTGAATTGAGACACACTGAGGGTTTCTCAGTTTGTGGGCTGCGGACCACCAGTGGGCCATGAAGCACCCTCTAGTGGTCCGCTTCCAGACAAACCCTGGTTCAGTTCATTGCTGGTGAAAATGCGCTCTGTGATCAAATGAGGGAATTCATCAGTAGAGCTGGTTTTCCTTCTCTTCTATCAGGATTTTAACGCCGTACAGTCAGCATAACGACTATTTTCATGACTGACTCTTTGCAAACTCTCAGCACGAGCTGCTGTTAAAAATAATGGAAAAGTCATAAAATAATGGCAAAGATTGCATTTGATTTCAACTCATTGATTGGGGAGCATATATTTGGCCGGGCATCAGCGGCCTGAGTGGTTAAACTCACACTGATAAACCAATGACAAAAAAGCACGTCAAGCAAGATTTATCATTATTGCTGATTGTGATTATGCTAACTCAAAAACCCGGTGAATGAACTTTGCAACCTACTGACAACCAGAATGGCAAATCCTCTTTTTCAGGACCTAATTTTCAGGTTTCAGGAAAAAGAAAAATAAAGTTGATTTTAGTTTCCTGTGGGCCGCTATGCTTTGTAGTTATACACAGGTGGGCCTTAGGGTGGAAAAGGTTGAGAACCCCTGCTGTAAGCTTTTGTTGCTTGTTAGCCTCATAGCTCTAGTACTAAAGAAGCAAACTTTAGACACCAACGTGTCTCAGTTGATTGACAACATTTGAGTATTACAAATACATACTGACCCTCTGGCAGATATGGAGGGGTATAATCTCCCCTTTTCCTGTTGTTTTTCTATTAGCATAGACTACTTGAGGGTCTAGCTTTACAACACTAACTGATATTACCCTCCAACATCTCATCTTGAAAATGCACACATGAGAAATTGCCTTCATGTACTGATACTGTACATTTGTTGCCATTAAAGAACAGCTTTTTAAAACCTGATTAGATCCCGAACTCAGTAATAACGGAGTTATCCTGCAAACTTGGGCGCCGGCAGGCGTTTCCCCCGTAATCACTCTTGGTTTGGAGCGTTTTAGAATGAAGCCATTGTGAACGTCGTGGTGAATGTCAGTGTGATTCAGTCAGCGTGCGGGCTGAGGTCTATTATGCATTTGTCAAACTCTCTCTGCCTTTCTTCTTCTCTCTCTGGCTTTCCGCCTCTTCCCCTGAGTTGATCCATAATGTTTGGGGGAATTGTTGGGTGTTATTATCTGTGAAGGGTGTTGCATCTTTGATTTATTCTCTGCTCCAGAAGAGACCGCTGTAGCGTGTTATGCTGCCATTATTGCTGGGAGCCTGACCCAATTTTTCACCCCCTCTTTCCTCTTTCTTCGCCTCTTTCTGCCTCTGTTCTCTCTTCTTCATCTGCCGCCTTCCAAATCAAAATGAACTGGAGCCGAGCAGATGGGTTTATCTGTCTCTTCATCACAGGTTATTTAATAAGAGACTGATAGAATAAGCTGGCTGGCTTTTACATAATACTGGCTACACTCAGCTTACCATACAGTGCTGTGAAAAAGTAATTGCTCCCTTCCCAACATTTTTCTATTTTTGCGTGTTTTTCTCACTTTCAGATCATCAAACTACCTTTTAATTAGACAAAAATAAATATGTAAAGAATGCTGTTTTTGAATGATGATTTAATTCATTAAAGGAAAATTGCTGTTCAGCCCTACCTGGCTGGATGTGAAAAAGTAATTGCCCCCTTAGCTACTAAATCAACCACTCATCCAAATTCAGTTGACTATTGGGTTCAATTTCAATTCCAAAAACAACGCAAAGGCTCGTCTTTCATTTGGCAAAAAACATCTAGATGACCCCAAGACTTTTGGCAAAATATTGTGTGGACTGATAAGTCAAAGGTGAAACCTTATGGAAGACATGGGTCCCATTACATCTGGTGTCAAGCTAACAGCTCATTTCACCATAAAATCATCATACCAACATTCAAACATGGTAGTGGTAGTGTGATGGTCTGCCTCTACTAATACTAAGAACTAGAATAGTTTTCTGCTGGTGATAATCATGCTATAATTTTATATACATTTTTGTGGAGAAATTATAGAAACTGTGCAGATTCTAAACTTTCAGTCCAAGTAGAAGAGGACATATTTTTGAGTTTTATTAAAAACTTGTTTGTGCAATCTTGTTTTGCATAATTCATGAAACTGTGCAATTATTACTTTTGTGGTATAACAAACCAGTTAATCTCTCCAGACTGTGTTTTTTTTATTTACATTTTGTATTCAAATTGTATTAATACATATTTTTGTCTCTGCTTGCTCCCTGAAACATTTGCTTGCTGACTATGTAAAACTTTGAAAAGCTGCTCTGAGCAGTCATTGAGGCCAAATTGAAAGTAGGGATGCGACTCGTATTGCAGATATATATTACCGTGCGTGCATGCATCAGGAACGTTTAGATTTTTTGATATTTCAAATGGAACTTTACAGATGAAAGGGAAAAAAAACCTTCTTAACTTCTTATGGACCTTTAATTTTAGGGTGTTGCTGTTGGTCTGTTCATCATGAAAAATGAAAAATGAAGATTTTTGCATAACAATAAAATGGTTATTTCTCTGTAATGCTAATCCAGGCAGATTTTAGTTTCAGTTTCTGTATTTTAGAAATCTTTATGTATTAACATTGTTTAACATTTATTTCTGTCGGGTTACAAATGCAGTAAAAGGAATAAAATGTAGATATCAGTACAGTAGGCCCAGCATCACCAAAATGTCCTAGTCTCAATATTTTATTATATATCAATTGAATCTAATCATCGGCTCTGTGCTGGTTTTTCTGTTTTAAACGATCATCAGCCAGCACTGCTGTCCTTGTGCATCCCTGCTTTCAAATGAAATGTAAGTGAAATGGAGGAAGACTGCCGTAGCCTGCAGCAGAACTCTGAATAAGTGAGAACTCTTCATCGTAGAAACGCCTGTAGGATCCGAGCCTCACTTTCCTGCGTTCTTGCCCTGCAATGCCAATTACCTTTTCTATTAAAAAGAATAGTCAGTCAATGTGGGTAGTGTTTCTGGCTCCGTTTTATCATCTGTTTAAGAAGCTGAGAGCAATTACCCAATTTGAGGATTGGCATTAGTGGACGAATGCAGCGAACGATGGAAATGAATGAGTTTTAGAGTGAATCTGAGGGCTTGTTTGGTAAATTTTGTGCCGATTGCACTCATCTACCCACTCTTCTCTCTCTTTAAGTGCTCAGATCATTTTACCTCTAGAAGAGAAGAAGTCGTTTCTACATTTCACTTCGCTTTGAATCTCTTTGCTAGACTGGCCCTCCAACGCTGAAAATCGTGGTTATTTTGGTCTGTAGCGTAGCAACAGAATATGATACAGTGAAGATATTTTGCGTTTTTAAAAATAGCTCGGCTGCAACTTGAGGTATTAATGTATCTGTTAGTCCAAAACTTCAAAACCTCACTGTAACTGACTCACGTCTTGTGTTATAAACCGGTTTACCGTGGCTGTGTAATCAGGATGTTTTTAGCGTCAGATCTTTTCTGGTCTTCTGAAGTCGCTGTAGGCGTGAGGTTTAGCGGATTAGTAGCAAAAGTGATGCTATTTTGAAAGGACTTGTTCCAAACAGATTTTAGCATGGTTTTCTTTTGATCGCTGATCCCCCACCCCAAACACCCCAGCCCCCAGTCTTTAAACTTGACAAGTCTGGTGCATATACTTTTGACAAAAAGCTTGGTGGGAGCTAAACACCTAAAATGTAAATGTTGACTTTTCTTGAAGAGAATCAATGTATCTTGTTTACTGTTCTGGTCTTCTCCTCAAACTTGACTTGCGTTTTAGACACATGAAAAAAATTGGTTTTAAATTAAATTTATTTAGGCAGTACGCATATATTTCCTCAGAGAAACACAAATATTAGAATAAACACTATTAACAGTTAGGGCTGGGAAATGACAATGTATATCTTTATTAAGATAAATTATGTCAATGTGCTTTTCTGAACATATTGTGTATATTGTCAGTTCATGTGAAGTACTGACCGACAACATGTTTCATTATAAATAGATTAAAATTATTAGTCCATTTAACTGGATTTAGTACCAAATATTAAATAAAAATAAGTTTGTTCAGTTTTAGATTTGTAATTTTTAAAATGTAGGAGTCAAATGTCTGAAAAATAATTATCGTGACATTGTGTATTGTGAAAATTTCTTGAAGTATCATATTTGATTTTTGCCGTATCGCCCATCCTATTAACAATAATACAAAAAGTATTGATTGTGTCAATGCATTTGTTTAACCATTTCCAATGCAGCATTACTTGTATTATTTCATTATAAATATGTATCTGTATGTAATAAGAATTTTCGTAAAAGTAATCCTAATATTAACCACAGGAACTACAGAGTTTTACTTTTCCAGTTTTGAAAAGGAAACATGGAGCATTTTATATTATATTACTAAATATCTATGTATGTATCTATCTGTCTGTGTATCTATCTATCTATCTATCTATCTATATCTGCACTCACAGAGTATTTTTTTTTAGAAACACCTCTTTCTTTTTACACTCACTGTCCATTTTATCAGCACCACTGACCATATAGGAGCATGTTCTATTTCTACAGTTACAGACTATAGTCCAGTCTGTAACCATTGACCACTGAAGAACAGGGTAACAAAGCATACAGAGAAACAGGTGGAGTACAGTCTGTGACTGTAGAACTACAAAGTGCTCCTATATGGTCAGTGGAGCTGATAAAATGGACACTGAGTGTAGAAACACGAAGGTGTTCCTCATAACGTGCTCTGTGAGCTCTGTGTATGTGTGTGTATATGGTTTTCTTCTGAAAATAAATAGAAATATCTCGTCCTTCTGCCCTCTGCGTCTCTTTGTCACGCAGATAATGCCCATTCACATGCTGAGAGCCCTCAGAGCTGACGGTAGCCTCAACACAATAACCGGATCCATTTACTAACATGAACTCAAGCACAGTTTGGATCAATTTGTACTGTTTTGACTGTGAATACAACTTTTACTTTTTCCTCAGTTCCATTTTTTAGTCAGCAACGTTTAGTTTCTCTTTTTTCATTCTCTTTTTTTGGGGTTTAATGTCATTCTGTTGTGTCAGTTCAGCTTTAGAGTTTTAGCATTTCATTTTAGACCAAAACGAACCAAACAGAGAAGAATTGAGTCCAAGAAACTTCAGGTCCTCTGCTGATAGGTGCTGGATGTACTGGGAAGTTCCACTGCGGGTCTTTAGGGGAACTCGGCGCTCCAAAAGTTTTTCTACCTCAGACTTCTTTTACTCAGTGTTTTGTATTTTTAGAGCTACTTTTACTTCAATGTCATGCTACTTTACACACCTCTGAAGGATTGGGCAGAATACATTGAAAAAGTATTGATGGCTGAATACTAAATACACTGTCCTGAAATGTATTCAGTAACATATTACAATGCATAAAGTAACTTATTCAGTTCAAGTTACATTTATAATACTTATTGTTAGGCACAGTTTGAAACTTTTTTAACTTAATTCAATCAATTAACATTTATTTCGACTCTGAAGTACCTTGAGGGTGACCCCCATTTAGTGTATCTGAGCAAATTACAAGGAATTGAAAAAGTTGAAATGAAATTTGCCAACTAAAACAAATAAAAAATCAAGACAAAGAGATTTATTAAAAAAACGATGATAACAATAATAAATAAAATAAGCATTTTAAAAATACAGGCATTAAAAAGATCAATAAAATAGAATGAGAACACATTAAAATGAAGTAAAAGAACCAACCAACTTCACACTGTTCCTCGCTGTTAATGGTTGGCAGTTTTTTACATTTCATGAAAAATTCGCTTATCACTTAAAAGAATTTCTAAAAATTCTCAACACTGTTTTTATTTATTTTCTCTTTCATCTCCTGCTTCAGTCCATTGCTGTTCCCGCAGTCCCTGAGCAGGAGTCCAGTACAACACCAATGCTAACCTTATTAAACATGTCCACTACTGAGGAGATTTAGTTTGATCAATCTTTTATAAGAGCTCAGTATCACTGAGATTAATAACTGGTCACATTGATTTGTCAGTCTACTCAGGCTTTAGCAGGAACTTCAGTGTTTGTAGCAAAGCCATTAACCTCTTTAGAGTTTATCCAACGAGCATGTTTGCTACACAGTGTTTTTTTTTGTTTTTGTTTTTTTGTTTTTTTTTTATAAAAGTGGGTAAATATCCTAAAGGTATTCTCCTATAAATGTATAAAGTGACTGTATTCTGAATATTGCTTTTATAAAATGTAACTTGAATTGAATACAGATAATTTCAGTATTATGAATATTCCCAATACTTGCGTTCCATTACTTCCCAAACCTGTTTACAGCAGTTTCAAAAGTACCCGGTAAAGGGTTGCTCAGTGCATACTCTTAAAAAATAAAGGTTCCAGACATACAGTTTTAGGACATTTGTTTGGTACAGAACTGTTAACGTGTAAAAGTTCTTCACATTCACACGTATAATTTCACAAATGGCTTTTTGAAGGACCATAAATTGAACGGTTATTTTAGGTAACCAAAACAAGTTGGCATCATTCATTTTTGTGTGCAAGCCTAAGAAAACTGCAACCAATAATCTTCAGTCCTCCATTTCTCTGTGGTTTGGTTTCCCAGACAGAGATTAAGCTTAGTCCTGAACAACACAGCCTCCTAAATGGAGATTCCCCATCAAAAGGACAGCGTAGTTCAGGGTTCGTATTACAGAAACTTTCTCTCTTTTTGTCTTAAGATCTGACTGATAAAGATAAGATTTTTCACATTCATATTACAGATGCAAATCTGATCTTAATTTAGGAATTTTCTTATCTTACGGCCTCTTATCTTCAGTTAGGAATCCTAAACTACTGATGGAAGTCCATGTCTGTCTCCTAGCAAACGAACATACACATACAGCTAAACGTAAATGCGCTATCAAAATAATCTAGTTATCCAGACAGCTACAGTTACTGATGTAAAAAAAGGTACTAAACTGTGATAAACTGTAAGTTGTGAATACTGTGAGAGCGCCCCCTGCTGTTTATCAGAGTCGCCGCTCACCAGTTTCAGTCTCCATTTCCCAAGTGAACACACGTTCAGCTCTGTCTCCTCATTATTCACCACCATCACTGTAATATTTTATCATCAATATTAACACACGAAGGTAATAAGAGGACGGTGGAGATCGAGTCTGCAGCATCTGAGATTTTTAAAACGCAGAGTTCCAAAAGAAAAACATCTCACAGTGAAAGCAGCGTTTTACAGTATAAATAAATGTAGCCTCATTATGCTAGTAGTGAACTATGCTGCCTGACACAGCTGAAACAGAAGTTAGGACACTGTTGGGGTTTATCCTGAAGTTAGGACAGTATTTAGGAGGTTTAGTCTAGTTAGGATGTTTGTGTGATACTGTTTTCTTATCTGGAATTAATGATGAGATTATAAAGTTATGAACTGTTATTCTGTAATAGCTACTGTCCGAAATTCAGTCCGTACTGAAGTCGTCATGGAGACTAAACACATCAGATTTCAGAGTTAGGATGTTTCTGTAATACGGCCCCAGGAGTAGACTTAATCCTTGCCTGGAAAACCCTCCCAAGAAGTGTGCATGTGTGTGGTTTGTAATTTGGCTTCTAACACAGTGTTCCCACCAATCTAATAATCTCACTTTGGTGCTGTGCACATGAGGTATTTCTATCCATTCCATCATGGTAGCCATTAACTTTATGGTTCTCACAGAAACGAATGTCGCATAACAATAAGAGTATGACTTATTGTGCAGCCCTGACCCTGCGAGAAAAGGAGTTTCTTAAGTGTGGAGGCTCAAAGAAGTGTTTACTTGTGTGTTCTGTGGCTTAAATCAGACCAATATGTAACATTACAGCTCAGTATATGTAAAAATTACAGAAAAAAGTCTGATTTTATGCAGTGATATTAGCTGGTGTCTGTGAATTCCCTGCTAATAGTGATGCTAATGACTACATTCACTTCAGACAGCAATACAGATGGATAAAATAAACAAAGCAATGGCTAAATAAAATGTTTTAAAGGGGAGCTCCACCGATTTTTCAAAAATTCTGCATAATGAAATGGTTGAGATATAAATAAAGGTTATTCAGAGTGGTTTGGTGTGAAATGCTCCGTTCTAGAGATACTTACGGAGTCAGAATTGTTCACAGTGGTGGTAATAGGAACCAGACGTCCACCTCTAAAAGCCCCCTCACAAAAAGTTATTATATGAAATGGTTATGAATACACTGCCTGATGACTAAGACATTGTTCTATGATAGTTTTGTGACTAATTTTAGTCTAAAATGTATTTTGATCAATTTATATTTTAATCCATTCATGGTGGAGAGATGCCCGTAAAGTGTTCTAAGACAAAATAGCCTGCAAAAAACACTTATTTTAGATTTTTCTCTATTTTAAACTCAGACACGTGTAGCTTCACTGGTGGTTTTGGATAGTAAATAAAATGTCTATATCTGTGTTGTAGTTATGGCGACCCCTGGTTTCTATCTCCACCACTGTAAAGACATCTGAACCATTTCACACCAAACCACTCTGAATCACTCTGTTTACATCTCACATACTCAATTATACAGAGATTTTGGAAAATAGATGGCATTCCCCTTTAAGCTGATGTAACATATTCCATTTGTATGAAACTGATGTGCACATTTGAATCATGTAAAATTGAACAACATTTTGTCGGTGACTACGACAGAAGGTCATCTCAACAGGACTCCTTACACACAGCTGGATTCCTTACAGAAACATCAGCAGGTTTTTTTCTTTTTAATGAGAGTTTGTGAAAAAAATTGAAGCATCCTCCTTTTCTCCGTAGTTATGGCATAGGCAGGTAGAAGTTTCCTAAAGAACGTCTTGTCTCTCCACAGCAGGTCTTCCTCTTCCTGACTGTCTATTCATCATTTTTGCTGACAGGACTGCACACAGTGAGCACTGGGACCTTCTCTTATTGTGTAGATTTCACTCCGTATAAATGTGAGTCTTGGTGGTGAGGGCTAGTCTTGCAACCACAGCAAATAATGTGGAAAGGTGCTTTCTTTGCATTTTGAATCAGGGGTCTAATGTGTAGAACAGGCAGGTGGTGTGTAGGAAGCCCAAAAACCCAGCACATATGACCAATTACTCTCAGGCTCATACAGTTTATGAACTCTGTGCATTTTTCATCACTTTTCATCCATGGGAGAATTATGCTAACAGATAGGCTGGAGCTGATTGACTATACTGTGTGGTTTGTCATTTCAACCTGAAAAATTAGTTCGTGTGGTAACAAATACTTAAACTATTTTTATATCTTCAGTAATTCAATAATAATAATAGCAATAGTAATACTACTACTACTACTACTACTACTAATAATAATAATAATTCTTTATTAGTCCCACAACGGGGAAATTCTCAGTGCTACAGCAACAAAGGAATCGCAAGGCACTCAAGAAAAGTAACAAGAAGAGAAGTGACAAACAAGGAAATTAAACTTGATAATTACTTAACAACGTTACAGGTTATTACTTGTTACTATATAGACAATATATGTAATATTGAAAGTAAAAAAAAAAGATAAATATAAACAGACAGAAACTCTAAAGTGGTGCTTTAAAGTCATTTAAAACCCTTAAAAACTAGTAAAATCTATTCTGATGATTAAATGAACGCACATTTTATTCAAAGTATTTACTTGAGCTTATTTGAGAATAAAACTTTCATTTGCTACTTACCACATGAAGTTACCATTTTTTGTACCATAATATTGTTAGTTGCTGATAGTTATCATCTATGCGTTGGAAAATTTAAATGACAGAAAACACACATATGCAGAAGTAATTGTTTTACAATCTGTTTTCTTTTATTGTGTAATGTTAGTTCACGTCCTGAATCAGCCCTGATACGTCGTCTGGCTTTAGAACATTCTGTAGCTGTGGGAGGTTGAGCCCCCATTCAGCTTTTTGTCTGTCTGTGCTTGTTAAACTAATAAAGCCGTGCTGCAGCCTTCAACTCATTCCGTCAACAAACATGAACAGAAGCCTAAAAGATTATTACATTGTGATTGCATCAGTTATTAAAAACAACAAAGGCAACTTATAGCTACAGTAAAGGCCGTTACACGCTAAATGCGACATGATAAATCAACAAAAATGTGAAATATTCTTTCGCATTAAAACTATGCACTCCAGATGTGACTTTTTTTTTAATTTATTTTTTTTAAATAGGCAAGGCAAGTTTATTTACGTAGCACCTTTTCATACACTGTCATTCAAAGTGCTTTGCAAGTGATGAAATACATAGTCGGAAAATGCAGAGTTGTTTTAAAAAAAAGTAAACAGGAATAGAAATTAAAAACATGACAAACAGGATTTAAACGGCAGATTCAAAAAAGAAATTAATACAAAATTAAATTAGAAATTAAATTAGGATAGTAAAAAAACCTAATTAAAAATTAAAAGTTAGATTAGGATTTAAAAAAAAAGTAGGCGTCTGTTAGCTGATGTAACAGAACTGGTGGTTAGTGTTCTTCGACGAATGCGTTCAGCTGTCCAGTGAAGTTGTTTTAGCGGCAGTTTGAAAAGATGCGGTGGAGTTTCACAGGACTCAGAGGAAGTCTTTGGTAGCTTTCCCCCCTTCTAGTGCTGGTGGTATTGTGTGATTGGTGGAGCTCTAATTAGTGGGTGGAGTTGGAAACAACTAAGTTAAAGTTAAAGATTATTTTGGCAGAATACATAGAACACTGCACTATTGGTCAAAAAAGGGGCCAAGCCCAAAATAGAATTTTTTTTCTGATTGTTTTGGCTGGTCAGAGTCCAGATTTAAACCCTATAGAGAATATTTAGTCTCACGTTAAACACAAACGAGCTCAGCCATGTTTTTCAGCTGTCTAAAGCAGTCAATGCTGAGTGGATCAGTACTGACTTCTTTCTGTTAAAGACTGTCTGCACATTTACACACAACATTTTAGAGAAATCAAAGGGGAAAAAAACCTCAAGTTGCTGTATCTATTTGTTTAATGAATTGTTGTTAAGACTGTTAAAAGCTTAATGTTTTGGCATTTTGGGGCCTTTTTTATTTTTTTTGTGGACATTAAAAAAGTCCGTATAGGAAAATGGGTGTGCGCTTTGGCCATATTTGCAACGCCGCCGGGCAGTTATTTTCAGCCAAAGAAGACCAGACTCCTTTCTCTCTGAATGAGGAGAGACTAAACTACTCAACAGGCGGGGGCTGTTGACACTTCTCCACTCTCGTGTAACCAGCAAGCTGATTGGCTCTTTTTCTTGAATGGTGGGACTTTCTCTGCACACCGACACCATGTTGAGTGTTACAAACTTTTTCATTCATATTTTAACCAGTGACTGTCTCCTCTTTTATAATGTCTCCGGTCCTTTCCTCTTACGACAGTGATGAGCTTAATCACTTAGAAGCTGAATGAGTTTTTCCACATGTAGCTCTGTTTGAGCTGCTGTTGGATTATGCAGTAATTTTGAAAAATTGGTGAAATTCCTTCCTTATGCTTGTAGTTGAAGAGCTATTGGACAGCACAAAGACAGTTAAATTACATATGAGTAAAACTGAATTCAGTTGAATTATGTTATCTGAATGTAAAGCAGTGAAAGTCACATGTTCAGTGCACGCACTGACCAAAACTATAGGTGGGAACACTAAAAATACACCTATAAAGCTCAGAGGACTAGCATTAAGCAATGACAGTCTCATTCTGTACTTAGTGTGAAATAATTTAAATTTAAGTGTAGAGTAAAGTCCCTGACGTTAAAGTTAATTTAGAGAATAATATGAACGCTGTAAGTGTGCCTATAATTAAATTATTGTACTAGGTAGAGTTTGAATCTATACAAGTGAGATGTTAGTAAAATTTGAAAGTGTTACTGTGTTAGTTTGCATGTAGCAGTGTTATTTTTTTCCCTAATGACATTATTCTATTAGAAATACATAAAAAAAAACAGCTGAAATAGGAGACAGACATAAAATATTAATAAAAATGATGAAAATACATAAGTAAAAGGACCAACTTGGCATGTAAGCAGTAGAAAACTAAAGTTTTAGAAAAATCGAATTATTTACTAGAATAGAACAGTAAAATAATTAACATCAAACAAAACATTTGCAGTAAAGTAGTGAGAGGAAATTAAATAAAAAAGAAAATTATTTAAAAAGGAGAAATGAAAGGTTAAACTTAACTAAAACAGTTCTAGGCTGTCTGAAGGTGGTTAGAGACTAAAAGTTTAAAATGAAAATGAGTGATATCAGCGAACTGAGTTTTAAGAGGCTCCTGTAGTGAATTCCAGCTCACTGGTGCTCTGTAGCTAAAAGAGAATTTTCCCAGTTCAGTAAAAACTCTTTGATACCTGAGCAGGTCTGATAATTGTTAATGTTTGACCCCCTGAGGTCCAGTTCGTTTGACTAGTGTGATCACTCCAAACCATGCCGGGACCCGCTGGAAGAGATGGGCTCAGGCACGGTTTATTTGGACTCGGGCTATGTACGCATCTCGTGTGATCGCTAACTGTGCCTGAGCACGGAAATTAAAACATGACTGTCCCACGTTTTGATTAATTCGAGAATATTTGGGTTAATAACTGGATATTTGGCTCTGGTTCTCACCTTATTGAAGGGTGTGAATTGTAGTCAGTGAGTAAAGCTGCAAATTCCTCCCTTAACATAAGCTGCCTCCCTTCTTATACGTGCAGCACGATAAACTGAAAATCACTGCATTGTGAGTCCAGGCCACTCTGTCAGAGTTATTGTGAGCCAGATGCATTTTCATTAGTTGATTTAAGATAAAATAAATGTAAATGAAGGAAATTTTTTAATTGTGTGCTATAAGTGGTAATTTTGGTGTGCATACTTTTTTCACTCACGTTTTCAGTCTTGAGAAAAATGTAAGCTTTGGTTTAGTCATGCAAAAGGTTCTTTGAGTGTTGATGGTTCTGTATAGAATGATTTTCTTTTGTGTAGATTGTAGAGTGTAGATTAAGACTGATGTGGTTATATGCTCACTCTGCTCAGAAATCTGATAAATCTCTGTTTAGATGCTTGTTAGAACTTAGCACAAACTGCGTCTCCTCTGCAGATCATTTTCCGCTCCCGCCTTGTTGAATGTTATAAACTTCCATCAGACATACATGCGCAGAACGTACTTAAACTTTCCAACTGGGACTGTAATCAAAAGCAGGCATTTACACGGCTTACATGGTGTTAATACTGCTCAAAAAGTCATTGGCTGTTCTCTCTGGAAAACATCTTTAACTCCGGGTGCCTCAGTAGAACCAGGAAAATAACCAAGGACCTTTACCATCCTGGTCACAAACTGCCGTCAGACGGTACAGGTGCATTAGAAGCTGATTAAACAGATTTAAGTATAGGTTCTTTCCCAAAATTCCACAAATACTAAGTTCTAAGAGTGGTAAACACTGGAATAAGCATATAAGATATTAGAAATACTGCCACCTGTTGAGTTTAGCTTATTAGGAAATGCACTTTTTATTCTTATTTTATTTTGTATATAAACTTTTACATTTCTTAACTTGTTTGTTTGTTTGTTTGTTTGTCTTAGTTTATATTCTATGTTGGTTTGCACTGATTAGCAGTAGTACTCTTAATTTCATTGTATATTTTATACAATGACAATAAAGGCATTATATTCTGTTCTATTCTAATCTACCCACTTCGTTCAATTGGATAGAAATTGTATTCTGAATGGTCTCAATCGGAGTAGACTATTTTGACTGAGGTGTTTACATGGATTTATGGTATTGTGATTGAGCTATTAGTCTTATTATTAATGGATTTTCAGGCTTCACGTTAACGTTGGTGTAACCTGTGTGTGAAGAGTCAGATCGGAATTCAACTTTTAACTCAACTGATGTCAAAATGCCTGTTACTATGGTTATGCTTCACATCTGTCCTTTTAGAGTAAGAGCGAGACCAGTGTGGGCAGCATGAACATGGAAGTGCAGCGTTTTCTAACAGGAGAAATCAAACTAATGGCTTTTTAAAATCAGGTTTACCTCAAGGATGTTGAGGAAAAAGGCAGGAGCAGAAGAGCTTCACACAGATCAAGGGCCTATTATACAGCATATCATTACTGTCCAGAGAAAAACAGCATCTCCAAATGGCAGCTTCGCAGGAGAGGGCAAAAACGTTCATGACTTTTAAGTCAAGTCAAGTCAGCTTTATTGTCAATACTACAATATGTACAGGACATACAGAGTATTGAAATTGCGTTACTCTCCGACCCCATGGTGTAGCGATAACGTTAAATAGACTGTAAACAGGAAAAGTGTGAAATTAAATAGACACTAAAACACTAAACACTAATCGTAAAAATAAACACTAATTGTAGAAAAATAGAATAATAAAAAATAATATAAATATATGAAATTAACACTAAAGTGACATAAGGCACATACAGATTAAGGTCTGTGGGTATAAATAGTGCAAATAATATATAATAATTATAAACGGTAGTGCAATTAGAATGAGCTTATGGAGCAGTTAAAGTGATGAGTGCGTAACAGAAAGTGATCGGTGTGTAACAGTCCCTGAGAATGAGTTCAGTATTGGGGAGTGGGGGTCAGGAACCTGTGTTGAACATTTAATGTAAAAGTAAATAAGTTGGCAGGTGGTGTGCTGAAAAGACGGAGATAAAAATGTAAAAATGGAGATAATTGACCCCCCCCCCCTTTTTTTTTTGACAACGGTAATGTATAGCCGTTTTAGCAGAGAGTTTGTGTCCCTCTGCTAGCATTCTTCATGATAGACTTCCACAACTGAAACTTAAACTAGAGCTTTTTAAGCATAGGCTCACCTGCTCCTCTCATATTCTTACTCACAGGCCTCTTACAGTAAGAGTCACTAATGTTCATGGATTTAACTCTCATTTTCACTGTGATGTGCTCCTAACAGCAGTCACTGGTTTTCATTGATCTGTTTGTCACTGTTACTCTGATCTCTGATAACCTCTAACAGGTGTCGGTTATCACTGGTTAATCTAAATATGTCTGTCCAATCACAGGCTGGCTTCTTTTCGTTTTCTCTATATTCAGCTTTGTATATTGATTATAAAATTTAAATTTCTGTTCATTTTGCTGTTGTGTTATTGTTTTCTATGCGGTGTGGACCAGAGGAGGATGGCTTCTCCTTCTGAGTCTTGGTTCCTCTCAAGGTTTCTTGACCTGCGGGAGGTTTTTATGCCATTGTTGTCGTTGGCGACACTGGTTGGGGCTCAGACCTGGATTTTCTGTAAAGCTGCTTTGCGATTTTGTGTGTGTGTGTGTGTGTGTATGTGTGTGTGTGTGTGTGTGTATGTGTGTGTCCCAGTGCACAGTGATGTAAAGCACACCGCCACTGGAAAGTATTCTGTGGAGTGATGAATCACACTTCTCTATCTGGCAATCCAATGGACGAGTGTGGGTTTGGTGAATGCCAGGAGAACATTACCTGCCTGGCTGCACTGTGCCAACTGTAAAGTTTGGTGGAGGAGGGATAATGCTATGGGGTTGTTTTTCAGGGGTTGGCCTAGAATCCTTAGTTCCAGTGAAGGGAAACTTAATGCCTCAGCAGACCAAGACATTTTGGATTTGTGCGCTTCCAATTTTGTGGGAATAGTTTGGGGAAGAACCTTTACTGTTTCAGCATGACTGAGCCCCATTGCACAAAGCAAGTGCTCTCTCTCTCTCTCTCTCTCTCTCTCTCTCTCTCTCTCTCTCTCTCTCTCTCTCTCTCTCTCTCTCTCTCTCTCTCTGCCCCACACACATGCTTACTCACTCTCCTTGCCCAGCTTGGTGTGTAGGACATCAAGCACCCTGATCTTTTTCCTCCAAGGTGGCCTGGTTTCTGTTGGAGTTCGCTGATCTGCTGTTCGATCGCACCGTGCTGTGTTGTTTGTGACTGTGCTCTCTGCACTTCTCCTCTGGTGTCCAGTGGAGAGTGACTGTGGTAAATGAGATTGCATCCTCCCTCTGAGCTTGTCGATCTCTGGCAGCATCTTTTCAGGGCTGTCTTAGTGATTTTCATGATGGGAGTGTAAAGCCCTGGAGGTGTAAATCTCAGAGCCTACACTGATTGTTTGATTGCGATTCTTTAGAAAATTATTCTTTAGGAACCGATTAGGAAATGGCATTCAGCTCTATTAGTGATTAAATAAATGCCAACAAACACCAACACACAGGTCCGTTTGACTTGAAGCTTTTACGTTTTACAAAGAGGTAAAAGATGATGTTGATGATGATAAAACTACAATGATTTTACAAACTGCACTAAATCTAATAAATTAGGCCTAATTATGTTCACTGTGTAAGGAACTGTAGTTATTATTTGTTCTTTAAGTACTGAGGAAAGCCACAATATGCGTTTCTGAGCAATAATTTATTATGATAACAAAAAAAATTGCCATTTGCCCATCCCTATTTTAGAAGCAATTGTAAAGGCGTTGTATTTGGACCTGTTAATGTTTTGTGGGAAAGAGAGTTTGAGGTTTTTGAGCAGTAGTTTAGTGTAGACAGTTTGGAAAAGTCTGTTTGCCTCTTCAAGTATTTTGTCTATTTACAGTGCAGCCTTTAAGAGAAGTAAACAAATTCCTGTGAAGTGAATTGAAGATGTTAACTGCAGTAAGAGCTAAAATACTTACCATAATCTCTCTTACACTAAATGAACACAAGGACAAATGGTACACCTGTTGTTTCTTTTCTACAGCAGGGGGCGCAGCTTGAGGTGATGAAAGAGGGTTTCAGGTACTGATTCTTTACCCTCCCTGCCTCTTTCTCTGTACATTTGTAAAGGACACTCTTATCGACATCAGCCTAATATGTAAGACAAGTGCAGGTACAATAGTCTTGTTTGTGTTCCTGCCTGAATGTGGAATCAAACCCTGCTCTTCTCTGTCTCCAGGGCAGTGGTGTTATTCACTGTGCTATCCAACCTCTTTACATACATTCCAATGTGCTTATACTCGCGAGACGAGGAGGTTTGCGTAGCTGTACATACAGTTCTCAAGAAAATCAGTTGAGTGTAGAATGTACATAATGAGGCACATTAAGATCATCACAATGGGCCTCATTCACCGACCGTTCTTATGAAGACATTTTTTTCTTAAAAAAACATACACAGTTTTGACGAAGATTCTGACATTCACCAGTGTTTTCTTATTTGGGATTTGTTCTTAGGTAAGAACAGAATCTGCACACACTCAACAGCACAAAGGTGAGAACAGTTCTGCGCTTTAAGAACGTGTCATGAATCTGACGGAGACTTTTTTCTTAGGACCTTTCTCTCAAACTCATTTAAGAACTATCTGACTGGCCCAGTGTTCACAATATTTTCTAATTTTTTATCTCCAGAAACATTACTGATGTGTTGTAAATACTCAATACATCACCCAACCCTTCCTACTCAGGAAAGATTATCATTAATGAATCATTTTTAAACCCTAATATTTTAGCTTTCCTGTTTTTTTACCCTAGGAAGTGATTTGGAAATTAATACTACTATGTAAACCACTTTTAATTTTTTTTAATGAAACTGAGAAGATAATTATAAATAATAAGCTTCATAAGCTAAGCACTTGTCTGTTGTTTACAAATACCTTTTATGGCATTTGGAAATTACATTTAAAATGTTTTGTAAATAAATTTGTATGTAAATGCTAACTTTGTTTATTCCACTGATCATAAATTGTTTAATTTCAAGTATTTACATGTAAATCTCTCTTTAGGATTTTTGAACATGCATTCAATCACAAGAGTTCAGACTTTTGACTGGTACTGTATACAGTAACAGTACTGACTCCACACAGCTTCAGTAGCTCTTGACTCAGGCCAGCCTTATAAAAGCTTTAACCTTGTGCTCCAGAATGTGCTGAGGGTGTCCTTGTTGATTTCATCATTGTGACAGATGATGCTGCTGGGATACTGTAGTTAAAAGTCTGTGTAGGTTCAGGGGTCTCACTTCAGATATTCCTCACAAATGCTTTACTGCTGTTGACCTTTTTCGTCTTCCTGCTGTTCATGTTGAATTCAGTTTGTTGCTGCTGGCGGTGTAGTCTGTCAGTGCGTGTCTCGTTTTTCCTTTCTGGATTTGCTTGTGAGTATTTGAAGTGAGAGCCAAGTCACAATCCAGGTGCTCCAGTGCTGAGAAAAGAAAAGCTTGTGGCTTGCGATTGTTTTTCCTGCAGAAGTGGCATATCATGAAGTCTACTGAGTTGTACAACAGCAGTACCAGCATATGTGTTCGCTAGAGAATCTGAATACTACCTGAGAACATTCTCTAACTGAATATAACACAGCCACAGCACCTGCTTTAGAACTTAAACCTGGTGATAGTTCAGCAAAGTTCTGTCTAAATCTCATTGTGACTTGACAGATTTTGTCCCAACCTGACTGTAGCTCTTCTGAACTAAAGTGTAGCATAAGAATTTTGTCAGGCTACAAAATTTTCTTCATTTTAATGTTATTATTTTTTTTATTGATATTTTATGCGTGTTTTCTGTTTGAGCTGCTATTTTTTTATATTGTATTTATTTATTTTATTTATTTTTAATAAATCTTTTCGTCTTTATGGTTTTCATTTGTTTTACTTGGTAAATTTCATTTAAAATTTTTTAGTTTCCTTGTAATTTGCTCAGCTACATTGTAAATGAGTGATCCTCGATGTACTTCTGAGTCGAAATAAAGGTTGGTTGATTGATTTCTGAACCCGACTGTATCCAAGTTAAAATCTTTCTAACTTGGTTGTAGCATTAAAAATTCTGTTCCTATTCGACTGTAGCCCACAAAATTTTGTCTTAACTTGATTGTAGCTGACAAAATTCTGTCTGAACCCGACTGTAGCCCTCAAAATTCTGACAGACCCCGACTGTAGCACCACAAAATTCTGCCTTACCCCGACTGTAGCACCACAAAATTCTGCCTGAACCCGACTGTAGCCCACAAAATTCTGTCTGAACCCGACTGTAGCCCCAAAATATTCTGCCTGAACCCGACTGTAGTCCACAAAATTCTGTCTGAACCCGACTGTAGCCCCAAAATATTCTGCCTGAACCCGACTGTAGCCCCACAAAATTCTGTCTGAACCCGACTGTAGCACCACAAAATTCTGCCTTAACCCGACTGTAGCACCACAAAATTCTGCCTGAACCCGACTGTAGCCCACAAAATTCTGCCTTAACCCGACCGTAGCCCCACAAAATTCTGCCTGAACCCGACCGTAGCCCCAAAATATTCTGCCTTAACCCGACCGTAGCCCCACAAAATTCTGCCTGAACCCGACCGTAGCCCCAAAATATTCTGCCTGAACCCAACTGTAGCCCTCAAAATTCTGCCTGACCCCGACTCTAACACCACAAAATTCTGCCTGACCCCGACTCTAACACCACAAAATTCTGTCTGAACCCGACTGTAGCACCACAAAATTCTGTCTGAACTCGACTGTAGCACCACAAAATTCTGTCTGAACTCGACTGTAGCACCACAAAATTCTGCCTGAACCCGACTGTAGCCCCAAAATATTCTGCCTGAACCCGACTTTAGTCCAACTTTTGGTCTGTATAAATTTAATAATCTGTAATCCGTTGTTCTCATTTCAAGTTCTATTTCAAGTTCTAACATGCACACACAGACGCACACAAATACAGTCCTGGTTCTCACTGTGTTGTATAAGTGCGGTTCCATGCAGGGAGACGGAGTGTGGTAGGATGTGCTTACCCGGATCCAGCTGAGTGTGTGTGTCGGCTGGAGTTGCTCTTTGAAGCCCCCTGTGTGATTTAGCCTTTCTCTCTGCCCTTTATTGGGGCCTGTTTGGCAGGGAGAGAAATCGATTGAGATGGCGTGTTTTGTGCTCTTTCTTTTCCCCCCTTCATCTCTCTGGAAGCAACAAGGCCTCTTGTGTTGAATAATGAAGGGAGCGGAGCCGCATGCACAGGCAGAGCTGTAGGAATACAGATGTCCTGGTCTGAAGAATAGTTCGGATTTTTTTTCAGTGGTTGCTCATCTTCTGCTGAGATGCGCCCTGAATCTCCCATCAGGCTGTCTGTGTCTGTGGAGAGAAATGTAGAGAAAGCCCACCATGGACAGCACAACATGCAAGAACACAGCTAGGGAGTATCATATCGCCCACCCCTAATGGTGGGAAATGGAGAGCAGGGGCCGTATTACAGAAACTTCAAGTCTGAAATCTGATCTCTTAGTCTCCATGACGACTTCAGTACGGACTGAATTTAGGACACTAGCTATTACAGAATAACAGTTCCTAACTTCAGAATTTTATCATTAACTCCAGATAAGAAAACAGTATCACACAAACATCCTAACTAGACTAAATCTCCTAAATACTGTCCTAACTTTACAATAAACCCCAACAGTGTCCTAACTTCTGTTTAAGCATCTGTTTCTATGGTTTTTAGGCAGCTGTGTCAGGCAGCATAGTTCACTACTAGCATAATGAGGCTACATTTATTTATACTGTAAAACGCTGCTTTCACTGTGAGATGTTTTTCTTTTCGAACTCTGCGTTTTAAAAATCTCAGACACTGCAGACTGAAGGTGTGTCTGTTTATTAGGAGGAATAACGTTAGTGCGCTCAGCTAAAGCGTTTGAGAAATGGAGACTGAAACTGGGGAGTGGCGACGCTCTGATAAACAGCAGGGAGCGCTCTCACAATATTCACAGCTTACAGTTCATCACAAGTTTTGTTTGACCTTTTTTTACGTCAGTAACTGTAGCTGTCTGACTAATTCAACTAATTACATGTTTACGTTTCAGCTGTGTGTGGTCGGTTGCTAGAAAACAGATGTGACGGCAGATTGTCGACTTTGAGTAAGTTAGGATTTCCTAACTGGAGTAAGATGCTGTAAGATAAGATAAAATTCCTAAATTAAGAACAGATTTACTTCTGTAATACGAATCTGTGAATAATCTAATCTTGACCTGTCAGATCTTAACTTAAGACAAAAAGACAGGATGTTTCTATAATACAGCTCCTGGAATGAAAGGCAAAAAGTGAGGAGCGCAAACAGCATGACTTCTTGAAGTTGCTGGAAATATCCTCATTTCAGAGAAAGAGAAAAATGTTATTGCTCTGTGAACTTAATACATAGTTACTCTGCTTTGGATTGATAATGCTTTGCGTAATTTTATACACTTTATGCAGAAGTGCAGCTCCTGCTATGAGATAAGTGTCTTATTATTACTAGAAAGGCTTTTACTCTGACAGTTCAGATATTCCTGCATAATCGTGACCATCTTCTGCACCCCCTCAACAGAACCAGGTTTTATAGAGAGAATTTTTGCCTTTGTCTTTAACGCTGTGTGTATATGTGGGTGGGTAAAACGATGAAAGAACTTAAAAGCACAGTTACCCAAGTGGGGCTTTTCTAAAAGCTCACAGGAGACGTCTGACCTGCTCAGTTCTATCTGCCATTTACTGACTATACCATAAAAAAGGCTTAAATTATGAAGAGGTCTCCAGGTTGATGGATACCCACGCACCATCCCGCTAACTTTAATGTATGTGCTTTAAACAGTGTAATTTCCACTCGCACCATTTTCCAGCATCAGCTCAAAAGGACCTGTAGGATCTGGCCTGAAATGATTCTGTTCTGTGAAACCGTTAAGCTCTTTTCAACCTTTTACTGTGTAAATGGAGTTATATAATAAAAGTTTGCAAGAATAAGGATAATATTTAAACTCTGCCCACTCGCCAAGCTTATATAATGACTTTCTAAAGTGAAACTTTTCATACTTTTCAACTTCCGTGATGTGGCTCTGACAAAATTCCGATCTAAGTTCAGGCTTCATTATGGCAGCTGAAGTTGACCTCCTATTTGCCAGCTTCTTAATCAGTCTGTTCCACCTTAAATGCTACAGCTTGTTCACGTGCCAGAATGTAACTGCAGCACCATTTAAGGTGGAATGGAAAATTCGCAAAACAAGCTGGCAAACAGGAAGCCAACTGCAGCGCCTGCATCTTTAACAGGACAAATTTAAATCGGTTCTGTTTGTAGCTATGCTAATGTACTTTAGTCTGTGTTTACAGATGACAGTGTTCTATGGTGTCAGAAACCACACATAGCTGAAAGTTCTCCAGTACTGAGCCAGAATTCCAGAACGAGGCTGGTTCAGTTTAGATTAAAAAATAGATAATTATAAAATTAATAGTTTGGTCCTGAAATCTGATTGGCTGAGCTGCATTGGAAGCAGTTGTAAAATGAAGCAATAGAACACGAGAGGGAGTGTGTTAGCACAAATAACACGGCTGTGATTTGGTCGTAGTCGTTGTGGTTCATCGCGGCTGTGATGTTATTCGCGATAACACACGACCTTGAGTGTTTTATTGCTTTTATACAACAGTTTTTACAAAAGAAAGAAACTTAAAAATGCCCTGGATTTCATACGGAATTTGCTATAATACTGACCTTGACCCTTTTGTGTATTCACGTCTAGGGGTAGGGTATCCCGATTCTTGTTGAGATAGAGGGATAGGGCGAAGTGTTAGGGCTACATGACCCTTCAAACAGAGGTTTTTCTGAGACACACTCCAAACGGGGTGTTATGAGGGAAAAAAAGAAAAAGCGGCAAGATGGCTGCGCGAGTGACCAAAGAAACCCACAAATGTGGGAATTTTCTCAGTTAAAAATTATGATAACCATTGTTTTATCATAGTTTAATGTTGTTTCAATGTATTATGGTCCTTTTCTTCATAACAAGCATAAAAAAATCACTATTAGTATGCTGATGTCTTAGTAGCTAGCTAGCTAACTTTCACTTTCCACCTTAAACAGTCCAGCAGTTACATTCTGGCACCTCAGGCTTCAGAACTGCTGCACAGTTTAAGGTGGAACTGGAAAATCCAAACAAAAAGCTGCTGAATATCTGGCTTCAACTTTATATCACTGAAGAATCAGGGGTGGGTGATAATAAAGCAGCAGCGAGGTTGCTGAACTTTTCCTTCCTTACTTTACCTAAAAATCTATCTGCTGTGGAGCCGCAACAGGACAGTAAAAGAGCCATATGTTGCCAATACCTGAGCTGGCGTATGGAAGCACTTTGGCTTCTATGAAGTTGAATTGAAAAAGGACCTGGATAAGAGCCATACTACATGCAAGTTGCGTCACACTAAACTAAAATATTTTGGAAACGACAAACATTTGAAACCATATTACATGTCTCCCGTTTTTCGTCTGGTTGTAGTTGCTGCCAACCAGAGGACCATCGAGCAAGCGATGTCAAAGCTTCCACCCAACTCAGGAAAGGGCGAAGCGAACTACAAACTCTATCGCAACTTTTATTGCCAAGGATTTGTGTCCGTTCTCAGTCGTTGAGGACCAGGGCTTTCACGCTGTGTTGGAGCCGAGAGCCGAGATACAGCATCCTGTCTCGAAGATATTTTACTGACACAGTGATGCCCCCCACCCAACACTCTCTATAACAAGACCAAAACTGAAGTTATAAAATCACTGAAGAAAACGAGTAGGAGAACTGCGACACGTTACATCCATTGTAACAGCGCATTTTATCACAGATGAATGGCAGCCTGCGTCTCATGTGCTCCAAACAAGAGCAGTGAATGAAAGCCTTCCAGTTAACTTGGCACATTGCTTCCATTTGTTTTACTAGTAAAGATGTTGGAAGTAAATTCATTGTGGATCATTACAAATACTTTGCTTTAAAAGTAGCAAGTCCATACTAGTTGAAAGACCTTTTATGGTGCAGTGGTGCAGCATAGATGGGGTGTTGTTGGGAGGGTTTTTGTTTGTTCTCTCATTTTTCTTTTTTTTCTTTTTATTGTCTAAAAACAATAAGACACTTGCTACTTTTTTTTTTTGAACCGTCGTCACACAGTGAGAAAATAGAAGTCCTGTATAGAAAAAATGATGCATCAAGATTCATTGATAATCGTTTTATAATCGCATCGCAGCCTCTGAATCGTAATCGAGTTGAATTGTGAGGTGCCTAGAGATTCCCACCCCTAGTTGGGATGGTGTTCTTTGGCTTGCAAGCCTCCTTCTTTTTCCTTCCTAAATAACAATGGTCATTATGGCTAAACAGTTCCATTTTTGTTTCATCACATTTCTCCAAAAAGTAAGATCTTTGTCCCCATATGCGTTTTCAAACTGTAACCTGGCTTTTATATGGCTGTTCTAAGGGGAGTGGCCTTTCTGAGCACATTTCAGGTCATGTCTGTATAGGACACGTTTACTGTTGATGGATACTTTTTTTCCTGTTTCCTCCAGCATCTTCACAAGGTCGTTTGCTGATGTTCTTGGATTGATATCTATTTTTCGCACCAAAGTACGTTCATCTCCAGGAGACAGAACTCGACTCCTGCCCGAACAGTATGATGGCTGTGTGGTCCCGTGGTGTTTAAATCAGCATATTATCATTTGAACAGATGAACGTGGTACCTTCAGGTACTGCTCCCAAGAATGTACTAGTTCTTTTCAGTTTTTCTGATGGCTAAATTCTCTTGATTTTCCCATAACGTCAAGCAAAGAGGCAAGTAGGCTTTGAAGGTAGGCCTTAAAATACTGCCACAGGTACCTCCATTTAACTCAAATGATGTCAATTAGCCTAAGCTTCTAAAGCCATAATATCATTTTCTTGGATTTTCAATACTATTTGAAGGCACAGTCAACGTGGTGTGTGTAAACTTATGACCCACTGGAATTTTGATATAGTGAATTATACGTGAAATAATTTGTTTGTGAACATTTGTTGGAAAAATTGCTTGTGTCAGGTACAAAGTCATGACATCAAGAACATCCTAAACAACTTGCTAAAACTATAGTTTGTTTATCATGGAAACTGTAAAGGGGATAAATGAGTTTTAATGACTTTAGCCTAAGTGTATGTAAACCTAAGACTTCAACTGTATGTATATGTATGTGTAGAGCTCTGTTTTGGATTGTACCCCATTCAAAAATAGGACAAACGCTTCTTGTAACCTTAGCATGAATGGGCGGGGCTAAACTGCTTTAAGCTGAATAGGTGGATGTATGCAACTGCATTTGGATTTGTGACCTCACAAGCAGCTTAGTGTTCATGAATAGATGCTATGGACTGGAGAAGCGAAGGATATTTTTAAAACTACTTGGCAACGATTTGGAACCATTTGGAGACCCATTTGCGTCCAAGCTTCAACTTCCTGGCTGATGTCTTGATGTTGCTTCAATATCGCCACATAATTTTCCTTCCTCATAAAGCCATCTCTTTTGTGAAGTGCACCAGTCCCTCCTGCAGCAAAGCAGCACCACAACATGATGCTGTCACCTCCTTGCTTCATGGATGGGATGGTGTTCTTCAGCTTGCAAGCCCCGCTCTTTTTTCCTTCATACATCACGATGGTCATTATGGCCAAATGGTTCCATTTTTGTTTCATCAGACTAGAGGACATTTCTCCAAACAGTAAGATCTTTGTCCCTATTTGCATTTTCAGACTGGAACCTGGCTTTTTTTTAATAGCGATTTTTATAAAACAGTGGTTTTCGTCTGGTAAGGAACGCTTTGTTTCTAAAACTGTTATTTTTACAGCAAAACATATCAGTTGCTTTTTATCCTTGTAACAGATGTGGCATAAATGTTTCTCATTTTAGAGGTTAAGCTTTCTTAACTTTGTTTTATAAGTTACTGCCTGTCCCTTAGCTAAACGCTAAATTTATAGTGGTTAGATTATACATGTCCTTGATGTCTCGGTTGTAGCGATTGAAGGAATATTTCAGAACAATACGGCGATGATTGATCGGTTTGATTATCGGCCTGTTGGCTTCTGTCCCTTTAAAGCTGAATATGCACCATAAAGACTCTGTCATATTTCACATCCCTGTAATGTTCTGTGCCCTCCAACTATGCCAACACATTTATCCATTCACCTTTTCAATGACAAGATGATTGATGTGTTCAGGGTAATTAATCTCTGTGAATCTTGATCTCATTTGCATTCATAAAACAATAGTAATTTCCTGAATCCTCTCTGTTTCTCTGTATTCTGTATCCTGCTCCACTTCTCCCAGCCGCGAACAGGTTATCAGGTGCGGTGCGGAGCGTGCAAGTGAAGGATGCATGGTTCAGGGTTATAAATAAAACAGCCTGGTGAGATTTTCATTTTCTACCTGATTGGCTCTGAATTGGAAAGCAGCAGCAGGCAGGACAATGATATTTAGTCAAATTTGCTGGTAACAAACAAGGTTTCCTACACAAAACTGATGAACTGTGACCAGTGACGGCATTTCTTTGTGTGAACAGGCGAAGTGTGTGTGTGTGTGTGGTGTGTGTGTCAGGCACACTAGGTCATGCATAAGCAAAGGTGGGTAATAACTAGTTATTATAGTTATTTTTAAATTGTAAAACTTTTACTTCTACTTAAGTATATTAGTGAGTAAAGTAATCTACTTTTTACTCAGTTGCATTTTAGTTATTCATATTTTGTTACCAATATCTTTTATGTGTTTAATTACATTCTGTTTAGTCGTTGACATCTGCACTGCTTTCTGATTGGTCACAGCTCTGACTTTGAAGCTTTAGCATTTTATTTTAGACCAAAATAATGCGAAAAAGAGAACAATAGAGCCGCACAAATTTCAGCTGCTGTACTGATACGCTATATGGACAAAAGTATTAGGACACCTACAGGAGCTTTTATGATCCCATTCTAAATCCATGGGTATTAATATGGAGTTGGTCCTCTTTGCAGCTATAACAGCTTCCACTCCTGTTGGAAGCTTTTCACAAGATTTTGGAGAGTGTCTGTGGGAATTTTTGCCCATTCATCCAGAAGAGCATTTGTGAGGTTAGACACTGATGGTGCACAAGAGGGCCTGGCTCACATTCTCTGTTCTAGTTCATCCCAGAGGTGTTTGATGGGGTTGAGGTCAGGGCTCTGTGAGGGCCAGTCAAGTTCTTCCACACCAAACTCACCCAGCCATGCCTTTATGGACCTTGCTTTGTGTACTGGGGCTCAATCATACTGGTACAGAAAAGGTTCTTCCCCAAACTGTTCCCACAAAGCTGGAAGCATACAATTATTCAAAATGTCTTGGTTTGCTGAAGCATTAAGATTACCCTTCACTGGAACTAAGGGGTCTTTTTGTTTTCCACTGCAGATATAGTGCTCCCTCAATGTAGCTGGTCATCATAGCAATGTCACATAAAACTGCCATGATGTGAAGGAGATTTTTGTCCAGAAGATGCTGATGGCAGGAAGACAAAAGGAAAAAAAATGGGAAGTTTGGAAAAATGTACATCAGAGTTCAGATGACGAAACGATTCTGATTGCTCGAAAAGGCAACACAAGAGGGATACGCTAACCTGGTAGCTAATGTTAGCATATGTGATTAGCAATTGTCTCCGACTAATCAGGCAATAGGGCAGTGTGTCATTTTGGTAAAAGTACTGACAGTCAGAGAGGACTAATGCACCGATTCCCCTTAATTTACTTTATGTGAATGGAATTGAAAATGAATTTTGACGTGCTTTGGAACTTCAGCCTCAAAGTGACTCACTGCAGTGAATAAACAAGCTAAAATGACTGGATGTTAGCATACAGCAGATAAGTTAACTCTAACCTGGAGAAAAAGTTGCACTGTGAATAGGGCCTTGTCAGATGCTGTAAGGAAAGGACGGCTCACGCTCAAGTCATTTTTCAGCTTTTTTTTTAAGTTGTTTTATTTTCTATGCAAATGCACACCCCTACAACATCACCCCAATCATTCTGGAATTACTTATTTTTTCCAAATAAAGCTGTTGGTTAATTGCTATGTCAGTTTTTTCTAGTATTATCCTAGTATCACCCTAATCAAAACTAGCATTTTTTTATGCTAAGACATAACAGAATTTGGAAAAAGGTCATGAAAAAATGAAAATGACCATTGTCCATGCCTTAACAATGCAAACATAATAAGTGGACTTGAGGAGGAGAAATAAAATAAAATTAATATGAAATGGTTTTAAATTCAGGAGATAAATGACCCTGTTCACAGGACACATCAGCCTGACCTAATGTGTTGGATGAGTTGAAGGTTCTTTAGACCAGCATTTGTGTGACTTCACCAAACTCTCTCTCTCCCTCCCTCACTCTACCTCTATTGTCAGCCTTTCTCTCTTCCTTCTCTTTGTCAGTTTCTGTTTTTTTTGTGGAATGAAAGCATGGCCTTCTTTGAAGACGAGCAATACAGAGTAAAAAGTGCCCTGTACTCTTATTACAGTGCTCTCGAGCAGTGCAGCTGCCCGCTTGCCCTCTTGATTGTCCCCTAATACCGCCTGGAGGCTGAACAGTCCTGTTCATTTCAGTGTCTGAAGCCTCGTGTTTGCCTCACTGGAAGGCGGCCAGTTGACTCACTCCAGTAAGCCATGCAAATGCCTTTGATCTGTTAGCCCACCATTTGTTTGAGCATGTAAATCAATGGGTTTATTTGTGATTACTATCACACACAGTGTTTGAGGGATATTTTGCTGTTTGTCTTTAAGATTTGAATGGAAATGTGTTGGTGAATTGGTTCATGGGGTTTGGAGGTGTATTTGTTCTGCAAGGACTTTTAGAGGGAGAGAGTGAGTGAGTGTGAGACAGAGAGAGAGAGATTGTGTGTGTGTGTGTGTGTGTGTGTGTGTGTGTGTGTGTGTGTGTGTGTGTGTAAACTGTGCCAAACTGAAGAGTTTCCACTCAAATTTCTATCGATGCCACAGCCATCACAGTCTCCCTTTGTTCTTATTTGTTGATATTTTTTTAAAGTAACCTTGAATTTACTGAGTAAATAAGATGTCATCGTTCATGACCACGAGTCTGAATAGTCTTCTCGGACAGATTTCTCCAAGATTGTTCAGCTGACCTGCAAATTTTAAACTATGCTGAAACGAAACACTGTTTACAGCAAATGAATGGATGGATGGGGGACTTGATAGATTAACTGATCTATGGATGGATGGTTTGATTGATGGTTGGATGGGTGAATCAATCAGTAGATGGATGGATAAATTGATCAATGGGTGGAACAATGGATGTATCAGTGGATTGGATGAGTTGACAGACGGATGGTTTGTTTGATGGGTGGATAGATAGTTTGATGAATGATGGATTGTTCGATAGTTGTAGGCGTGGATCAATCAGTGGATGGAAGAATTGATCAGTGGATGGATAAATTGATGGATTGAATGGGTTGATGGATGGATAGTTGGATGAATGGATGGGTGTATTTTATGTATGGGTCAATCGATAGTTTGGTGGGTGGATTGACAGATGGATGGGTGGATTGATTAATCGATGTGTGGATTGATGGATAGGTTGATGGATGGATTGATAAATAGATGGATGGGTTGACGGATGGTTTGTTTGATGGGTGTATTGATAGTTTGATGGATCATTGGATGGTTCGATAGTTGAATGAATGGATCAATCGATTGATAGATGAATTGATCAGTGGATGTCTGGAACAGTGGATGAATTGATGGATGGATGAATTTAGTTATTGAATTGGTGGATCGATAGTTTGCTTGATGGATGGATTGATGGAGGGATTGATAAGATGGATGGGTGGTTTAATAGATTGGTAGATGGATTAATCGATGGGTGGATTGGTGGATGAATCGATGGATGGATAGCCTTTATGACCTAACTAATAACCAGTAATGAAACAATTTTAAATCATTTATAAACCCTTTTTAATGGTAGTTTTATTTTAAAGTGGTACCAAAATGTTAACACTTCAAAATCACGGCAAGGAATAGCACAGAAGTCATAAGTCCTGGCTGTGACATGACCTGGTGTGTCCAGCTTCTTTCATTTCGACCTTCAGCAAACTAGAGAGAGAGAGAGAGAGAGAGAGAGAGAGAGAGGCTTTCAGATAAAACAGGTCGCTTATTCTGTCTCTCTAGCCCCTCTCTCTCTCTCTCTCTCTTTCTCTTTCTCTTTTGTTGACCTCCACTTGGTCGTATTAAGCCAGTTCAGTGGTGCTGCTCAGGGACTTTTATAAAGTGCTTTTACTGCGAGGCCTGAAAGTCGTAATCATACAGATGTAAAGTTCATTAGAACAACACAAACATAGACTGTTGTAGATGTTTGAGAGCAAATACTCTTAAAGATGGTTCTTCAAGGGTTATTTAGTAAAGAAAATGGTTTTATATAGTATCATGAGTTCTATAGAACTATTTTCATGCTTAAATTGTTCTTTACCTAGTGAAACGGTTCTTCAGCTTGATGGAGAATGTATTGTACATGGTTCTGTATAGAACCATTTTGTTTATTGTTCTATGTACCACCAGAAAGGGAAGAATGCTTTTTGGTGCTATATAGAACCATATACAACCCTGTCTCCATCAATCTGGAACCATTTCACCATGCAAAGAATCATTTAGGCATAAAATGGCTCTGTATAGAACTCATGGTTCTGTGTACCTTTGCCCTTACTTAAGAATGCAGTGCCATCTGAGGGATCGAAGATCAATCAGTTGTGGTAGATGTTTTCCCTTTTTTACTAGAAATTACCTGAATCTTCTGATGTTATTATGCACTGTAGAGGATGAAATACCTAAAATCCTCGAAATCGCTGGTTGAGAAGCAGCAGCAACTTTAAAGCACAAACTGCATTCGGTGTAACATTGGTCAGCAGCGGTGAAATGCAGACAGAGAGGTTGTTTTTTCCCCGTATGACAGTTTATTCCTTTGTTACTGCACAAACTTTTCTTCTGCACATGGTCAGCTGACAAACCACTGAAACTGAAGTTTGTTTTTGCTTCAAACTCGAACATTGAATAAGCTGTTACAGCGAGACTCAGCAAAACACTTTTGGAGTGACGCTGAAACCGGCTTGACGAAATGAAGAATTTAAATATTCGTCATCTTCTAGATGATATATGTTCATTTTTTATTATATAAAATAAATTGTATAAGTATAAAAAAAACAGCCGCGTCATCATGTTTGAGTTTTACGTTACGGTTATGTCACGTCTTATTCTGTGAGTTTATTGACTGGTTGTAAAGCAGAAATCCGATTATTGTCTGACTCATGTAGACCTGGAGTTTCCCCATTATCTGACTACTCAAAAGCATGTAAACACACTGAACCAGTTACTGACACAATTTGATTTTCTACAGTTATCAGATTATTAAGAACCTGTAAGCACGCTCAATGTCATACCCGCCGTGCTCTAGTTTGGATTAGTAACTGCACTGCCCGCTGGTCAAGCATTTTTAGACTAAGAACTTAGTCAGGCTATTGTGTGCATGTGAACATAATCACTGATTATTGATTTTATTCATGCCAATCATAGACAAATTCATTTCATTACTTCCTAATTACATATTTGTGTCTGTTTATTTTCAATGTTATTGAATTTACTAAATAATTTTATTCATGCTCGCTCGTCTGACACATTTGTTGAATTAACAGTTATCATGCAGGACCAGGTACTGCCCTGTGGTCAGAACATTAATCAGAGCTTTCATCATTTCCCTGTTATCACTGTGGAGGAGATGCATGATGAATATGATTAATATGCTCCCTAAAGCGCGATCCCTTTGCTCTGCCAGCTGCACTCCGCTAATCACTCAGATCTGAGTTTTCATTATGGATTTTAGTCATGCTAGCACGTGTGACACGGCCTTTCCTATTAGTGCAGAATGTAAGATTCATCCAAAGTGTCATTTTAGGACAGGTTTCTGCACGTTTTTAGTTTTGGATTTTTTTTTATTGTATTTATTTATTTTTTTTAATGTATGTTTTTATAAAAGTAACAAATTCGGTTAATATTTTAAACAAAATTATGGAAGCAAGAGTGTTGCCATGAGAACAGTTGCTATTAAGTTATTCATAAATTGTAATGCCATCATGCAATCGCACTGCCACCATGCTGGTAGGCAACCAAGTTAATTTGGCAGTGTTGTGGTGGTTTATTATGAGAACAAAGCCATTGTTATTCCAGCAAAGTCATTTAAAACAGTTTTGGGAATACTCACTGTAAAACTCAATTTTAAAGTGTTTTGTTATGTTTGAGTGCATTGCCTGTTATATAGAACCATGAACATTCCAAGTACCCTTTGCATAATTAAAGGGTTATTTGCATCATTAAATGGTTCTTCAGATTAATGGAAATGTGTTGTATATGGTTCAATATAAGACCTTTTTAAAATGGTTCTATATAGCCCCAAAAAGGGTTTCTCTATTGTAAAAGGCTTGACATTGTAACAATAGAAGAACTTTTTGGTGCTATATAGAACCCTTTTCATAAAAGGCTGAAAGTTGATACAAAGAACCCTCCTTGTTTCAACGCTCATTGTCTATTTTATCAGCTCCACTCAATATATAGATGCACTTTGTTGTTCTACAATTACAGACTGTAGTCCATCTGTTTCTCTGCATACTTTGTTAGCCTCCTTTTACCCTGTTCTTCAGTGGTCAGGACCACCATGGACCCTCACAGAGCAGGTACTATTTGGGTGGTGGATCATTCTCAGCACTGCAGTAACACTGCTGTGGTGGTGGTGTCTAGTGTGTGTTGTGCTGGCACGAGTGGATCAGACACAGCAGTGCTGCTGGAGTTTTTAAACACCTCACGGTCGCTGCTGGACTGAGAATAGTCTACCAACAAAAAATATCCAGCCAACAGCATCCTGTGGTCAGCGTCCTGTGACCACTGACGAAGGACTAGAGGATGACCAAAACAAACTGTGCAGCAGCAGATGAGCTATCGTCTCTGACTTTACATCTACAAGGTGGACTGACAAGGTAGGACTGTCTGATAGAGTGGACAGTGAGTGGACACAGTGTTTAAAAACTCCAGCAGCACTGCTGTGTCTGATCCATTCATACCAGCGCAACACACACTAACACACCACCACCACAGCAGTGTTACTGCAGTGCTGAGAATGATCCACCACCCAAATAGTACCTGCTCTGTGAGGGTCCATGGTGGTCCTGACCACTGAAGAACAGGGTAAAAGGGGGCTAACAAAGTATGCAGAGAAACAGATGGACTACAGTCTGTAATTGTAGAACTACAAAGTGCACCTATGTAGTAAATGGAGCTGATAAAATGGACAATGAACGCCGAAACAAGGAGGTGGTCATGATGTTATGCCTGATCGGTGTATAAACACAAAACTTTACATTATAGACCACTTTAAGCTTTTTTTTATGATGCTTTGTTGAGAGCGGGCTTTACCACACACAAGACATATCAGTGTAGTATTATGATTAATACCACCTTTATTAGAAAAATAAGTGTTTATCCTAAATTGTTTTGCAAAACGGATAAAAAAAATAAAAGATTCTGAAATCTGATTGGCTGAGCCGCGCTCAAAGCCATTGTAAAATTCAAGATATACGTACACCGACTGCCTCACAGCAACTGAATTGTATATTGCTGCGCCACGTAGTGCTGTGCTGTTAATGGAATAAATCCGGTTCTGTTTAAACTGAGCAGCTGGCAACTTATGTTCTTAACTAGAACTAGCCTGGTCAGCTAGCTAACAGGCTAAAAGAGAAACAGCCTAAACAACACCATCATTAATATCACAGGCTTAAATTAAATTACTTATGGTATAATTAACTGTAAAACTGCAATATAAAAGTCTAAAAATGTCACTTAAATGACTTACACGCTTCAAATGTTCGTGTTTCGGTCAAAAGTAGCATCAAACCCACACTGAATCTCAAACAGCTCTGTACCCCCTAAACAGTGTGCTAGCTATGAACGTTTAGAAATTCTAGCCTCTACAGCCAAACAGTGTATCCTTTATCGAGTGTGGATGCATCTGAGTCCTAAATGACTGTTTCTTAACTGTGTCATGCACTGTTGGGCTGCAGGATCCAGTATTTAAATTCCTACGAGCAGAGATTCAGCCCCAGTGTGAGAAGAGCGGCGCCGCTGGATTGGTGCTAAATAAGACTCTCGTGGTAATTTGGTGACCAAAAAGTACTTATAAAGCAAACATTTCTGCATTAAACAGTGCTGTCATCATTTGTACATTGTTATACAACAAAAAGTATCATGAAATGACCATGACATGCAGTGATGGGCGACCAAACATTCTTCTCATTCGTCAGTCCATGGTTGTTTGGCAACAACACTATACTCTAAAGGAACTCCATTTCTTAGTGGAATTACACAATTTTTCAGAAAATAATATAAAAATTTTCGTATTATAAAAGCAATAAGCCGTGAGAGTCAGTGCGTTACTGTGACTTTATCACAGGGAAAGGAGTTTGAGTCTAAGAACACCCTTCACGTGATAAAATCGCAGTAACACACGGCCTCTCGTGGCTTATTGCTTTAACATACAGCATATTGGACTAAAATTCTTCATTTGTATGTATTCTATATGTAACCATTGGCTTTATTGAAGAACCCTCGAAAGAACCCTTGAAAAACACTGTTCCAGGTGCCAGTATTCAATTAGCATCATAGAAAGTCAGGAGATAATGTGCCATTGAACAGAGAAGTCACGTCTGGCAATTCTTTGATGCAGAGAGCAGCATTGTTATGCTAGACTAAACTCGCCATAGCACTTCACCCAGCTCAGTGCTGAATCACTGAAGACTGAAGCGTCTGAACAGCAGCAGCAGTAGCACAACACGAGCATAAGCAATTGTCAATAAAGGTGTTCAGCAGCATGGCTCAAAAACGGCAGCGCAGTCTCAAAACATCCCATAACTTATCGCAAACATGACAGCAGAGCCCTTTTTACCATCTGTGCTTAACTGAACATCCAGTAACTTGGTTAGTTTGTAATGAACTCATTAATCATTGAAATCATTCTTTTCGTGAATGAAATGACCACTGTGGATTTCTAAAAGTAAGGCAAGTTTATTTATATAGCACCTTTCATACACTGCTGTCATTCTCAAAGTGCTTTACAAATTCTGAAATACAAAGATAATTGAAATTATAATTTAAAAAGTAACAAAGTAAATGAGAACAGAAATCAAAGACATGAATAAAACAATATATTTAAAAAAGAAAAAATTAAACAAAAATTAAAGATCAATTTAAAGATGAAATGAGGATAATAGAGTGGTGTTAGAGGAGAGAAGTGCAGTAGAGCTAACAGTGTTTAAACTGAGCTGAAAGCTGCTCTAATAGGAACGTTTTCAGGCCAGATTTAGTGTCCAGTGTCGGGGCTCTTCTAATGCTCTCTGTCAACTGGTCCATTTAAGAGCAGTATAGTATCCAAACGCTGCTTCCCCATGTTGAGTCTTCATCTTCGGCAGGACTAACTGACCAGTTCCTAATGATCTGAGAGTTCTGCTCGGCTCATATCGCTGCAGCAGATCAGATAAATACGCTGCTCCTGCACCATTAAGACATTTATAGAGCAGTAACAGCTCCTTAATGTCTATTCTGAAACAGACTGACCAGTGTAAGGATTTAAGAATGGGGGCGGGAGTGGTGTTCTCTTCTAAAAGTAGGGATCTGCAGGGAATTTTGTTGATTAAATATGATTGCTGCATGTTTGTTCTCTGTTAAAGGTGCCATGCATTTATTCAGGATGTTAAAATCTGATGTTCACATAGAAGCTATGTGACTTTGGGCCTAAAACAAAACAAGCTGTTTTTTCGTTTTTGGGGGGCTCATGAATAATCTGATGAGCTCTGCTCTGATTGGCTGGTTTACAGCGAGGCGTCATGATGGCTCACACAGAAGCAACATGTCGAAACAGGCAGGAAAATAAAATGAACCTCTGTGTAAATAAGCTGGTCCTCACACTGTTTAACGTTACTTAGCTATGCTAGTTACTTGGAGTTTGCTAGTAGCTAATGTTATCTCACTATGAAGCTCTCATTTTTAGATGATCTGCTTCAACAGTCAGAAAGTGATAAAATCTCACAGCATGGCTGCTTACAGGCTGCTGTTGGGGTAGTGATGCTAATAAAGGTGGAACTGCCGCTCTGTCTCTTCAGGGTCAAATGCTGAACAAAGCTGCTCGATATTGTCCTTTGAGCTTTGAGAAACTATCCAGAGTCAAATGTTCAGAGACACTAACAGCTCTGTTTACAGCCAAGATGGTAAAATGGACATAAAATTTTTCCAGGGATCCCAAGGTGATTCAGTTTGGCTCTTCTTAATGTTTGGGTTGCGACCCATGAGTTGTACAAATGTCAATACAGTTTTCCATTCTATGGCAACTTTAAAGCCTAGAAGTACCGTATGCAGAGTATTGGAAAACTTTATTACTGATGAATTTGTTTTCATACATGCTAAAGTGCTACACTGCATACACTGGAAAATGGCTTCACTTGCCTTCCGGCATTTTTAATACATTCAGTAAGCAAATCCATTTATGATTTTCTGTATTCAGATAAAAAAATTGGGTTCATTATTGTGAATACATTGTGAAGTATTAGCTCTGACATGGCTCTTCAGATGGGGACCCTTTGCAGCCTTTCATCATAGAATTTTATTTCTTCTGAATGTGTATGAATAGACCCATGCTCCATCAGACCACTTTGTAATGGGAACTGGAATGTGATGTATTAAGCCAAGTATAATGAACTTGATGTAATGTTTGTTGTTTTTTCCCTTGTTCGTGTTTTGTGATATTGACCTTGGTTGTTTTCTGTTTTTTGGAATAATCTGATTTATGACTTTAAAGCCAATATCTGGCCTTGCTAGTGATTTGGAAACTATTATGATATGGGTGAATGCTCATTGTTGTAAACAAAGCTGACATGGATGCGATTACCTGAAGATTCACAGCACGTTTAGAATGACTTGGCTGGCAGTCTAAAGCGATGCTCCACTGTTGTTCTGTGGTGCTTTTTGGGCAGAGGTGGATTTAGTGATTCTGTGTCTCATTCAAAAAGCAGTCTGGGCTGAAACATTCCTTATATTCCTACTTCAGCTGAATGGGCGGAGCTAATTTTAAGAAGTTTTATTGAGTGAAATTGTCTCGCTGCTTTGGCTGATGATTGTGCTTATTTTAGGAAATATGCAAAATTATTTGAGTATATAACAGCTGTTTCGTGTGTGTTTGTGTGTGTGTGTGTGTGTATGTATTATGTATGTGTGTGTGTGTGTGTGTGTGTGTACATATATATGTGTGTGTGTATGTGTGTATGTATATATATATATATATATATATATATATATATATATATATATATATATAAAAAATATAAAATTTGATGCACTGTACAACTTCATGTTAAATAACATATTCCGAAATTATATAAAAAAATTCGGAATATGTTATTTATTGCATCAAGATGTACAGTGTTCAGATGCTTGAATCATTTTCCGACTCACTTGTTACATTCACCTCCCTTCATGCCATCACTAATAGAGCGATCACTCCAGGGTTCAGTTCGATCAGACCAAACCTGCTAAATGTACGTGCCCCAAGTGTGAACGCCCGTTTTTGTAAACAGGCCGGCCTGCCTGCGATTCCCTAAAGTTTCACAGCGCGATCATAATTACATGGTTGACCGTCTAAAAGGACACAGTAGTTCCTCTATGAGGCTTTTTGGGAAACAGAATCCAAACTTCATATTCGTTCTTGGCCCCGAACACAGCGATTCATCAAAAGCTTTCAAAAAAGATGTCAGACTGAACACTCTGAGGACACATCACTGAATACACTTCATCTGATAGTAGACCGTCTGCAGTGAAAGACACTGAAGGCCACATCAAATAACAGGCTGTGTTCTGTAGGCTTCCAAAAGGACTAGAACAGTTTAATCAGAACCGCTAGTGGAGGTTCATTCAAGTTCATGTATTGATGCATAAGCTGCTTCTACTATAGTTAACAGTGATCCACCCAAAACAACCACATCAGGTTGAACTGAACAGAGATCCATATCTAAGCCCAGTCACACTAGTTGTTGTGTAGAGGGTCGTTAAGTACCCCAATCTGCTGGAGCACTAGTTCCAGTATTTTAGACTCTGGGTCATGAATCTCATGGGAAAGTTTCCATGCAAGATTTTACGATAAGTTCCCTTCTTACAGGATTATAGCATTTAAATCTAAAAAAATGCTTGCTAGGGGTCATTCAGTAAGGAGATCAAGTGATGTTAGAACAGTGTATTGTTGGTTTCTCTTTCTAATTCGGCAGTTTTTGACGTTGTTTGTGTTTTGCGTTGCTTTTTCGCTGTTATGATTGCTTTACCTGACTGTGCGTAAGCTTTTTGAGCAGATAGCGCTGGTATTTTAAAAGCTGCGGCTGCGCTGATATAACTACATAAATGCTAACGTTAACAAACAGGGGGAGAACAGAACATGCAGTATGTAAAAAAATTTGCATTTTAATGTTTCTTTGGTGACGTGCAGATAATTACACAATAGTTACTACTATAATTCAGACCCCCCCACAGGCGTGTGCTGTTAGCACTCGGGTAGCACTTTTCTAAATCATTCAATATACAACACATTCTCCATCAAACTGAAGAACAATTCCACCATGTAAGAGAACTATTTATTATGCAAACTCATGGTTCTAATAGAACTATTACTTTTACTAAAGGAGCCTGAAGAACCATCTTTGTTAAATGTGTGTACACTTACAAAATCTCCCTCAGTGTTCATCATAATACTTAAAACTGAAACTAAATAAAATGTAAACTAATACTGTTTTTTTAAGACAATGAAAACAAACTATTAATGAAACTAAACTGAATTCAAAAAAACCTAAATGAAAAAATAAAATAAAAACTATTTAAAAACTATAATAACCTGATTGTTCACACCACATAATAAGAGAGCTCACCAATAAATGACTGGGAATAATTGACTCCACTCTTAGAGATGGTTCTTCAAGGGTTCTTTAGTAAAGAAAATGGTTCTGTGTGGAATCATGAACTCTCACGCAACCCTGTGCATGATTAAAGGGTTCTTTGCATTGTGATATTGTTCTTCAGACTGATGGAGAATGTGTATTTTTATGGTTCTGTATAGAACCTTTTTGAAATGGGTTCTGTATAGCACCAAAAAGGGTCTATCTGCTGTTCTATTGTATAGCTTTTATTTTAGTTCCATATCTAACAAATGAAAACTGAAAAACAGATTCTTTTTCATTTTGGTTAGATTTGAAGAGGACATTATAATTTAGATTTAATTTTTGTGTTTTTGAGAACTGACATTTTTATTTTTATTGCAGTTAATAAGCACATTTTACATTGATAGTTTTTCTTTGTTAATAGTTTATTTACTATATTAACTGTGGTCAAACATCAAAAACATCAAAAATTCCACCCCTTGACTGAACCCTCTCAAGCACAGTTATGCAAACTGCAACACAGGTTAAGTTCTGCTGGTTATGGTAGTTGTAGTCCATCAGGTAACCTGAACAAAAAGAGGAATCTAGCTGACTGTGAACTGCCTTGTGATGTACAAAACGTTTAGTTTGAGTATGTACAATTTGACAGTTTGCCTGCTTGATTTGTAAGCTGTGACGGCCCCTGCTGTTTCTACTTTGCTATCTTTAGCCTATAAAATCATTTTATTTTTAGTTAAAGTAAAAACCATCTAGGAACCCTAGAAGAACTATCTTTTAAGAGTGTACATCTTCTGTGAGCCCTTGGACTTGACAAAATCTTTGAATAGAGATGTACACAGAGGTGTATCACAGATGTGACTGATCTTTTGTGTATTAAAGGATTAATTTTCCGTCACAGGTACATCAGTATTGTTGCGTTGTACAGGTCTGCTTTAATATTTGGCATTGAATCTTTAACATTTAACATTTCAGGGGTTGTATTACAGAAACAGAAATCTTTTTGTCTTAGGATCTGACAGGTCAAGATAAGATTTCTCACAGATTCATATTACAGAAGCTAATCTGATCTTAATTTAGGAATTTTATCTTGTCTTACAAAGGGCTGGGTACTGAAATTCGATAGCAAAAAGGCCCCCACCCAAAGTACCGAAAAGTCTCAAAAACATTGGTGCCTATTTTCAGTATTTTGCATAAAACGTAATCATGAGGGATTATTGGAGTAACCTTACCTAAGATCTTGTGTAATGTGTTTAAAAAGGAGAAATATCTTCATTAACTGTCCTTCAGATAACTATCTTTTGATAGTCTTAGTGTAATTTTGTCCATCTAGCACGGCCTTGTTTGAGAGCAGTGTGGTTGATGTGTTGCAGCAGAGAGCTTTCTAAGCTACAATCAGCCTTATGAATGCATTCATAACTTGCAGTGGAAAGAGCCATGAGTCATGTCAGGAAGCATGTCAGTGTCAGGAGTTAAAGGATTTAAGAAACAAACAAAGGTGAAGCTCACAGACTGTTCTTTTAAATAAGTCACAAAAAAGACTTATTTTTGGTTTTGTGTGTCACATCTTCAATGTTCTACATTCTTAAAGATGGTGTTTCAGTGATTCTTAAGTAAAAAAAAAAAAATGGAACCATGAACACTTTAACGCTTTGCATGATGAAAGGCTCTTTGCATTATGAAAGGGTTCTTTAGATTGATGTAAAATCTGCCAAATATGCTGTAGATGGTTCAATATAGAACCCTTTTGAAAAGGGTTATATATAGCACCCAAAAGGGTTTTTTTACTGTTACAAGCTTGACATTAGAAGAACCCTTCTGGGTGCTACATTGAACCATTTTCAGAAATTTTTTTCACTCAAAAGGGTTCTTCTGTTACAACCTTGACATTGTAACTCTGTAGCTACGCTTTTGACACGGATTTCGAACGCAGATGCAGGAGAGATGGAGGAGCATCATCTCACCCTCCAAACTCTTCAGATATGCTCTTCATAATCATGAATCTCTGGAGCTCTTCTTGAATTCCAACACTTCATCTCTCTGGATTTTACATTGTTGTTTTTTGCCGTTTTGTGACTGACGCAAAAGACACTTTGGCCAGAGTGTCCAGACTGAGACACATCTGTAAAAATCTGATAAGAATTGCATTTCAAACCACCTCCAAGTGTAGTTTGGATCTGATTTGCAAAAATCTCATTTCATTGCTGTCCAGACTATCAAAAATCAATCTAGAGACAATCTGGATATGACAAAAGTAGTGCAGTGTGAACATGGTCATGTAGACATGGCGTTTCCCAATTATTTGAATACCCAAGAGCATGAGAACACACTGAACTAGTTACTGACACAGTCTGATTTTCTGCAGTTATCAGATTAGGTGTAAACACACTGATCCAGGTACTGACACAATCTGATTTTCTGCAGTTATTGGTTTATTAAGTGTAAACACACTGAACCAGTTAATCTTAAACTCAACATGCTGCTGGATTACACCATTTTTCCTCATGGTAAAGGGGATTTTCCCACTGCTGTCCCAAATTACTGTTTTTACTCTTTTAGACATTCAGGCAGTCATTGATATTGAAACCTGGATCTGTAGAATCAAGACATTTTTAACACGTGAAACATAAAAAATTTAATTGGATCTTGATGTTAGCATTAAAAATCATAATTCAGCCCTAATAATTAATATCACAGCATGCTCTTGTTGGGGATGACTGCAGCTAAGGGTTAATCTGCGGGAACTCACTCTTCAGACCACCTTGTTGCCATAGAGTTGAGGGCTGATTATCGCTGAGGATCCTGTGGCTTTTTTAAAGCTGAACTAATTGGCATAAAAGTGCCCTTACCTTCACTGTGGCACCTGCTCCCAATTCCACTAAACTGCCAGAAATTGCTGTAATCAAGCAGCTCACTTTCTATAATAGGCACAGACCAAGCAGCTTTTTATCTGGCCAGTTCGGTGACATGAATGATTAGAAACATCCACTAACACGTCCAGAGAGTTGACCCAAATCCACGTGGCATCACCGGTGGCATATGGTGGATTCCCGCTGCGACCCTTGGCGCTGGTGGAGGTTCGGGTGACATTGGGGCCGCAAAACAAGGGCGTGGGTTTGACACCAACGCCCAGTCACACATTAATCACCACCCAGGTGTCCAGGGAGGGCTGGCGGACGCTCCTCTGGGGCCCACGTCCCAAAAACCAGGACAGCTCGGCAGTCCCTCGCGTTTGCAGTTGCTTCTGAACTGGAGACTCCCTGATCATTTCTCTCTGTCACATTCTTTTGCTTTCTCGTTCTCTGTTCTCTTTTTTTTCCTCCAACCTTTGAGTTATTACTGTCATTTTGCTGCAGTTGTCACATATCCACCGAGCTCCAATGTGGATTCGGACTCAATCTCCCAGAATCCTCTGGGAGATCATATGACTTCCGAGCTTCCTGTAAGTGACAACACCAAGATGAACTCAACTTTGAACTGTGACTCTCTGAGTAAAGCCCCTTCTGTATTTTACATCTGCGGGCGTCTGAATCTGCTTGGCACATTACAACAGTCTTAAAAGAAGATGGTTCCTTAAGGGTTCTTTAGTAAAGGCTGTGGTTCTGTACAGAACCATTTCATGCTTCTTGGTTATTTGCATGGTAAAATGGTTATTTAGATTAATGGAGAATGTGTTGTTGTAAATGGTTCTGTATAGAACAATTTTGAAACAGTGTTCTGTATAGCACCAAAAAGGGTTCTCCTGTTATGACATCAAGCTTGTATGCAATAGAAGAACTCTTTTTGGTGCTGTATAGAACCATTTTCAAAAAGGTTCGATGTAGAATCATCTACAACACATTCTCCATCAATCTGAAGAACATTTGACCATGCAAAGGGTAATCAAAGCATGCAAATTGTTCTGTGTAGAACTCTGATTCTACATAGAGCCATTGTCTTTACTGTAGAAGCCTTGAAGAACCATCTTTTTAAGTGTGTAGCTGATCCTCATTGATACCTCCTTTAGGAAATGGCCTAAATGTCAGTGCTGGTCGTGGCAGTGTCTGTCGTTATGGGAACAGAGAGAGAATCTCACTCCCGCTGAGCTCTTTTTTTTGTTTACTCATTGCATTTGGACCCTGTGGTGCTGCAGCTCTTGGGAGGAATGAATATGGATATACAAAGACGCTTCCAGTTCTTGACTGCAATGAAACTGTTCTCTGTGTGACTCGCCCTGTTTTGACTGGCTCTAACGCTTTGAGGAAAAGCAGCCTTTTTCTGTCAGGCCAAGAAAAAGATGTGCAGTATTTTCTAAGATCTACGTCCAATGAAAGTGTAATTTTATTTGTCATCTAACAGCCTATGTTATTCCTCTAGATATGCCAGTAAGCCACCATTGCATACTACTATTGCAAAAAGACACTATATGGCCAAAAGTATGTGGACATGACTCCTAATAACTGAGTTCAGGCGCAGAGTGCTAAAGCACATAGCACACTTCAGAGTTCCAAACTGCGGCCCAATCCCGTCTCTTATTTTTACCCCTACTCCTTGTTTTTGAGTGTCACTTTGCCCCTTGGAACTGAGCTACATGGGGTAGTGGTTGAAATCTTCCCTACGAAATGGGACCCTCAAAAAAAAAGAGCATTACTTTATTAACAGCCTACTAGAGGTGCTCTGTAGGTGACCCTGTCAGTCTGCAGTGATAGCAGAGGAGGGTAAAGTTCAGCAACCTAACTGCTGGGGTTTAGTTACATTTAGGGCATCATATGACTTCAAAGAGGGGCAATTATTTATCACCCACCCCTAATTCTTCAGTGATATGAAGCTGAAGTCACCAGCTTCTTGTTTGAATTGTCCCGTTCCACCTTAAATGGTGCAACAGTTCTAATGCCTGAGGAGCCAGAATGTAAGTCCTACACCATTTTAAGTGGGACGGGAAATTTAGCTACCTAGCTACCAAGACATCAGCTACTACTAGGGTTTTTTTATGCTTGTTATGAAGAAAATAACCGTAATACACTGAAACGACATTAAACTAAGATAATACAATAGTTATTGTCATTTTTAACATTTTTGTTTTTTTTTTTTTGGTCTCTTGTGCAGCCATCTTGCTGGTTTTTCTTTTTTCTTGTAACACTCTGTTTGGAGTGTGTCTCTGAAAAACCTCCGTTTGGAGGGCCATGTAGCTCTAACACTTCGCCCTACCCTTCTATCTCAACAAGAATCAGGACACCCTACCACAAGACCTGAATGCACAAAACGGAGGGGTAGGGGCAAGGGGTGAATTGGGATTGGGCCTGTCTCTGGAAGCAATATCTGCTTAAGAACAGTGCCTCAGGAGCTTCATGAAATGGGTTTCCATGGCCAGTACCTTCACTATCGGGCAGTCTGATGGGTTTGGAGAATGCCAGGAGAACACTACCTACCATATTAGGAATGCATAGTGTAAAGTTTGGTGGAGGGATAGCTTTCAACTTTGTGTCAGCAGTTTGGGGAAGACCCTTTCCTGTACCAGCATGACTTGAGCCCCAGTGCACAAAGCAAGCTCCATAAAGACATGGTTTGATGAGTTTGGTGTGGAGGAACTCCAGTGGCCTGCACAGAGCCCTGACCTCAACCCCACTGAACACCTTTTGGATGAAATAGTATGTCAATTGTGAGTCAGGCCTTCCTGTGTAACATCAGTTTCTGACCTCACAAATGCTCCAAAATCACTCCAAACACTCCAAAATCTTGTAGAAAGCTTCCCAGAACAGTGAAAGCTGTTATAGCTGCAAAGGGGGACCAACTCCATATTAATGCCAAATGGATTTAGAATGGGATCAACAAGCTCATATAGGTGAGATGGTCAGGTATCCATGTACTTTTAAACATAGTGTCAAAGCACTGGACAGCATGTGTGGAGCTTTAGTATTTAGACCTGCATTAAATTTTACAGCATGAGTTCATTTATTTTGGATAGATATAGTAGATGGATAGATAAGTATATAAAGATTAGAAAAAACTTCACAGCTGTTCTGACCTATACAAGTCAAAGATTTAAGTGTCTGCAAAGGAATCAAGCAAGAATGGTTTAAATTGCCCTGCCACAGCTTGAGAAATTCAATTATCTACTCGCACTGAGGTCTCTATAACCTTTTTCTATGAAGACTACAATTTCCAGCTTCCACAACACAATGCACCAGCCAGCTACGCGTAACGCCTCAACACACCAAAGGGGGGTGTATACCTCTGAGCGCACAAGTGTGACAGACATTGAAAATGAGCAGCATGAGTTTGTTGATAATTATGCACTGTTCATGAAAGCAGTGCTGCAAAAGATTGCTTTATGCTGTGCTGGAGCGCATATATTTCAAGAAAACTATTGTTTACAATGGCACATTGAACGTTCCAGGCAATTCAAATGCTAAGACGATGAATATGACCTACAAGCAGAGTAAACAGAGCTGCCAAGTCGTAAACTGAAAGACCCTACCAAGATTTTGACAATTTTCAGCCAACCGATATATCAGGTAGGTTAATATGGTGTCTGTGAGTGGGCTGAGATGAGCCTTGCCCGTCCAATGACAACTCTGGAAAAAAAATCATAGGTTGAGTGTTCATAGGTTTTTTGGTCATTGTTAATTTTGTCATTGGTCTTCAGAAAATGCACTGCCTTCTTATTGGTCATTTTGAAGGTGTGTACAGACATGGTTAAGTGAACTAATAAACCTGCTCTCAGCAATTCAAGTAAAACTGTTCATACTTTTTGTCTGGTTCTTATAAGGTAGTCGTCTCACAGTCTCGACTATGGCTAGAGTATTCGGTCTCACATTATGCTTGTGTTTGCTGTGCTGCAAATTTGTTGTTACCAGTTGCAAACTAGAAGACATTTATGAAACGTGAATACACTCATCGGAAGAGAACGCTTAAACGAGACGGTGGTGTCCTTAAACATGTCTCTAGTATTCCTCATGTTATAGTGATGTCTGCATGGCAGGAATATTAGCATCGCTCAGAGATAGGTGAATGTATCATGCAGCTACCTGGTCAAACTTCGATAGAAAAGAACAGGTACTTTGTAATGTGAAGGCAATGAGTTTCTCACTATTTTACGAGGAAATGGCCCTGGACCCCCTACAAAAATCGGAAGCTGTAATTTTGCCCCCACCTTCTCAAAATTAAACTACCTCCTTGTTTACATACCCTGTTTAGGAAAAACCCAAAGATGACATCCTAGTAACACCGCTGCACAAATGTATGTATTTTTCCATCCTTTTGGCAGAATATTATGGCAGACTATCACTAGTATAACTTATGAAGTGCTAAGATAATGGCAGACTATTTACAGAGTACCCATGTTTCACGATTCAGAACCGCTCAGTCTGAATGAAGGCTCTTCCTCAGGCTGTAGGTTGTCTCGTTTTAGAGACTAATGGCTGCGACTAGGGACAACCTCACACTGCACTTTATAATTGTACCAAAAAAGGCTTCTTTGTAGCTTAGCCTAGCACCTGATTCCACAAAAGACACTTGGCAGATAACTGAAATGGCCAGTATGGGGATTCAGTTGTTTGACCTACACTGAAAGAATAATTTTACAGCATCTGTCTGGTCACCAGTTTCTTCTTTGACCCTAAAAACAACTCCCACACTGTGATCTTGCATGTTATTTTTACTTTACGTCTGTGCGTGTTCTGCCTCTCTTGCTGCCTTATTTTCTCACACCCCTGCTGCCTTTTCATTTTCCGTCGCTGGTCTCAGTAGACAGAAACGTCAGTGTTAACATAGTGAAGAAATCCCTGATAGTCCAACCTGTTTACAGCCTTTTGCACACTGCAACTGTTCCTTTCTGCCACGTCTCTTTTTCCCTTCTTAATCGGCCCTAGAACGCGCCCCTGAGGAACGCCTGGTGATTAAGGTACTGTGCTGCACACGCATACGTTAATTTGCAGTCCTGTAAAGCTGGCTTTTGATTTTCATTTGCTAGACTGCCTCATGAATTATTGAGAAAGGTTGTACCCTTTTTACATGACCTCTGACTAGCAAGCCTGTTTTCTGCGCTCAACAAAAGAATCCTTGCTTAATTGCCATTGATTTCTCTCCACTTCTCTTACCTGTTTTTCTCATTTTTCTTGGCCCACTATTCATTCTTGTTCTAATTGCATCTCTGTGCTGTGATGATAGATCACCATCTTAGAGACAGTATTAGCGAAAAAACAACTGAACAAAGTGACCTCTCATTAAGGAACGAGTGCCGCCTTTTCCGAAAAAACGTAATTAATGCAGTGCAGGAGAGGTCAGTGTTTACACACCTGTAGAAGCAGAAGTTGTTGACCACAGGCATGTAGGAAAACTTGTGTGTAGCCTGTACATTCAATATGGTGGACAACAAAAAAAGTAATTTGCATCCACTGAACATATTTGAATGAGGCTATCAATCTTGGAGGCTGTTGGGAACCAGAGCGGGTCGGCCTTTGGTAGTTATTTCCTGTCTTTTTATTCCTCTGGTCTGCAGCAATGCCATTCATGACCAGCTTTTATTGTGTTCTAGGAGACCCAAGATATGCTGGCCTAACACGCCGGAATTGAAATGTAAAGTTTTTTTCTTCCTTCTATCGAATCCACCCTGCCCTCCCTCTGATTCTTTTGTGCTCTTCGACCATTTCTGGGGCACTTCAACCCTCAATGTGCAAGATGTGCATCGTGTTTGTTTGTTTTTGTTAGCTGAGAATGCATGCTTGGGGATACAGCACTGATGAAAAAGAAGGAAAAAAGCTACTTACTTAGCCTTCATGAGGAAAGCAGGTGTATTGGTGCAGAGAAATCACTACAATGTGAAGTGCTGTGGCTCTTCAGATGTTCATCTGAAATGACTGCATTAGTCTGTAATTTAATTTTACCTTCATGATCACCCTGTTAATCATTTAAGTTCATTTATGCAGGCAAAACATTGAATAATATAGTACAAGAAAAAAGTATGATGCAATCTACTCAGATAACCTACGTTTTGGTACATCCAGTAAAGAATCACCTTCACCTTCAGGTGCCTTTAGATGCATTTAAAGACGAGTTTTTAAATTTTGTTTCAAATTTTCCTTAATGATCACTCAATAAAATAATTTAAGTCGATTTATGCAGGTAAAGCATTAAATAATATAGTACAAGAAAATCGCGATCTACTCAGATAACCTACATGTTTTTTTGTTGCATCCAGTAAAAACATCACCTTAGGTGCATTTAAAGAGGAGTTTATCATTTTTTTGTATTTTATGAATGATTAAATCGCTGAGATGTAAATGGAGAACCAGAGGTTGTAATGCGAAAATGTGAAAGCCATTTTATTTACTTTCCAACACCACCAGTCTTCTGTTTTTATATGTTAATGTTGATGATAGTGGTAAATCTGAACCAAGTTTTCTTTGCGGACTATTTTCCCTCACAACACCCTGCTTGTGTCCCTCCACCGTTCACAAATTATGTTTTAAAGGAAACATTTACCTCAAAACTTGAGGCATTTCACATCAAACCCTTCTGAACGACTTAATTTACATCTCTGACTTTTGTTAAAGTCTTAGATTTAATTAAACAGCAATAAAAAATTGAGTGGAATTCTCTAGGACGGTCACAATCATGACATTTTAGATGACGATTGTCACATGAATAATTGCGATTAATGATTTCTTTTCCTGTTTATTGTTTGCAACTGTTAAAGCCTAAAGTGTTGACACTGGCTAAGTATCCACCTTACTTGCTAGCTGTGTCTTTAGTACCTAACACTAGTTGTACTGTCAAAACAATACTCATCAGTAATACAACTACACATGCACTCACACAATGTCTACAGTGAGAATCATGTATAGAGTTGAGCTATTTGTCCTTCATGAGAGTAAAAAACACTCATTCCTCCAGTACACATGCTAAAAATGGTAACAAATAAACATTATGCCCTCTAAACATAAGTTACATTTTGTATTCATAAGCACCATGATATCCCAATTTGCTGCTTTCTTTTATTTAACTTTATTTAATCCATACTTTGTTTGTTGTAGCATAATGTGAAATCTAATAACTGGAAAATGATTACAGCTTAAATAATTGCAGTCATCTCAAATAATTACTTAGACTGTTATATAATAATTGTCATAGGCTGAGAATTTCCCTTCAAGTAATGCAGAATATGTGCAGATCAGAAAGATTTTTTCTTTGTAAACTGTGCTTGCCTAATGACAATGATGAGTGAATTCAAAGAATGGATGCAAGAATGCACTTCCATTTTGACTGCACTCGCTACCTGTACCTTCCAGGAGAAATTTAAAGCTCTGCTGCTGGTTCTGTAAATGACCCCAAATGCTGGGTCGGCCTCTCAGGCAGGTTTTAGAATGGTTTGTCATATTTAGTTAATAGACAGTTTATGGTTTCACTGGGAAATCATTCTTCAAAGAATATAACATTTCCTGTGGAGTCCCACAGTATTAGGGCCTCTTTGTTATCTCTAGATGATGTCATTGGGAAACATCAATTTTCATAGCTATGCTGATGACACGCAGTTATACATTTCCTTCTCAAAGAACCCTTTGCATGATTAAATGGTTCTTTGCCTCATTAAATGGTACTTCAGATTGATGAAGAATATGCTGTAGATAGCCTATATAGCACCATAAAGGGTTCTTCTTCTATTGTTGCGATATCAAGCTTGTAACAGACGAACGCTTTTCAAAACACATTCAACACATTCTCCATCAATCTGAAGAATCATTTAATGATGCAGATTGTTTTTTGTGTTCATGGTTCTATATAGAACCATTTTCTTTACTAAAGAACCTATGAAGAAGCATCTTTAGGTGTGTACTTCTGTTGTAAAGATGTCTACTTGCATACTACAGTGATGCTGCAGTGTGTAGAGTGAGATTTTCTGGTTTAAAGATCCGAGAACCCCCTTCTGATGATGCATCTTGGAGGTGGAAGTGAATTTTGATCCTTGAGGCTATGCTCTTTGTAGGCTCTAGATCAGTGGCTAGCAGGTAAGATTTATTGTGCCCCACAGGTATTCCCAGTGGTTTTCTGATATATTTGTGTTGTCTGTGTTGGATATGCTGGGATACATACGGCCAGGTCAATGTAAACAATGTAAAGCGGAAGCCATATTGCACCAGCGTTCTTGCAACGAAACAAACTTTTTTTCTTCAGTAAGTGAGGAGCATGCTCAGCTGGGTTGAGGTCAGATGACTGACTCACCCATTTAAGAACATTCTATTTTTGCCTATATGGTTCTATATAGAACTTTTTTGGAAACAACAGCAAACGTGTTTCTCTGTTGTTGCAGGCTTGACATCACAATGGAAGAACCCATATACAACACATTCTCCAACCATGCAAAGAGTCTTTTAAGCATGCAAATGGATCTGTATCGCACCAAAAAGGGTTCTTCTATTTGGATGATGTCAGGTTTGTAACAATAGCAGAGCCCTTTTCGTTGCTATATATAACCATATACAGCTTATTCTTCATCAGTCTGAAGAATGTTTTCACCACGCACCTTTTAAGCATACAAATGGTTCTGCATGGAACTCATAGTTCTAAATAGAGCCATTTTTTACTAAAGAACCTTTGAAGAAGCATAATTTTTAAGAGTAGTTTTAGGTGTTGATGCCAATTTAAATGTGAATATTTAATTTTTGGTATATCTAACCTTTTGGATCATTTCTTAGTACTATTTCACAAACGTTGAGCCTCTTCCAGCACTGTGGTAGCAATACCGTCTCTCTCTGAGGGTCTTCCAGGAAGCAAAGGTAGCAGAGAATAGTAGAAACTTTCAATAATTGATACTGGTCAAATATATAATAACTTATGTATTGACCACAATGGCATTTATTCTTTATATTATGCCTCTAACACTGAAGCAAATGCTATCTCATATTAGCTACAACACCCAGGACACCGCTTCAGTCAGCACTCACGGTCCTGGCTCTCAGGGTCTTTTGAACCGATCTCTCTCTGTTTTGAGGAGGTGAGATGTTTTATTTAGTGCTTGTAGTTTCAGGGCCTCAGTGAGTTAATGATGGGTAACAGAGAGACGCGCGCTGGCCTCGGTTCAATAAAAAATACAAGAGGGTGGATACCGTAATATAAAGTGCCCATAAACGTCTCATGTAAATGTGCAGGCATGGCAATAACACTTTAGTTCCCTCACTTGTACAGTCTGTTCTGTGCCTTCCATATCATTATGCAGTTTCATTCTTTATAGTACAGACATCCCATCAGGAGATTCTCTTTCTTTCGCCATCATTTTTGGAGGAAAAAGAAGAAGAAGAAGAAGAAGAGAATCTCAAAGCCTGCACATTCCCCACTGTGAGCTCTAGTGTCAGGGACAGACTGAGAGAAGAGCTGCCGAGGACATGGTAATGAGATGGACTGAAAGAAAGTGAGAGGGAGGGTGTTGGGTGGGTGGGGGTGGTGGGGTGAGGAAAGGACTCACATACGTATACACTCACCCCATGCTGGCAGGACTGCCGAGCTGAGAAAACGAGTTCTTTCTATTCAACTCCCCTCAATTGGGCGTCTAATATGGAATTCATCTGGATTGCCAAAACTCCTCCATTGCCCTCCTCCCTCTCTTGCCCCAGTCAAGCATTACTTTCCACAAAAGACACTTCAGACCGCTCTGTGTTAGCGCTGTACGATACTGACCTAAAAGGCAACGTTTGATAAGGCAGTCTGGTATCACAATGGCAAAATGAGGGGCGATAAATTATTATTAAAATAGTCCTTCTCTGACTGGATGTGATGCACTTGCAGACTTTTTTTGGATGTGTAAACAGAAATCTAACTAACATATATTTAACAAATCTAAGTAATCTAACAAACACATCTAACTAATTTAGCTAACAGAAATCTAACTAGTCTAACAGAAATCTAACTAGTCTAACAGAAATCCAACTAGTCTAACAGAAATCTAATTAATTTAACTAACAGCAATCTAACAGAAATCTAACTAGTCTAACAGAAATCTGTCTAACAGAAATCTAATTTAACTAATGCAAATCTAACTAACAGTAATCTAACAAATCTAATTAACAGAAATTTAAAAAGTCTATCAGAAATCCAACTTACAGAAGTCTAACTAACAGCAGTCTAACTAGTCGAACAGAAATCTGACCAACAGAAATCTAACTAACAGAAAACTAACAGAAATCTAACTAACAGAAATCTAACTAATCTAACAAATCTTACTAGTCTAACAGAAATCTAATTAATCTAACTAACAGCAATCTAACAGAAATCTAACTAATTTAACTAACAAATCTGTCTAACAGGAATATAACTAATTTAACTAACAGAAATCCAACTAACAGAAATCTAACTAATCTAAAAGAAATCTAACTAATCTAACCGAAATCTAATAGAAATCTGTCTAACAGAAATCTAACTAACAGAAATCTAACCAGTCTAACAGAAATCTATCTAACAGAAATCTAACTAGTCTAACAGAAATCTATCTAACAGAAATCTAACCAGTCTAACAGAAATCTAACCAGTCTAACAGAAATCTAACCAGTCTAACAGAAATCTAACTAGTCTAACAGAAATCTGACTAATCTAACAAAAATCTAACTAACAGAAATCTAATAGAAATCTGTCTAACAGAAATCTAACTAACAGAAATCTAACCAGTCTAACAGAAATCTAACTAACAAATCTAACTAGTCTAACAGAAATCTAACTAGTCTAAAAGAAATCTGACTAATCTAACTAACAAAAATCTAACTAACAGAAATCTAGCTAACAGAAATCTAATAGAAATCTGTCTAACAGAAATCTAACTAACAGAAATCTAACCAGTCTAACAGAAATTTAACTAGTCTAACAGAAATCTGACTAATCTAACAAAAATCTAACTAACAGAAATCTAATAGAAATCTGTCTAACAGAAATCTAACTAACAGAAATCTAACCAGTCTAACAGAAATCTAACTAACAAATCTAACTAGTCTAACAGAAATCTAACTAGTCTAAAAGAAATCTGACTAATCTAACTAACAAAAATCTAACTAACAGAAATCTAGCTAACAGAAATCTAATAGAAATCTGTCTAACAGAAATCTAACTAACAGAAATCTAACCAGTCTAACAGAAATCTAACAAATCTAACTAGTCTAACAGAAATCTAACTAACAAATCTAACTAGTCTAACAGAAATCTAACCAGTCTAACAGAAATCTAACAAATCTGACTAGTCTAACAGAAATCTAACTAACAAATCTAACTAGTCTAACAGAAATCTAACTAGTCTAAAAGAAATCTGACTAATCTAACTAACAAAAATCTAACTAACAGAAATCTAAGAGAAATCTAGTTAACAGAAATCTAAAATGGTACTAGTCTAACAGAAATCTAATTAATCTAACTAACCAGCAATCTAACTAACAGAAATTTAACTAGTCTAACAGAAATCTGACTAATCTAACAGAAATACAACTAACAGAAATCTGACTAATCTAACAGAAATCCAACTAACAGAAATCTAACTAGTCTAACAAAAATCTGACTAATCTAACCAACAAAAATCTAACTAACAGAGATCTAACTAACAGAAATCTAGCTAACAGAAATCTAAAATGGTACTAGTCTAACAGAAATCTAATTAATATACCTAACAGCAATCTAACTAAGAGCAATCTAACTAGTCTAACAGAAATCTGTCTAACAGGAATCTAACTAATTTAACTAACAGAAATCCAACTAAAAGAAATCTAACTAAACTAACAGAAATCTAACTAAACTAACAGAAATCTAACTAATCTAACAGAAATCTGTCTAACAGAAATCTAACAGAAATCTAACTAGTCTAACAGAAATCTGACCAATCTAACAGAAATCTAGCTAACCAAAATCTAAAATGGTACTAGTCTAACAGAAATCTAACTAATCTAACTAAAAGAAATCTATCAGAAAAACACTTCTGAAAACCACTGTCTGTGAAAACAGTTCGTCGCTGCATCCACAAATGCTAATTAAAACTCTAAAATGCACAGAAGAAACCATATATAAACAGGATCCAGGAATGTTGCCACCTTCTTTGGGCCTGAGCTCATTTAAAATGGACTGAGGGGAAGTGGAAAAGTGTCCTGTGGTCCGAGGAGAAAACATTTTTTTGGAAATCATGGTCACTGTGTCCTCCGGGCTAAAGACCACTCAGCTTGTTATCAGTGCACAGTTCAAAAGCCAGTATTTCTGATGGTATAGGGGTGCGTTAGTGCACATGGCATGGATGACGTGCACATCTGTGAAGGCACCATTAATGCTGAATGATATATACATGTTTTGGCAAAGTATGCTGCCATCCAGATGACGTCTTTTTCAGGGAAGGCCTTGATTATTTCAGCAGGATAATGTCATACCACATTCTGCATGTGTTACAACAGCATTGCTCCGTATTGAAAGAGTCCGGGCACTAAACTGCCCTGCCTGCAATCCAGACCTGTCAACACTGAAGACATTTGGAAGGTTATGAAATGAAAAATACAACAAGTAAGATTTTTAAATTAAGGTCAGATTTGCTTCTGTAATACAAATTTGTGAAAAATCTTATCTTGACCTGTCAACATGAGATAAGATAAGACAAAAAGGAAGTTTCTGTAATAATGTCCCGGTCGTAAGTTAGGTCTTGGGATTCAGCCTTTAGCTTTCCCTCCAAGACACACAAAGCTCCACTGCATCTGTTCAAGCTGTTGCTAACAGAATGTCTGGATGTCAGGTGCCAGGCGCCTGTATTGGCTACCATCTTGCTGAGCTCTAGGAAGAAAGGGAGGACCATGTTACCCGCCCTGAAAGAGAGAACAATTATGATCCCTTGCACTCCCAGCCATGGATGGCTGTGACAGCTCCTGTGGTAGAACTTGTGATCTCCTGGCAATAGCACCAGCACTTAGAGTAATGCCACTTAAGTGCCACCAGCATCACAACTTTGACCATAACACTAGTAACTGTGCTCTGGGCTTCCTCAGACTGGTTAATCGGAAAACCTACTGCTGCAGTTGCAGGTCCCACTGCTCTCCCGCTTTCACTCAAATTTGTTGACGGTGGAGCGGAGGGGTGCTGACATCTCAGAGAGCCCTCATGTCTGTTACCTTCTGGCTCTCACTTTTAGTGAGGCTGTAATAGCTCGACCTGCTGGAGTCTCTATAGAACACAGTGTTAGCAGAGTGCAAAAATCAGACTTTCTTAACAGTACTAACTGTCTGAGTGTTTCTTTGACGTGCTGAATAACTGCCCATCCTGTGGGTCTAATGCTGTTGCTTCATCTGCCCTGATCGGGTGCCACTTCTCGCCAGCCTTCTGGACCAATTTGATCACCATGGAGCTTCTTGCTGTAGAACGCTGTGCAGACCTCACCACATGTGAACTGCTGCATTTTTTTAATCATAGACATTGTTTCTCTTGCTTTTCCTCTTTTAATAGATATTATACTTTGTGGTCAAAACTCATTCTCTGCTGTTATTGTTTGCTATCCAGTGTGGCCCAGGAGAGGATGGGTTCCCTTTTGAGTCCTAGTTCCTCTCAAGGTTTCTTGCTCTTAGGGGTTTTTCTTGCCACTGTCACCATTGACAACACTCATGGGGGTTCAGACCTGGATTTTTTTTTTTCTGTAAAGCTACTTTATGACAATGTCTGTTGTAAAAAGCGTTGTATAAATAAACTTTGACTTTGACCAAAAGCCAAATTCCATAGGGTTCCAAATAGGCAGTAGGTTATAGACCACACTGTAGACCACTAAATCTGATCAGTGAGTTTGCCACCTTGGTAACCTAGAAGGTCAACCACATCTACTAAACCAGTGCTTCTCAAACCAGTCGTCAGATTCACAGATCCCAACACACAGACCACAAATGGGGACAGTCTTGGAGCCCTGAGAACTGGATTGAGATCCACTGTTCTGAGCTCTCTGCTTGACCTTTCTGACCATCTTTGTGAGTCGATTCAAGTCAAAGTTCATTTATATAGCGCTTTTTACAACAGGTCTGAGCCCCCATGAGCGTTGCCGGTGGGGACAGTGGCAAAAAAATAAAACACTAAGAGCAAGAGAAAGAAACCTTGAGAGGAACCAAGACTCAAAAAGGGAGCCCATTCTCCTCTGGCTGACTTGTCCAGGACTGTGTCCAAAATTATGATCTACAACCCATTTCTATCCTTATTATAGTCATTATTTTGGCTGCAGAGGAGGACTAAGAGGTTGCCATAATCTTGTTGTGCCAAGAAGCAAAGGATCATTTGCTGTGTGCGAGCAATCACAGCCAGTGGCTCCTTCCTGAAGCCCAGAAGGATTTTATCTAGTGGATTGTATCCTGATGCGTGAAGGGAGGCCTGGAGCGCCTCTTGACAGAGCACTGAGATGTTGTAGATCAGATTTTGCTGCCCAGGAGTTTCAGTAATGAGGTGCCACATCACAGAAAGCCCAGAAAGGCCTGGGAGGATTTTGTTGTTGTGTTGGGCCCAGTGAGAGACACCATTCAAAATGGTTTTGCACCGAAGCTGTAGCACTCGTCATTTTCTCACGTATGTGGAGCCCGTCTGAAATATCTCATGTATGTGTGAGGGGTTCCTTGGTCCTGTATGGTCCTTCTGTTTCTGGATGATGCATAAATATAATTTTCTGTCTGTCTGATGTTGATCTCAGAGGTGAAATTACAGGCTATTGAAGCTAAAATGTTGACATTATATTAGGGCTGGGCAGTTACTTAAGTTTTATTTTGAATTGCGATTTTGGCTTCCAATGATTATGAAAACAAGCAAGATAAAATGATTATTGGGCTGCATTCTGTTTTACAATGATGCTCTCATTTTCGTTTCAGTAGGTTGTGGAAATGCACTACAATATAGTTGCTTATTTATTTTGTTCTTATTTATTTTGATTTATTTTTGTTATTGTGTGTGTTTATGTATATACTTTTTTAATTATTCCTTTTTTTACATTTTTTTTTTCTGTTAAATTATGTTAAGTTCAAGGAAATCCACTCTTTAAAAAAATATATATACATTTTTAAATATATTATAATTTTTCAATAGATGTTTCATGTTTCTGTAAGTAATTGTGTTGGTCCTGATCTCAGTATTGACACAAATAATTGTGATTATGATTTTTTCCATAATCAAGCAGCCCTACATTATGTACATAATTACTAGTGATGCAGCCGTAGCACATGCGAATGAGTTACTATGTTTGGGACTCAGTAAAGAAGGATTATGCTTGACCTAGGTTCGTGGGAGGGGTTTGAATCACTCACAATAATACAGGACGTAAAGAAAATGAACAGTGACACTTAATGTACACCACAATGAGTACTGAAGTCTTTGGCTTTGGCTTGGAAAATAAAAATAAAAATAAAGAGTAAAATAAAGGCTGAGAGCTCTCTATATCAAAATAAAGGAATCAAACAATTTTTTCCCTTTGTGTGTGTGTATGTGTAGCAAAGTCCATCTACCCGGGTAGTTTGTTATAAATGTATATCTTGTCTGGTTCCAAAAAGTCTTGGATGCACTGAAGATGAAGTTCAGTCCGCTCGTATCGCAAGGTTCCAGGTCTCTTCGTTCAAGTCCAGGGCTTGGCTCGCCATCCAAAATCGTCAGTACAAAAAACCCAATATGCGTTCGATAATACAAACAATTACAAATTTCAACACAAAAAGAGAAGTGAAACTCAAATCTCACTATGAGAATTCAGCAAAACCAACAACTGGCACAGTTCCAAGTAGCCTACGTGCACAACTGCACATGCATTTTAGCTCAATTAAAATTTCTACATTCTCTACTTATAAAAGCAATCAAAGTTTCCACAGTTGTTCACTTAAACATATCTACATGAATTAAACTGCAGCTGAAATACAGTTTACCAAGAATACAATTAAAATATGTTTTTAACCATTCAATAGGCTTAACTTGCACATTTGCCAAGATAGCACTATGGACATAAAAAGTAATGGGTTCAGCGACTAACAATAAACAAACAAAAGGCAACTGGTAATCAAAGAATAATCTTCCATGAAAAATACAGCTCTACTTGGTTTCCTTAGCTTCCATTATCCTGAACTTAGGGTAACAACTAGCTCGTGAGTTAGCCATAGAAACAACATAAGGAAATCAACTCAGTTGTTCTCATGTTCAATGGAATAATTCAGAAGTACATTTGAAAGCTTGATAAAATAGAACGGGTACTATTCATTTCAGGTGCATAAATAACTCAATGTGTAAATTATACCAGTATTTCACAGTTAAACATTGGTTCTCTTTCCAGTTAACTCAACAGCCGGTTCTTAACACGTTGGAAAATGGAGACTCTCTCTTCTTTAGGCGGAGCCTCATTTACTTAGCTGGTGACGCAAGAGCGCACCCTACTGGTTGGTTAGGATAAAAACTTTATTAAATAACCAAAATAATGGTTACACAAAATGGTTACCAAAATAAGGGGTTACACAACAATACCTTTTTTTCCAGATTGAGCATGAGTACATTTTTTAGTATTCGCCAATACCAAGTCCAATGCCATATTGATTTACCTACTTATAATGTAGTAGTTGTTGGTGTAAATGGGCTGATTTTAAATCAAGTGCGTTAGCAAGCTATGCTACATTAGTGATCTTGGATCGAGTAGTGCTGCAGTGGAGAAGAGCAAGTTTTGTTCCTGTCAGAAAAGCTCTTCTGTACAGCTGTAAGTAAAGTAGGTTTCATAGTTTTGATCCTCATCTGTCTCTTTCAGCAGCAGCACAGCGACAGCAGGAATCACGTCCAAGGCTGTGTGTTACGTCTGAAGTCTTTTGCTTGGCTGTAGCTGCATGTCGTCTAAAGCCAGAAAAACACTTAGTTTTCGTTTTGCTAGCCTATGTGTCTCCACCCAGAGTGGGGAAGCGAGTATGATTGGGACTTGAATATTATGCCGAGGTGGAATATTTAAAGTGACCAGCGACTTTGTGTCCGACTGCCACAACATCAGAAACACTTCTTCGCTGCCACTGCTTGAGTGATTTGTTCATTAGCACAGCAGCTAAACTTGGCTTACATTACATGATATCAGCTAGTATCAGATGCTGGTATCAGTGTAATTTTGAGTTTGTGTAAATAAGCACAGTATCAGTATTGATATGTCCCTAATTATTACACATACAAAGCAAATGCATTGCTGCAAAAACATGATCTAAAGTGCAGAAGTGGATCTTTCGATCTTTGGATACTTTTGAGTTTTGTGTCCTCTCTGTAGTTCTTCCTTATGCTCTTAGAGAGGTTTTCCTCTAAAGTCTTGGTTCCTCTCAGTGGTAGTTTCCCATTTCAGTCTTGGTTCCTCTTAGTGGTTCTTCCTTATGCTCTTAGATGTTCTCCTTTTGAATGTTGGTTCTTCTCAGTGGTTGTTCCTCATGCTTCTTTTAGAGTGTTTTGTCTTTTAAGGCTTGGTTTTTAGTGTCTTGGTTTAAGTCTTGTTTTTTTTTTTGTGTGTTCCTAGGGAACTTCTCTTTTTGAGTCTTGGTTCCTCTCAGTGGTTCTTCAAGCTCTTAGAGAGGTTCTTCTCTTGAGTCTTGGTTCTTCCTCATGCTTTTAGGCAGTTTCTCCTTTTGAGTCTTGGTTCCTCTCAGTGATTCTTCGGCATGCTCTTAGGGAGGTTCTCCTTTTGAATCTTGGTTCCTATGTTTGTTTTTTCCTCATGCTCTTGGGGTGGTTCTTCTTTTTCTTGTTTCCTCTTAGTGGTTCTTTGGCATGTTCTAATGGAACGTGATCCTTCCTGATACTTTGTCTATCAGCTGCTGGAAGTTCTCTGCAGAAGTATTCAGTTTGTCTCCATCACTTTAAATAGTGTTCTGTTTCACAGAGATTCTAATTAATTGTATGCTACGCTCCCTCATGAATGTCAAACAGCTGTTTTTTTTTTGCCCACATATAACCACATATATCTATTAGATTAGCTGCAAGTCACAAACATTTTCTAGTGAGCATATGCTGTATTGCTATATTAAGTTATTAATTATCAGCTGGTGCGTCTTTGCCTGTTCCATATTAATAGAGCAGACGTTTGGAGAAGTGACTCTTCTGCATTGCGAGCAAAGCCTCCTCCATATTGTGTTCCTGACAGTCTGAGCTTTTGGGTCCCGTGGGAGACTTCAGATAAAAATTGCACTTTGTAGCATCTGCGCTAGCGATCTTTCCTTGTTATTAAGCAGCAGCTTACACTCCACTGGAGGAGGCCTCGACTGGTCCTTTCATCGGCTTCACACTGTGGCCTGATTGAAGTGCTGACTGAGCTTTAGTCTGGGGAGAAAACTCCAGTGCTTTTCAAGTAAAACTAATTATATAGATTGGGAAATCATTTGTTTATTTGTTCATTATCATATTAAGGTGCCTGTGTTTAGTCAGTCTGTTGGGCTTGCATAACGTTAGTTCACAGCAGTTTTAATTTATTTTCAGTTGTAATGTTGTGCAGCTATGCTGTCTGTTCACATGAAGTGCTCGTGTTCTTTTGTGTGATTGTTGGAGCAGTAAATTTTTTGTGTTTTAAGATTTTTTTGTTTTTTTTTTCCCCTCAGGATTCACCCAGTCCTGTAAAATGTTGTGCCACCCAGGAGAGGAAAAAAAAACACTGACCTCAGTAAAGAAAAACATTTTGCTGTCTAGTAGTTCCTATCTTTGTCTTTCACAGCAGCACCCTTATATAGTCTGAATACCCTCCCTGGCCACTTTATTGGAAACCCTTTGCTTGCAGCTTCACTGTGCTGGAGTATTAGCCCATCTGGTTACACATAGTTTGAGTTAGCCATCCTGTAGCCCTTCATCAACGGTCCAGCTCATGAGCCCAGAGCAGCTCATGACTGGATATATTTAGTTGGTGGTCCACTCTCAACCCAGTAGTGACACTTACATGTGTGTAGTGTTTTTTTTTTGTTTGTTTTTTTTTTTTAATTCTAATAAAGTGGCCAGTTGTTGGAAGCACAAGGTGGATGTTTCTTATAAAGTGGCCAGTTAGTGGAAGCACAAGGTGGGTATTTTTAATAAAGTGGCCAGTTGTTGGAAGCACAAGGTGGGTGTTTCTTATAAAGTGGCCAGTTAGTGGAAGCACAAGGTGGGTGTTTCTTATAAAGTGGCCGGTTAGTGGAAGCCCAAGGTGGGTATTTTTAATAAAGTGGGCCAGTTGTTGGAAGCACAAGGTGGGTGTTTCTTATAAAGTGGCCAGTTAGTGTAAGCACAAGGTGGGTATTTTTAATAAAGTGGCCAGTTGTTGGAAGCACAAGGTGGGTGTTTCTTATAAAGTGGCCAGTTAGTGTAAGCACAAGGTGGGTGTTTCAAATAAAGTGGCCTGTCAGTGGAAGTTTAATTCGATAATTATATTGACGCTTATTGCATTATGTGCATTTCCTAATGCTCAAGTCAGAGTTCAAGTCTTTGCTGCTAATAGCAAGTTGATCAAGAGAACAGCATAAACGTTGTATCAGAACTGCCTCGGAACATTTGATTAATGTGTTCTATATACATTCAGTTACACTGGTTCTTACTAGCTAATACTCTTCTGGGTGCTGCTTTAGCTGTGCTTTCTCGCCTTCGGCTTGTGCCTGCGACCAAATCACAGCCATGATGTTATTGGCGATAACACACGACCTCGAGTGTTCTATTGTTTTTATACAACAGTTAAATAAATAAAGTAAGAAACAACTAAACTGGGCTGTGAATGTGGCATTTAATGTTTTAATATTAGCGATTCCTTCCGCCAAATTATAGTTCCTTAACAAGCAGCTTGTTGCTACGTCAGAGTAACGAACTCCGCTCACTCGCTGCACAGCCAGCAGTTCGTTCTCCAGCTCCACACAGACCAGCTGACAATACAGGTCTCAGTTTGCTTCCCCGTGAGCCCTGGTTCAGTTTGCTACTGGTGGCAGTGCATATGTGTCTTGCTCTATTTGGATCTATTCAGGTGGATACATTTTTAAAAAAAAAAAATCTTTAATTTCAAAACCAAGAAATCTTAATATGTCCATTAACATCTATTATCATATATGCAAAAAGGAGATCTTAATTCCAAACATACAGTACAGTACATGTATTACAGTCACTGGTGTTTTATGAATATGGTGTAACACCAGTGACTGTGACACCAGTGACATTCTGGTTAAAACTGAAGATTTTGTAAATTGGCTGACTCTTTGGCGGTCAAGTGTCCTTGTGTGATTTAAAATCAGCAATAAAGTGATTTATGGCATTATTTTGACCATTTTAATTACCCAGCCATTAACGCACATAACACCAGAGACACACAGTAGTTATGTGCTGCCTGATAAACAAAACTGTCAATAAATTAAAGAAATATAATAAGCAGGTATGGACTCGCCTCCTTGACCCAAAAAAGCAGTTTAATAGAGTTGAAATGACTGTGTTAAAATGTAATATGAGTCCTGATAACACCAGTGACCAAAATCTCTGTGATTTTTAAATTAATATTTTGAAATTTAGTATAATGTTAATGATATAAAAAGTAAACACAAATCTGTTTTATACAAATTTCTAAGTTAAACCTCTTAAAAATATTATTTTATTAAAAAATGGTTTCTCAAATGCAGATGCAAAGCGACTACAAAACAGGATAAAAAAGAAAAATTAGAGAAATCATAAGGAAAAAGTCTTAATTAATCATAGGTCAACTGTGTAAATGTACATACTGACTTCTGGAGCTGTGTCTAATATTTGAAGCGTCTTTTTAAGCCCTGCAAGCTTTGTGACATGGTTTCCCACTCCAAATGGAGAATGACCCATATTTGTGATAGTCCGCACCAAACAAGGGAATATATCATCAGAACAGGCTTTCCTGCTTCTTCTAGCAGCTTGTCAGCGCTGAACTGTCCACATAAGTGGCCTGTTATAATGTCTGACTCTTTACAGATGCTCACATCGTTCGTGAAGCATGAGTTGCTGCTAATAACATAAATAAAATAACAGAAATATGTTTGTTTTTGGCACATGGATTGTATTACATTGGCAACCTGATAGGGTACATTCCATCTGAGAAACCAGTTAGAAAGAAGCAGATTTCCACTAAGGTTTATTATTACTGCTTTGACTGTTACACATAGATGTTACGTGTTTATTTTCGTGCAAAGGTGGAGTTTTCGCTCAAATGGTGGTACATGTGAGAGTAACAGAGCGCTTGTGTGTCTGTGAAGTTTCTGACCAATAAACAAAAACCTGCATAATTTGGCACATGTTAGCTGCTGCAGTGTGAAACCAACCAAATGAAAAAGGTACATCAGAAAAACCCAAACTCTGGTTAGAACTGCAGTAAACAAACCTGGTGTGAAGACAGCTGATGTTAGTCAACATTTTAGACTTTTTTGTTTGCAATTTGTGCTGACTAGAAGAATCACAGTATTAGTAATGCTTTATACAGCTAATAAAATGTTTATATTGTACTTATTAGTCGAACTGATCTGTACGTTTTGTATCTTATTAGCTAAAATAAATCATCATCACTTTTATTTATATAGCGTTTAAGCATTTATATTACATGCTTAAGGATGTTTTACAATCAATAAATAATCAACAACACAGAACACACACACACACACACTCCACCACAGCTAGCGGAGAGGATTTCACTGACCACGGTATAGAGTCGCTTTGCCAGCCCGTCAACAAAGCAATCAGCCCAGGCTGTGATGTCACGTCCACCAGGTCCCAGTCCAGAGAGTCTCGTAGCCGCTATACAGCGTCTCTCAAGCGGACAGTCCAGGCCGCGTCATAGCTGTGATTTAACTTAGCGTCACCCAAACAGCCAGCCTAAGGCTACGTTTACACAGCAGGGAAAAGTGGCCAAATCTTTTTCTCACCAAATCCCATTTTTTGTTTGGTTGTTCACATTATCTTTTAAATGTGACCTGTATGCGACATCAGTCTGAACAGATCACGCTCCTAAACCGACCCGCATGCGCAAAAGAACAATGCTTCACGTGGCAGCTCATCCAAGGGTAAACAATCATGACGGAACAGCGAACGCCAGTCGCTCCCGCAGCTTTCAGTTTCGTCTTAGCCAGCATCACAGGAGCGATTATAAAGTTCCAATGACTGACAGCTGAGCTCATCACCCACTGTGTGTTTGAGTTCGCCGTAAAAGGGCACGTTATTCGGCCGCGGCCACTTCATTGGTTCGTGTCCTCGGACTCTTTAAACTGTTCTCTGACGCTGCAGCCTCGGTCTCCTCCGGCCGCGTTCGGCCGTTTCGTTCGAAACCTCTTCGAACACGGAGCGGTTGCGATGAGTCTCTTCTAATGTTTTGGTACAGAAACATCAGCCTAAATGTTTAAGAGCCTCAGCAGCGCGAAATTATGACGAATGTCGAGTTGGACTGACGTAAAAGTCGCATGAATTCCGATCTGGCTGTTCAGACTGAGTCGCATTGCCACAGATCGGACACGTATCGGATTTCAGTACCACATATGAAAGCGTCTCAAATCGGAATTGGAAATGTCAGATTCAGTGCGTTTTTTGCTGTTCACACTGCCACACAAATGACACGTGTGTCACATTTGAGGAAAAAGATCGGATTTGGGCCACTTTTACCTGCTGTGTAAACGTAGCCTAAGAAGCCTCTGAGCCACGGTTGGACAGTCGCTCTGGGCCACTATCTCAGTGGATATTATTGCAAACTCCTTAGCCAGCAGGGAAACATTAAAACATACACACAAACAAAACTAAACAAATGAAAAACTGATGTAAAGCAGCAGCCATATTGCGCCAGCGTACTTACAACAGAACATGTGCGCGCACACACAGAGTCAGTGTGTTCAGCCCTGTCAGTGTAATACTAGCTGAGTGATTGAGCTAGTGTACATAAGTGTGAGTGTGAGTGTGTCTGGCAGGCGTGTGTAAGCCCTGCGGTGGGATCTGCACAGTCTTTGCCCGGTGGCGCTGCGGGTCCTGCAGGGCCGCTGATAATGCGGCTAAAGGTCAGAAAATGTCAAGCTGCATGTTGGTGCCGCTACTTCAACTCCACCATTCTTGCGGCCGGCACATTGATAGCCCCTTAAAGGCAGCACACACGCTCATATATGATGTGTGTCCTTACCTTGTCTGTCGTTTATATTTGTGCGGTCGCTCTCTGTCTCTTTTATAATCTTATTTTTGTAAGGAGCTTTGGTTCAATGTTAGGGTAGGGATCACAGGGCATCTCACGATGTAATATTATTACGATATGTTGCCCACAATAATGATGATATCATGGTACTGTAAATGGCAGAAATGATGTATCTATTAGAGGCAGTTTCACAGAATTTAACAACCAGTATGAAACAGTGTACAACAAAGCGCGCATAGCTTAGCTTCATCCTCTTTAACGCACATACACTAACCTTCATTTTCAACTGCACTATATGCGCGGAGCTCTTTGCATATAAACCCATTGATAGACTTAGTAATATTGGTAGCCCTCAGGGACGTAAAAGGAAGCTGTATTAATTGTAGGCTGACTTCGAGTTGTGGCATCGTTAGCTGTTTTCTTAACAGCCAGATCAAGATGATAACGAAGAATGTGGCTATGCATGTTCGTTGTGTTGCCTGTGCTCTTGTATTTTAACGAAACAGTTCTTCAGAGTCTTTGGCTGTTTCATTTGTCCCTTCAATGCTGTAAAAGCAGAAATGGCCCAGACCTTCGACTTGAAAGAGGACAGTGCCTGTCTGATTTGTTTCCCCCGTTATCCGCCATTTCTCCCCTTTGAGTTTCTTTATCTTCACTGCAAGTTTACCCTATTTATTTGATTAGCGCCTTAGCGCCACCATGTGGAGTCATGAAGTAGTGAATCTGGTAAATCAAATCGGAGGGGAAGTCTATTTAGAGCGTTTACAGCGCATGCGTATTTCAATTAATAAATCAATATTTGGTGCCAGTGTATCGTTAACGTGTCGCAAAAGAAAGTGAGTGTTGGTCGTTTTAAATAGAGATTATCTGATGTGGTAATATCAGATTCCAATATCTGATGTTTTCCATGTATATCTGTACATGCTGACGTCGGTACATATTTATACAATGCAATGACTGAGATGAGCATTACAGAGAAATTAAATGATTATTTTATTAAGTGAAATTTTGCGTTCTGCTCTGCCCGAATGCAGTGAAAGTCATGCTGTTATATTTTCTTTAAACAATTAGCTGCTGATATGATTATTCCGTTCTCATCGGCCTAGGTTTAGATGTACAGTATATAAAAATGATCGCTCTGAACAAAACCTCAATCTTAGAAAAATAACTTTATAGAAGAATGTTTTTAGCTTTAATGTACATTAATGTGACGATGTTTATTATAAGTAATTTTGGTCCATGGTTCATAATAAAATTCACATATTTCAGATGAAAATAAATGCAGATGAAGAAACAGTTTTGCTGCTGTAAAAGTACTTTAGCTTTCAGAACATCTTAGTGTATGTTGTGTAGTTGTGCAGATGCTGTTGTTTGTAATTCTCCTCTCTCATGTTTCGTATAAGCTGAGCAGGCAGATAATCCATGAATGAGCTGAAAAGATTTCAGTTTACGTCACTGCTGAGCTTCAAGCAACCGCAAACTGACTTTTGCTGCTTAAAGCGATACTTTGGACAAAAATCAAATGTACAACCCCCCCTGACCCCCCACCCCCAGTGTAGTTGATCAGCCAAGACATGTTTGGTGTCTAAAATTTGCTTCTTGAGTAGCACTGGAGGCTAATGTAGCTAACAATGATAAAAGACCAGAATGAAGTGACTGAGGGGGTAGTTAAAAATGGTAAGGGGTCAAATCTTAAAGTATATATCATAAAAATCATATATATCATTTTTTTTATTATTATTTTAATCACAGACATTGCTGCTCCTGCTTTCCCCCTTTTTCCGTTTGTTAAACTAATGATCAAACCTCATTCTCTGCTGTTATTGTTTGCTATCCGGTGTCAACCAGAGGAGGATGGGTTCCCCTTCTGAGTCTTGGTTCCTCTCAAGGTTTTCTTCCTCTTGCTCTTAGGGAGTTTTTCCTGCCACTGTCACCATTGCCGACACACATGGGAGATCATACCTGGATTTTTCTGTAAAGCTGCTTTGTGACAACACCTGTTATAAAAAGCGCTATATAAATAAGCCCTGACTCGACTAGAACAGTACGCGCTTAAAAATGATGGTTCTTCAAGGGTTCTTTAGTGAAGAAAATGATTCTATATAGAACCTTTTTGAAAAGGGTTCCATGGAGCACCAAAAAAAGGTTCTTCTATTGTTACAGTGTCAGGCCTGTTACAATAGAAGAACCCTTTTTCATGCTGTATAGAACCTTTTTCAAAAGAAATTTCTGTATAGAACCATTCTGTATAGAACTTCTCCGTCAATCTGAAGAACCATTTCACCGTGCAGAGAAGGGTTCTTTGAAAATTCACAGTTCTTTATAGAACCATATTTTTTTTTACTAAAGAACCTTTTGAATAACAATTTGTGTCGGTTAGGTAATTTTTTTCATCAATATAGTGACGTTTCTGACTAGATACAAAATTCCATACGTTACCTTTTCCATGTGTTTGTTTATCACGGCCATGAAATGAAGTAGGAATGTTTGGGTCAGATTGCCAGGACACTGCCTAAAATTGGCTAAATACAGGAGTACTGTTTAAAATTAACTAATACACTTATTTAACAGCTGTGGTGCAACCAGTATTAAACCTGAGTGTCCTCGCACGATTTAGGGAATGGAAGCACTCGGAACATAGGTCTACAAGAGGCAAAAAAATAGGCTAGAGCTTATGAACAGTTCTAACCACTGCGATGCTTGATAAATTCAACAGAATAATAGCCAACAACGTCAGGGTCATTAAGTTAAAAAAAAAAACCAAACAAACAAAAAAAAAAAATCAGATTGTATTGTCTGTCTTTCGCTCATGCCATGCAGCTCTCTCGCTCTGTCTCTTTCTCCTTCTCACCCTCCCTCCCTCCCTCCCTGTCTCCTACAAGCTTGACATTGTAAAAACTCTTTTGGGTTGGGTCCTTACAGAACCATTTTTAAAAATGGTTCTATATAGAACCATCTAAAGTGCATTCTCTATCAGTCTGAAGAACCCTTTCATGATGCAAAGGGTTCTTTTAGTGTTCATGGTTCTATACAGGGTTCTACATGAATATTTTCCATCAATCTAAAAACCTTTTCATGATGCAGACAACTACTCACATCTACACATTCTCCATCAAGAACCATTTCACAGTGCAAAGAACCATTTAATCGTGTAAGGGGCTCTTTGAGTGTTCATGGTTCTATATAGAGCCATTTTCTTTAAAATGGCTCTTCTTTCTTTTTAAAGGACCCTTAAAAAATCTTTAAGTGTACATTATAAGCACTATCAGTTTTTTATGCAAATAGTGTAATCACATGACCATGCGTGACGCACGCTGTTCGTAGAAATTTTCAGCGCAAAATACTTGTCATTTTATTGCTGTCAGGATGTGTCTAAGGACATTAATCCAGTCTAAACAAGACTTCAGTTCAGCGTCTTTAATAAAACAGACACCTGGTGCATCGGGTTTGCTGTTCAATGTTCAAAACTCCAGATCAAATGACTGGACGCATTCAAATGTGGTCTTTTCTCTTTCTCCTCTTCTGGTGGGTTGAATTCAGGCATGTTTTTGCCTCCCACCTCAGCACGGTGATGCTTTTGCCCATGAGTTCGGCCCCCTTTGTTCCTCTAAAAGCAGAGAAAAGGACTGGCGGTTTGGCAGAGAGAAGGCAGGAGGGCTGAGGGTTGGACAAAAGAGAGAAGAATGAATGAGAGGAGGGCATTGGCTCGGCCCGGCCACGGACACAGACACACACAAAGGGCAACTGCAGTCTAGAGTCTGAATTCAAATCAAAACAATAATGAAACATTATTGCTGTCCGAAAGTATCCAGACAATTCAGCTGCATCCATTTATGACCTTAAAAAGCACTGACCAATAAAACAGGACGTTCTGGAGCAGCTGCATAAGGCAATGGAAAAATGGAAAAGTCCATACCCGTCCAGATATTTTAAAAAACTTTTTTTCTGCTTTTATCCAGATTTTATTTTTAGCTCTGTTTTCATGTGGAGTGGCAAGATTCAGCCTTTTGAAAATGCTCATATGTTGTTCTGGTACAGCCAGAACCTGTTTATGAGGAGTCTGGCTTCTTCCTGTTTCCCCCGTTATATCAAAAACATGACTGCAAAACACCAGAAGGCACAAGCAAGCGAGTCTTCAGTGAATGGGGCTAAACGGCTACAAACAAAATGTTAAAATAGTTTCTAATCACTCGCCCAGAACTTTCCTTTAATTTTAGTAAGCAGAAGGATGTGTTTCACTAAAAAAGCAAAGAGCAGCAGGATGCCAACATTACTGCTACTGAGTGCTGATTGCTCAGCATCACTGCTACTGAGTGCTGACCATAGATATACATACCAGATGCTGCATTCTCTGTTGTTCTCTATCTGAGGCGATACGTCTGCATGTCCCCCATGTTGGAGCTGTCAAGATCGCTTCTGAAGAAATTCACTTGTATTGGGAGATGATGAGTCTCAGGATTAAATCAGCCACAACTTCCTTATTACTCAACTGATTTTTACCAAATTTGTTTCGTTATAATCCTCAGACATACATTAATCTAGGTTGCACAGACTGCTCTCGGTAGCTTTTATTTCTTTATTAACTGATTGTGCTAATTAGCCGTCCGGACCAGCAGCAAATTGTTCAGTCTGCACCTGACATTAAAACAGAGTTTAGCGTGAGTAGGAACACAAACACACACACACATCAGCAAATCCATCAATGTGGATTAAGATTCTAATCTTAACACACATATAATAATAATAATAATAATAATGATAATAATAATGAATAAACCCCCCAAAACACAGTAAGAAGGACTGAAGTTGACTTCCTATTCGCCAGCTTCTTGTTTGAGTTTTCCCATTCCACCTTAAATGGTGCAGCGGTCACTTTGTGTGGTGCCTGAACTGCACCATTTAAGATGGAGCGGGAAAATACGAACAAGAAGCTGGCTGATGCACTATTTAAGGTGGAATGGGAAAATTCGAACAAGAAGCTGGCTGATGCACCATTTAAGGTGGAACGGAAAAAAATTCAAACATGAAGCTGGCGTGACATGAAGGAGACAAATGTTGTTCAGAAGAGGCAGTAAGACAAAAGACTGCTGAAAAAACAGGAGAGTTTGGGAAAAACTACACACTTAAAGATTGCTCTTCAAGGGTTCATGATTCTGTTTAGAACCATGAACACTTTGAGAACTCTGCGTGATTAAAGTGTTCTTTGCGTCATTACAGAGTGGAGAATGTGACGATTCTTTCTGACCAATCAGCAGTCTGCAGTTTTTCCACGTCACCTTTTGGTATCAGCTCAGCTCACTTGGAAGCTTGACAGAGGTGGTACCAAAAAAGTACCAGGTACCGGGTTTGCTGGACAACCGAAAGGTGATTAGAGTCACGTCGATTTGAGCTGGCACCATGCAGTGGAAAAGTGGCTTTGGGATCTTGCCCAAGGACTCTTATTGGTATAGTGTAGGGTGCTCACCCAGACATGGGGGGTATAAAGCCCCCCAGCACTGGGCTGTGGAGCAGTGGAACTGTGTTCTCTGGAGAGATGGAGCTCCATCTAATACCTTTGGGATGAGTTGGAGTGATCCAGAACTGACCATCCAACATCAGTACTTGACCCCCTTAATGCTCAATCAAATCCTCACAGCAATGTTCAACATCTAGTGTAAAGCCTTCCCAGAAGAGTAGAGGCTGTTACTGCAGCACAAACTCACTATTAACACCTTCATTTCAGAAGAAACGCTGGAGTCTACAGACTTTTGGATAGCGTGTACCTGCTGGATTTATGTGGACGCGGCTCATTTCAGTCTCAGACAATGTGTTTAGAGTCGCTGTCTATAATTAATAATTGTTTTATGCCAGAAATGTGCAGTTTTCTCTAAGATCTCTAAAATCTTGCTGAATGCTGTTCAGATGAGCATATACATTTTGCTGTGGAACGTTTTCACAAACAGACACGTACCTAAAAGCATTCCTTCCTTTCACAGCCCAAAGAAAGCACCTCAGAAATCCGGTAATGTCCTTCAAATTACTTTGAAGAGAAAGAAAATATGAATATTTGAAGAAAAAAAACACTATTTTAGATTAAACTCTGACATTTTTACTTCAGGCATTTTTTTTTCCTTTTCATTTGTCAGCGGGTGATTCATGCCTTGCGTTTGTAACTGCGTCCTAACCCCATCTTTCTGAGGTTAATTGGCTCTCCGTCCAATTTCCTACACTTCTCTGGATTGTTGCTCCTCATTGCAACATCCAATCATGCAGCAATTTGTGTTTCATGCAGAAAATGCATTTCCTGTCCATGCACACAGAATTCAGGCTGAACCGCTGAGCAGCTGTGTAAATGTGTTTTGCTAGATTACCAACATTTAAGTAAATAAAGAATCTGCAGAGGTTGAGTGTTTCAGTCCTACGCTCTCTCTCTCAAAAAAAAAGACAGTTCTTCAAGGGTTCTTTAGTAAAGAAAATGGTTCTATGTTGAACCATGAAAATTCAAAGAACCATTTGCATAATTAAAGGTTTCGTTTCATCGTGAAAGCGTTCTTCAGATTGATGGAGAATGTGCTGTAGGTGGTTCTGTAGAGAATCAAAAAGGGTTCTTCTATTGTTACAATCTTTACATCGTAACAATAGAAAAACTCTTTTGGGTGCTATATAGAAAAAGGTTCTATATAGAGCAGTCTACAGCATACTCTTAAAACTCTCATGATGCAAAGAACCCTTTAACCATGCCACAGGTTCTTTATAGAACTATTTTCTTTACTAAGGAGTATAGTGTTCTTAATAATGTCCATTTAGTATATTGTTCGTAATAAAGTGGTCGGTGGGTGTGTATGTCTCACAACTTTTGTCTTCTAAAGATTAAACATTTGCCCAAAAAAAAAGTTGTAATAATGTGTATGTCTACTGTAATATTTCTAGAATATTTCACTTACAACAGCCATGATCAGAAAACTAAACCAGTGATTTGTCTAATACTTTTTGGTCACTGTACAACTCTATATTTTTATTCTCTATTTTTGCTTGTTGAAAGCCTATCAATTTTTCATTTAGAGTAGTTTCTGCATCAGTCCAGCTGATCAGATCGTCTCCTAGTTGATGTTTGTTACTCCGATGCAGATGATTAGTTTTTAATGGAGGTTATATCTCTGGATGTGTAAAGTTTGTATGCTAATTATGTGCGGTGTTGGCGTAAATTGCTTTAACCTTCAAGTTTAAGTGTTGTGTTTAAAGTCACTACTTGCTGAACCAATGGCACTCTTCTCTTCACTGTTGGCTCATCTCCAGGTTCAGTAGGTGTTTGTGTCCATTTTGGCACCTGAAGGTCAAAAAGCAGATCATAGCTCACACTGTAGGTTTCCATTTGTGCGACGCGTTTTACAGTCTGCCTCATTGTCCTCATCAAAGGACAACAGGATGTTATCAGTCTCTGGCAGACACATTTACCCACAATCCCTCTTGCTTTATTTATTTATTTGTTTTTCCTCCTAACATAATGCTTCATTACTCCTCACCCCTGGTCCTGCCCGGCTGGAGTTTAATACCTTTTTCTGTCTCTTTACCCAGCGAGAGGGATCTTATCGGACTCAGCCATATTTACTGTCCAGACGCACAGCGGGGCAAACACACACACACACCACGGGGGCTTTGGGTGCAGTGTGAGTGTGTGTTGTGTTGTGTTGTGGAGGGAAATGCTTGCAGAGGGATGATTAGGCCAACTGTGTGGGCGAGAGACACTCAATGAGAGTGGATTAGTGTGGGAGAGAGAATAAGGAGTAAGTGAAAGAATCAATAGAGAGCAACTTTAGAGCTGAAAACCTGTGGATGAGCTTGGATGTTTGATGTAAATGTGACTTTTCTTATAGAGTAACAGTCGAATTTTTGCGCCCAAACTCAGCCAGGTGTTGGCTTGTTCAAACCAGAATGATGGAAAAAGAGTCTTTGGTCAGTTCAGCTGTTTGGAAATACTTTAATTTCGAGGAGTTTGACAAGGAACAATAAATACTGTGAGATTTGTTAGACAGTGGTGTCTGCACCACAGGACAATATGACCAATTTGTTTAGTCATCTGAGATTCAATCTTTTAGGTGTCTTTTTTTTTTTTTGTCTTTTTTTCTTTTCCCAGTTAAGTTCAGTAACTGTATGATTTATAACAGCATGATTTGTCCAAAGTCTATAATGACCATGGCCATAAAAAGATGGCAAATGGCTTTACAGATGATTCTACTTAAAGCAAAAAATGAGTTAAATCTCTCCATCTTGCTCGATTTAATGCAGCCCCTTGTCATGGTAGCCTACGTTATCTAAAGTTTCATCACATAACTGTAGTGGTTGGAAACACGACTTATTCCCTTTTTTCTGCCAAAATTTCATAAATGCGCATAACATTCGTAAAACATTTCATTGAAAACACAGCCAGTGAGTGATCCTGTTAAAAAATCGTAATCTCAATACTGACCCAAATAATCTTTTTGCCATAAAAGCCCTGATCTTAACCCTTAGAAGTAGAGCGTTATTACTGCTGTTTTACAATACAAATTAGTTTATTCAATTTACAGCAGGGTTCAACATTAATGATTGCATGATCACAAGTAAAACACTAAACCCGGACTGCAGCTGTGGAACACTTTTGACAGTCTTTCACATGGAAAGACCATCTCACCACAGCAGTAATGCTCTAATCCACTTGGGGGAATGAAATCTAGCTAATCGCATTGTTTAGTTGTTAGTGGTCTGTAGCACAAGGCATGATTCAGAACATTGAAACAGGAGACTTAGATAAAGTTTTACTTTGCTGACACCCATTTACACAAAGCACTGTGCCTTTTAAAAAAAAAAAACTTTTGTTGGTGCTGCAAACTATCACTTCAAAGTGTTCAAGCTCAAAAGCAGTCTTACATTCTTAACTCAAGCGTTCTTTAGTAAAGGCAGTGGTTCTATGTAGAACCATGAGGGCTCAAAGAACCATTCATTTGTCATCTTTAACCGCTTAATCCAGATAGGGTCACGGTGGCAGTTGGGAGATCAAAGAATCCCAAACGACCCTGTCCCCCACAACTTTCTACAACTTCCCCAAGCGGCTCCAAGGCCAACTTGGAGATATAAGGGTGCTGTGCCTCGTTAACCCCACTAAGAGGCGTCTGGGGGCATCCTAATCAGATGCCTCAACCACCTCCTCTCAATGCGGAGAAGTAGCGGCTCTACTCTGAGCTCCTCACCCTGTCCAGTAAAGTGCAGCCCGCCACCCTGCGAAGAAAGCTCATTTCGGCTGCTCGCATCCACAATCTTATTCTTTCAGTGATTACCCAAAGCTCATTACCACAGGTGAGGGTGGGGATGTGGACCCACTGGTAAACAGACAGCTTTGCCTTATGGCTCAGCTCCCTCTTCACCACTACAGTCCGGTACAGTGACGGCATTACTGCTGCCACCTGTCCCAGCCTGCAGCCGATCTCACAAACCCTCTTCCCATCGCTCGTGCACAGGACTCCTCCATGTGGGGCAGGTCCTTTCCCCTTACCTGGAGTGGGCATGCCATCCCTTTCCGGGCTAGGACCATGGATTTGTAGGTGCTGATCCGTATCCATATACCAACCGCTTCACATTCAGCTGCAAATCCCTCAAGCTTGTTTCATGCTTAAATGGTTCTTTGCATGGTGAAATGGTGTGGACACTGACCAACTGCATGTTTGATTATAAAGAGAGCAAAATTAGTCCCTTTTAACTGGATTTAGTGCCAAATATTGAATAAAAATCATGATATTCACAGTTTTTGATAGTATTTTTTAAAATGTAGCACTACTGGCTTTTTTTTCGTCTCGTCATATATGTGAAAAAATACATATTGTGACATATATCATGATTATTTCTTAAAGTATCACAATATTTTATTTTTGCAGAATCGCCCATGTCTACTGGAGCTGCATGTGTATCGACATAGCACACGTTCATGGGCTCTTCTACAGCACACATGCACTTGAGGAGCTCCAGCACCGTTGACGTGAGAGCTCCCACTTAGTAACTCATCAAAAGAGGAAAACAGGAGATGCCATTTTGTCGAGAGCATCACAGATTTCTATTTGCAATGCAAATAACAAATGTACAGATGAGGTGAGCTGCTGAGACCTTGTTGTTATAAGTGAGGATGGCCATGTTCTACCTACTTACCCCAAAGAGAGGGTCTAATTTGCATAATCCCCCCAGACATAGGCGATCAACCAAGACGTGTTTTGGTGTTTAACGTTTGCTTCTTTTGTTTTACGCTGAAGACAAACTTTAGGTTTCAAGAAGGCTGCTGATACTGTTTTTAGCTGTCTGTTTATAGATAAGTGTGTCATAATCAAGTCTGTTAGAGTAATGAACATCTCCGCATGCTTTGAGGTGAGTGTGCAGTTACTACATGGTAGATCGGAGCTTGTTAGCTGCATTAGCCTCGTATCTCCAGTGCAAAAATAAAGAGGCAAAGTTCAGACACCAAACATGTCTGTGCTGATTGACTACATTTAGAACAAGTGGAATATTGTGTACATTCGACTGTAGGCCAAACTATCTCTTTAACGACGTCCCCTTTTTTAGCATCTCGTTCTTGCACTGGTGTTTCATCACGTTGTTGGTGTAGAGATGATACCTCTATGGAATGCACCCAGAACTCAGCCCCAGCCTGTGGGAATACTTGGTGGTAAAAAAAATTACACCAGCAGGGATTTGGTGGGCCCTTGAGCTTTTATTCTCAGGGACACCACTTCAATTTAGCAACGATTCGAAAGCAGAACTCTGGCAGGTAGAGCGGAAAACACTGTTGTGTAAACAAGCTCTGCAGCAGCAGAGTCTTACCAGCCGGTCACTTTAGGAGACAGAAGCTCACTGTGTATCTCCGGTGTGTTGACTGCGTGTGAGCTGGCTGAACACCGTGAAGATTGGAAACCCAAGACAGGAACCAAAAGACAGTAAACAGCAAACCCAGGCAGGAGTAGAAATAGCTTTTCATGTTCTTTACAAAACAGTTATATAAAAGACCAGTCCAATCTAAACAAGGGATGTAAATTCCTTTTTGAGTTTTTGCCATTTTATATAGTTTCTAACAGACACTGTTGCAAAGCTGCTGGTCCAAAAATGTTCTTGTAGCCCTCTGATAAACGTTAGCCTGGGTGGGACAGTCTCAGGAAATCGTCCTTAGTGCATGAGGAAGAAACACTGAGACGAACCAAGACTCAAAAGAAAAGCTTCCAAAAAGCATAAGGAAGAACGTAGATGTTCATAGAAATAGCCCTAAAGAATAACATAGAAACCACCATAAAGGTGGTTGATGTCCATAGGAACAGGTGTAAAGAAAGTGAACATCCATGTAGCCTTAAAGAAAGCTGGTGTCCATAGAAACAGGTATAAAGGCAGTTGATTTCCTGAAGAAGGCTGGTATCTTTAGAAACAGCAGTAAAGAAGGCTAGTGCCCATAGAAAAGGCCACCAAAAGGTTGGTGTCCATACAAACAATCATAAAGAACGCTGGCGTCCATAGAAACAACTGTAAAAGTTGATCTCAATAGAAAAAGCTGTAAAGAAGGTTGGTGCCTATAGAAAAGACCATAAAAGGTTGGTGTTCAGTTGTAAAGAAGGTTGGTGCCTATAGAAACAGATGCAAGTTAAATTCATGCCATTTAAATACAACCCCATTTCCAAAAAAGTTGGGACGCTTTGCAAAATGTAAATAAAAACAAAATGCAATGATGTGCAAATCATTTAAATTTCATTTTCAAATAGTACAAAGAACAACTTATAAAATGTTGAAACTGAGAAATTTTGTTTTTTTGGAAAATGTATGTCCATTTTGACCAACACCACATTCCAAAAAAAGTTGGGACGGTGGGCATGTTTACCACTGTGTTACATCACCTCTTCTTTTAACAGCACTAAGTGTTTAGGACCAACTGCTGTAGTTTAAAGGGGAGTGTTTTTCCATTCTTGTGTGACATAGGATTTCAGCTGCTCAGCAGATCAGGGTCTCCTTTGTCATATTTTTCATTTTATAATGTGCCAAATGTTTTCAGTGGGTGACAGATCTGGACTGCAGGCAGGCCGGTTTAGCACCCAGACTCTTTTAATACGGAGCAATGCTGTTGTAATACATGCTGAATGTGGTTTGACATTGTTTTGCTGAAATAATCAAGGCCTTCCCTGTAGAAGACGTCGTCTGAATGGCAGCATATGTTGCCAAAACATTTATGTATCGTTCAGCATTAATGGTGCCTTCACAGGTGTGGACGTCACCCATGCCATGTGCACTAATGCACCCCTATACCATCATGAATACTGGCTTTTGAACTGTGCACTGATAGCAAGCTGAGTGGTCTTTAGCCCAGAGGACACAGTGTCCATGATTTCCAAAAAAAAATTCAAATGTTGATTAGTCGGACCACAGGACACTTTCCCACTTCCCCTCAGTCCATTTCAAATGAGCTCAGGCCCAAAGAAGGTGGCAGCATTTCCGGATCCTGTTTATATTTGGTTTCTTCTTTGCGTTTTAACTCCAAAGAAAAAGAGTTTTAACTTGCATTTGTGGATACAGCGACAAACTGTTTTCACAAACAGTGGTTTTCAGAACTTTTTTTGAGCCCATGCAGTGATTTCCACTACAGAATTATGTCTGTTTTTAATGCAGTGCTGGCCTGAGGGCCCAAAGATCACGGGCAGCAAATACTGGTTTTTGGCCATGTCCCTTGCATACAGAGATTTCTCCAGATTTTTTGAATCTTTTAATGTTACGGTAATGTTGTACCGTAGATGATGAAAAGCAAAAGTTCTTTGCTATTTTACATTCTTGAATTGTGGAACTATTTTCCTGTGCAGTCTTCCACAGAGTGGTGAACTCCTCCTCATCTTTATTTCTGAAAGAAATAATCATGTTACTGACCTGTTGACAATTAACCAACAGGTTTTTTTTTTTAGCATTACTTAACTTTACCAGCCTTTTGTTGCTCCCATCCCAACTTTTTTGGAACGTGTTGTCGGCATCGACTTCAAAATGAGCATATATTTCTCAAAAAACAATAAAATTTCCAACATTTGATACGTTCTCTTTGTACCATTTTCAATGAAATATAGGGTTTAAATGATGTGCATATCATTGCATTTTGTTTTTATTTACATTTTGCCCAGCGTCCCAACTTTTTTGGAAATGGGGTTGTAGATGTAGAGAAGGATACAGACAGTTATAAAGAAGGTTGGTGCACATAGAAAATGCAACGAAAGCAGTCGTAAAGAAGGCTGGTGTTCATACAAACAGGTGTAAGAGTTGGCATCAGTAGAAACAGCCATAAAGATGGTCGATGTCCAAAGGAATGGTTGTAAAGAAAGTAGGTGTCCATAGAAACAGGTGCAAAGAAGTTTAGCATCCAAAGAAACTCTTATAGAATGAGTTGGTAAATATAAATCAGCTGCATAGAATATAGTGGTCCATAGAAACAGGCATAAAGAAGGTTGGCTTCTTTAGAAAAAAAATATGTAAAGAAGACTGTTGCTGTTCATAAAAACAACCTATTAAAAGGTTGGCGTCCATAGAAACAGTCGTAAGGAATTAGAAACAGTCGTAAAGAGGACTGGCGACCATAGAAACGGCTCATTAAAAAGGTTGGTGTCCATGGACACAGTCGTAAAGAAGACTGGCATCCATAGAAACAGCCCATCAAAATGATTGGTGTCCATAGAAACAGTCGTAAAGAATTAGAAACCGTTGTAAAGAAAGACTGGCGTTCATAGAAACAGCCCATCAAAAAGGTTTGAGAATCAGCTGTAGAGAAGGTGTCTATAGAAACAGATTTTGTGTCTATAGAAACAGATGCAAATTAAGTTCTTGTCATAGAAATGGATGTAGAGAAGGATGGCGTCCATAAAGTCAGTCATAGAGAAGGTTGGTGTCCATCAACAGGTGTAAAAGTTGGTGTTCATAGAAACAGCCGTAAAGTTGCTCAATGTCCAAAGGAACAAGTGTAAAGGAAGTTGGTGTCCATCGCAACAGGTGTACGGTAATTAGATGTCCATATTAACAGCGGTAAAGATGGTTAGCATCCATAGCAACAGCCTTAAAGATTGAGTTGCTGTCCATAGAAACAGCCATAAAGAAAGCTGGTGCCCATAGAAAAGCCCATTAAAAAGGCTAGTATTCATAGAAACAGGTGTAAAACTTGGTGTCAGTAGAAACAGTTTCTGGCATTTATATAAACAGCCTTGAAGAAGAAGTGTCAGTAGAAACACTGTGTGTAGGGTCAGTGTCCGTGGAAACACACATAAAGAAGGTTGAAAAATTGTATGTAAGGCTGGTGTTCATAGAAACGGCTGTAAAGATGGTTGACATCCATAGAAACATCTGTAACGAAGGTTGGCGACCATAGAAACAGCCATAAAGAAAGTTGATGTCTATAGCAATGGCCATAGATTGCTGTCCATAGAAACAGCTGTAAAGGTTGGTGTGCAAGCTAAAAGTGCATTTGTTTTACAGTATTTTTGATTACTTAATTATTATTTATGTTAATATATAGTATTAACAGTGATTTCAAGTCAGTTTTGAAATGTTAGCTCTGCTTCTGATGGACAGACTCTCTGATGAGGACTTTGATTATTCAGACAGCATGTATTTTAATCTAATTTAATGCTCGACCTTGCTTTCAGCAGGTAGGTTATGCAAGTCATGTTTATCAGGCGTATTTTACATACCTTTCCCTCGCTCTGCAGAGAAGTGTTTGGATACAGCAAGCATGCAGGTGCGTAAGAGACGCTGAGAGTGAAAGCGCTCGGCTCTGCTTTAATTCAAAAACACGATTGCCTAATGAGTTATGACAGCAAATTAATGCCTGTTGACATCGTCCTGTGTGTGAAGGTTATCTTAAGCATGCTGACATTTGACGGTCTAAATGCTTTTTCTCTGCTGCTGTGGTTCAAACCAAACTCCATTTATAGAGGAGTCAGGCTCATATAGTAAAGCTAAGAGCCATCTCAATCTCTCTCTCCTGATCAGAAACCTGTCATATCAATCCTGTCCAGCTGTATCTGTGTCGTTGACTCTTAGAATGTTTGCACATGTAGTTGAATTGAATCAAATTTAAAAATAATTATATCAAGTTTGAAAAAAAAATCCCTAGTTTCACAAAGTTTTTATGCTTGGATGAGATGGAAAAGTTGGTTTATCAATGCAGAAATTTAAAGTTGCAGTAGCGGGAAAGTCAGTTCAGTCGTTGACAGTGAAGTAGGACATCATCTTGAGGAATTTGCCCAAAACGGTATCTGATGGAAGCACTGTTGAATTCACATTTTCTTTTACCAGCTTTTTTTGGAAAATTACTTAAAATTTGTGGAGCAAAAGGAAACCAAGCTTTACATTCACAGTCGTATGCAAAAGTTTGAAGACTTCCGGAGAAGAAGTGTGGAGAAACATTGATATTTGAACTCAACAGCAAAACAAATGCCCCCCCCCTCTTATTTTTATTATTGTTTTTTTTTTTATTATTCATATTAATTTAAAAGTGAATCACACTTTCATAGTTTTGCATCTGTAAAATACAGGACAATTGTACACTTTGCAATAATACCATTCTGAGATGACGTTTTATATTGGAGATGGCGGGAAGTTTGAGTGAGGTGTGAGATGTAATTTGTCTTGAATGTACAAATACTTTAATACATAAGTTTAAAAAATACGCCCCTCCCTTCAGTGCTTCTTCAGAAGCTCCATCCCACAAATTCATGAACGCGCATTGCTGAGGCAGAAGACTAACAAACTTGAGATCTTCATGGCCTTAAAGCCCTTCGCAAACATTGTGCATACAAATACCCTGATATAACATTAGAGTGAACAACCACACAGCAAGTAACATAACTAACATTAGCTGGACTGTGAATTAGCAAGCTGTTGCTGCAATAGCTGCTGTGAAGTTAACCAGTTGCTGTCACAAACTTTAGCAAATGGGACAACACTGTACTGATCTACACTCCTAAAGATTGTTCTTTAAGGGTTCTTTAGTAAAGGCAGTGGCCCTATAAAGGAGCATGAACACTCAAAGAACGCTTTGCATGCTTAAATGGTTCTTTGCATGTTGAAATGGTTCTTCAGATTGATGGAGAATGTGATGTATATTGTTCCTTACCGACCCTTTTTTAAAAAGGTTCTATATAGAAACAAAAAGGGTTCTGCTGTTGTTTCAAGCTTGTATGTTTTGATTCTGTGAAACAGCGAAAATAAGTTAAACAGCAGCCTCCTCATCCCTTTTCATACATTTCAACCTTCAATGAAACTGAAGTTGGCTTATTTTCTTGACAGCTTCTCATTCAAATTTTCCAATTCCACCTTAAATTGTGCACCAGTTACATTCTGGTACCCCAGGCCCAGTCACATTCAGCCTCAGGTGCCTGAATGTAACTGTTGCACCATTTAAGGTGGAACGGGAAAATGTGAACAAGAAACTGCAGAATAGGAAGACAACTTAAGCCTCGTCATCTCTGAGGTCTCTCCACCGCTGAAACACTCACCTGATCTAAAAACTTTGTTCAGACTTTCTCCTCTTTGGCTGTTTCTTGCTCATCTGTGCTTCTTGACAATGCGTGGAGTTCGGCACGTAGCCCCAGATCCAGATATTTAGCGCGCTTAATATCTTTCGGGCGTCTGCGAGGCGTTGGGCGACTCTCTCGGATGGCATCTTTGAACCAGGAATAGGAATTGATAAGATTTTATTGATACCAATACCATTATTGCTTCTGCTTATTGGGCCAGTTATTTAACAATTCTCTTAGTGATTCCTGAATTTCTGTAAAGGGGGGATTTCAGCATCAGCTCAGCTGTTATATTATCTCTGACATTTAAAATAAATTACAATGCTCCTTTTCTTAAAAGGATAGAAGTTGGAAATTTGGGTTGTGGTGCATCAAAAGCAGTCAACACAAATTTCAAGTTCAAGTTTCCAGCAGCAAAGAGTTTAATGTCACGATACATGGGGTTTTTAAAATGCGCAATCGTCAGAAAATGACATCGGCATAAGGAATCTGTAACTTCAGATGCATAAGATTCCGATGCATCAGACAGTTTGGAACTATTTCTTAACTTGAACCAGTTTCCAATTCCCATCCCTACTTTGAACAGTTCACGAAGTCATCGAGAGCCAATTTGTGAGCCCTGAGCAAATGCCGATTTGCCTCTGATCTGGGGCTTTTCTCAGCAATCTCAAGAAAATGTCAGCAAGAGGAAAATCAGGGATAAAGTCGTGTAGTGTGAATGAGGCACTAAAGTGAACCTCAAAGAGAAACAGCTGCAGTGACCTCAGCACTTTTTGTGTTCACAATTTTAAAGAGGACTGTTCTCTTTCTGGTCATTTTTAAGCATTGATAAGGTCTCAGACCAGTTCTTGTTCAAACCTCAACCCCTTTAGAACTCAGACCCCTTTCACAACACTCACAGTATGTCCACTCACTGTCCACTCTATTAGACACTCCTACCTTGTCGGTCCACCTTGTAGATGTAAAGTCAGAGACGATAGCTCATCTGCTGCTGCACAGTTTGTGTTGGTCATCCTCTAGTCCTTCATGATTAGAGTGGTCACTAGAGTGGTCACAGGACGCTGTTGGGCACTAACACAGCACCACCACGTCAGTGGTGCTGCAGTGCTGAGAATGATCCACCACCCCTATAATACCTGCTCTGTGGGGGTCCTGTGGGGGTCCTAACTATTGAAGAACAGGGTAACAAGGTATGCAGAGAAACAGATGGACTACAATCTGTACCTGTTGAACTACAAAGTGCTCCTATATGGTCAGTGGAGCTGATAAAATGGACAAATCTTATGGCTGATGAGTTTTAAATGAGTTTGACTGCTACTGAATGTAGCTCTGGCTTTTTATTCCATGCAGGAAGTCTTGTATGCATGTGATTCCTTATGATTAACTGGTTGAAATGACCACACAATGTAGAACTCTAATCCCATACGTATATATTTATATGTGTTTGACTGGATTTGCTGTTATCTGACACTGCAGTTGTCTGACAGACCATAAAAACTTTAAGGACCTGCTATTTAACGTGACCTGTGTGTTACGATGTGGTGTCACGGCTGCAGTAAGAGACAGTCCATCCATCCTGAGCTAATAAAAACTGTGTTGTGTATGAGCACTTCCTGCCAAGGCCTTCATAGCAGCCAGTTCATCATAAAATAATACCGTGTTTAAATTCATACAGCATATAAAAGACTTTATTTCATTAACTTTGTGAATGCAAATGGATTATTCTCTCAGACGTGACAAATACTGGCACCCACACATTAAAATGACTGAAATGTAGTGTTTTCTCTTTTTGCAGTATGCAAACAGTGATGCCAGTTGAATAATTAAAAATAAACCTGAATGAGGAAATGTGCTTTACTGCAATAGTGAGCAGTTAAAATCATTTTTTCTAATAACTATATGTTGCTTCTTTTTTTTTTTTAAACATTTGTCAGACTATTTCTAAATACATGTTGTTCTGCAATTTTATCTCATTACTCTTTTTATACAGTTTACAGGGAACAAAGATTCAACAAATAACAGTAAAACAAACTCATTTTTTCTGATTTTTCTGAATTAGGGTAAAAAAGGTATTTAAAAAAATACTTTACAATAGAAAAATTAACTCCCTATATGTATCATATGGTGATCCAACTGATCTACTAAATGATATGAATATTGTTTCTTTGTAATGAGTATGATGCTCAAGTATTTCTGCATGTTTTGAGCCAATTTCGTGAGCATTCTGCACATTATCGTAGACTACACTCTTAAAGATGCTTCTTCAAGAGTTCTTTAGCAAAGAAAATGGTTCGATATAGAACCATTAACACTCGAACCACTTGCATGCTTAAATATTTCTTTGCATGGTGTAAGGGTTCTTCAGATCAATGAAGTGTGCTGTAAACGGTTCTAGATAGAACCTTTCTGAAAAGGGTTCTATATAGCACCTAAAAAGGGCTCTTCTATTGTTATAAACTTGACATTGTAACAACAGAAGAACTGTTTGGGTGCTACATAGAACCATCTACAGCATATTCTGAAGAACGCTTCCATGATGCAAAGAACCTTGCAAAGGGTTCTTTGAGTTCATGGTTCTTTATAGAACCATTTTCTTTGCTAAAGAACCCTTAAAGAACCATTATTTATATTTATTATAGTGTAGAAAGGGGGTTTCCAGTGGAGAGTCTCTATTGACTGTTAATTTGTGTCTAAGAACAAACAGAAGATAGAAGTGAGTGTATTAGATGCATAATTTGCTCTATAGACATGGACTTTACTGCTGCTTGAACAGATTGGGAGAACTTTAGCTCTTTGAAGTTTTAGTGTTGGCTGGTAACTAACATGCTGCAATTTAATATGAATTATTTCTGGCTTGAAGTTCACTGGAAGTGTAGAAACTATGTGGAAAGTGCAGATTCTAAACTTTCAGTCCAGACACATGTAAGTAGGAAAGAAGAAATTTTATTATGATCTGAGTTTGATGAAAAGTTTTTGTTGTGTGCAGTTCAAAACGATCTTTACATGTTTGCTGGTTTTGCCATTAAAATGAACAGAAGTGTAGTCTCTAATCTGTCCATACAGTAAATTAGAGAACGTACGAATATACATTGAAAGTAAATTAGTTACGCTAATTGTGTAGCTATGTAAATATGTAAAATGATTGTTTAAATTTTATTTTGTGGGCCCCCTATAGATAATATCTGTAGATAATCTATAATCTAATGTTATTAACAGTTAGGTTAGGATTAGGTTAGTTGTAGGAGAAATGCACAGATTTGTCAATTTCTTGCGTAGTTCCCTCGTTGCGATGTAAACAATCATCCAGAGTGGTTTGATGTAGAATCGTTCATTGTATAGAAAGTTACAGACTCAGATTTCTTTACAGTAGCAGTGATGGGAACCAGGGGTCGCCATGACACAAATATAGACATTTTATTTACTGTCCAAAATCACCAGAGAACCTACTCGTCTTGGAAATTTTTGTTTACAATGGTAAAATCTGGGGACAAAAACCTTTCTGGGGGACTGTTTTGCCTCAAAACCCCCTACATGTACCCCTCAGCTATGAATGGATTAAAATAAATAGTTTAACAAGACATTTTAGCCAAAACTTTATCACAGAACTATGGTAAAAAAATGTCTCAGACATCAGGCAGTGTATTCATACCCATTTCATGTAATAACTTTCAATGAGGGAGCTTTTAGAGGTGGACGTCTGGTTCCTATCACCACCACTGTGAACAGTTCTGACTCGGACGTTTCTCTAGAACAGAATGATTCACACCAAACCACTCTGAATGACCCTGTTTATATCAATTTAATTACACAATCACAATCACAAATCATGAAAAATTGGTGTGGAGTTCCCCATTTAAGTAGTGTAGAAAAATAAAATAATTTCACTAACAATAGACTTTTAAGCAGTGATTTTCGACCTGGAAATCGGTAAAAAATCTTTTCAACTCACTGCTAGTGGATTTCCTGTATTTTGTCATCTGCAGAGGCTCCTGTTGAAAACGAGCACAGCGAAGTTTGGAACGTTTCTCTTTCTGTCATATTCAGGTCAGTTATGCAGCAGTCACTGATGACGCACAGGGAACCGCAGCGGAAATGGGACCGAGGGGTTTCTGCACATGGAGAAACGGTGAGTTTTTAATTGAGGTAATGTCTGTGGCCCAGCACCACCTTGTTTTAATAGTTGGAGACGGGCGCTGAACTGCTGGTGCTGTGGGGGAGGCAGCGTGGCTGTAATTGTGCTGATGAGCTATGATAATGTTATCACAGCTAATTTGTACGCAGCCATGCCTGAAGTGAGTCTGCAGCAGCCGCTCAGTCTGGAACCACTCTAAACTTCGAGGAAAAACAGGAGATTATCATTCAGACCGAAACGAGAGCCAATTCTGAGGGTGATTTAGCCTTTAGGAGATCAAACTCCTAAAGGGCCCATATCATGAGGAACTGAATTCAGGGTAATATGTAAACACTGTTAATGTTTCAAAAACATACACTTAATACAGTCCAGAAACGAAGCTGCGAAAACAGCATGATTCTAATGAATTGTTTGTCATGTCACAAAAACCAACACAGTTATACCGGTCAGGCATAACATTATGACCACCTCCTTGTTTCGGCGCTCATTGTCCATTTTATCAGCTCCACTTACTATGTAGGTGCACTTTGTAGTTCTACAATTACAGACTGTGGTCCATCTGTTTCTCTGCTACTTTGTTAGCCCCCTTTTACCCTGTTCTTCAGTGGTCAGGACCCCCATGGACCCTGACAGAGCAGGTATTATTTGGGTGGTGGATCATTTTTAGCACTGCAGTAACACTGACGTGGCAGTGCTGCTGGAGTTTTTAAACACTGTGTCCACTCACTGTCCACTCTATTAGACACTCCTACCTTGTCAGTTCATGTTGTAGATGTAAAGTCAGAGACGACAGCTGATCTGCTGCTGCACAGTTTGTGTTGGGCAACCTCTAGTTCTTCGTCAGTGGTCACAGGACGGTGCCCACAGGACGCTGTTGGCTGGATATTTTTGGTTGGTAGACTATTCTCAGTCCAGCAGTGACACTGAGGTGTTTAAAAACTCCAGCAGCAATGCTGTGTCTGATCCACTCAAACAATGTACACTCAGATGTATTTTATGTACATCGTTTTTTAAGCACTCTAGATTCAGAAAGCCATTCTTCTTCACCTGCTCTAAACTGGAGAATTTAATTTCTCATTTTTGTCTTTTTTTTGTTTCTACACTAAAAAAACACACTTTATCTTTGTGCTTTGAAGTAAATCTGGTCAATACTCCTCTTCCATCACTCTGCTAGTTCAAAGTGTGCTGGGTGTTTGATGCTGTGGTGAGGACAGCCTCCTCCAGCAGGTTGCATTATTCTGTAAAGCTAAAAACACTTAGCCGTCCCCTTCCAGCCTGATCAATATTTTAATGCGGGCGTCCACTCTACCTGTGGCTATTTTTCTTAAGTTTAATGCATTTATTCATGCTGACATTGATTATTTGAATGTCAATACGCACTTAATCCAGCTTACGTTGCTTGTCGACTATTTTTGCAGCAGCTTGCAAAAAACGAGTTAAATTATGCACATTTATACACATTATTACTCACAGCATTCTCTTGTGTTCAAATACTGCTTAAATAACAAACTTAAAATCTTGGCAAGGCATTCTGGGGGAATTAATAAGTAGCTTTACATACAGCCTAGAACACAGTCGCCTTGACCTCAGAGTGGTGTTCTACTGCTAATATGGGAAGGAGTAAATAAGCATGAGGATGAAAGTGATTATTAAATACTTATTTTAACTGTTGTTATAACTTGATTTATTGTTTAACCTATTAAACAGTAGGCTTATTAAGACGTTAGTTGCATGTTGAGTTGCAGGCAGCATATTTTCTGTACAGTCTAATAGTTACATGAATCAATGTAAGTACCATCAAAGTTGTACAGAAAATGTTTCATGCAGTTGGTTGCGTGCTTTGAGTTGCAACATATGTAATTTCATAGTTATACAAAGCAATTCAAAACCATCAAGATTACACACAACACATTGTTACCCCTCTAGTTAGCCAAATTAGCAACTCGTGTTTTTTTTCCGTTCTCACTATATATAGTCCGCAAGGTGTAATGTATGTCTACATTTTTAAATCCTTTATATAACATTGATTTGTCACGTTAATCATATCTATATGTTTGTCTTTTATGTATCAATTTAGTGCTCTTTGCTCTATATTTGACTTTTGAATTTGTTGTGTGCTGAGCCTTTGTACAATAATTAATGTTGTACTTGATGTCTTGCTAATTGTGTCCTACATTGTTAGAAATTATGGTTCTTCAAGGGTTCTTTAGTAAAGAAAATGGTTCTATATGGAACCATAAACACTCAAAGAACTCTTTGCATGATTAAAAGGTTCTTTGCATCATGAAATGGTTCTTCAGGTTGATGGAGAATGTGCTGTAGATAGTTCTCTGTAGAACCTTTTGAAAAGGGTTCTATATAGCACCAAAAAGTTCTTCTATTGAGATAATGTCAAGCTTGTAACAACAGAAGAACCTGTCCATTGATCTGGTGTGATCAGTCGTTTGAAATCATGTTATCAGCATTTTGATTGGCTGTTTCATAAAACTTGGAAGTTGAGACGTTGAGTTTCATATCACACTTTACAAGTGCAGTTTCATTTCATGTGGTTTTCAAATTTCACCGTGTAAAGCATTGATGAAAACTAGGCATCTGGGTGCAGCCTAGCTGAGTGAAGGGGTGGGTGATATGATATGGACACCCCTACTTTTAAATGACTGGCCATTTTTCCTGAAGAGCTTATAATTTGTAGAGGCTGTAATTTTGAGGTTATCATTTTGTTAGAGGGCAGAGCGACAGGCACTGAAAAAGTAATAACAAAATAATGCAGTATGCTATTATTACACTAGATTTTCAGAATTTGAGAGTTGTTGCCTTTACGTATATTGTATAGTTCTGGCTGTATAAAATCATCTATGATGTGAGCGCACATTTGCATCTTTTTATATTTTTTTATGTCAAGTAAGGAGTAAATTAATAACCTAGCTACATAAATAACAAATAAACATTATCCCAGGTAACCAAATGTTTTATTTTGTCATCTGTGTTATGTTGATTGAATTGAGTGATTTTAAAATTATTTATTTGTGCGTTATATTTATTGGCTATTTCATGAAACATTTCACAAAATGTTGTAGTGACTGTAGCGGCTCAGTTTCAGACAAGTTTCAGGTCAGTTTCAGGTGAGTTGAAGGAGGCTTAACCTAACACAACACAAGCGAAATATAATTTCATGTAATTTTCAAGCAACTAAAGTTACTTAAAAGCCATCTTTAAAAGGTTAAATAAACAGATTACTTAGTGGAGGGAAAACAATTGGATGAAATGGACAGTAAAAATGATTTAAAAGTGATCCCTGACCATCACTATGCATTTAGGAGTCCTCCAGGCAGCTTTCATCCCATCTGCTCTGGAGCTCTGCTCCCTCATTCTGGCTGCACTCTTGCGTCCATCTATTTGCCCAATATAATTAGGCCCTTTAATGGCCAAAGAGGAAAAGCCCTGTTTCCAAATGCTGGCCAGAGAAATGGTCAGATTTCCACGCTGCCCTAAGATGGCTTCACTGTCACTCTGGGCTCTAGCCCATGAATTCTAGAGTATCTCTGAATCTCCATGGAAAATCAGGACCAGCAGGATCATGCCGAATTGGCTGTGAAATGGATTAAAAGCTGCCCCTTCTGCTGACCACTGCTGTGAGCCGTCTGCTTTGGAACCAGAGGCCAAATTGGGCTTTTGATGAAATAAATAGGTTGTTTTCTTCACAACAGAACCTATAGTTTCACCATCCAGATGCTCCATTTTGCGCTATATGTCAGTTTTGGAAAACAAAGTAAGAAAGGGAAGCATTAAATACTTGCATATTTTTGGATGATTTACTCAGATAAATATACGACACTGTTACAAATAATGATTTTCTGTAATTTATCAGTTATTATTCAATTAATCAACTATTCTGCCACCTTTGGTTACTCTCTCTTTTGCTACTGGCATCATTATGCAACATGAGATTCCAAAAGACTGTAGTCATATCGCCCCCTACACTTCCTGTAGTGTATTACAGTCTGTCAGAATGACTGTGTGGATCATATGAACATTATAGAGCACTTTTTAAATGAAACAATAGAAGCCATATCGCCCCCTACACTTCATGTAGTTTATTACAGTCTGTCAGAATGAACTCAAATCTCATTATTTGGCCACTTAAACAGACTCTGTAGTAGTTCAGATGGTGAATATTGTCATCCCAAACAATCCCCAGACAGGTTGTTGCTCTCAACACCAGTCTGAGAGCAGATTAACTTCCTTTTACATCATGGAGTTGACGTGGCTATTCATGGAGTTCAGCAATGTTAATATGTACAGCTTATAGCCTTTTTTTGGAATTTTATGTCATAGTTGACAATTATCAGTTATTTTGTGATAACACCACATACTTTTACTGTCACACACTGTTATGTTTTATATAGGACAAAAGTGCTGCAGTGAAAGGATGGCAGTAAATGACCACTGAAAACCGCTCAGTACACTCACATTGGAGTAACTTATCTTTTGTGATTTTTATTCAAATTCACGAACTGTGAAGAGTGCAACTACATATATACAGTAAGATGGTGATGACCAGCAAAGTAAAATGGCTTAAATCATTTAAATCAATATAAATAAGCAATTACTGGAATTTTTGAAATAGTACACATTATTTGTACGACAAACTCCACCCGCATCTACAAATCATAGGTTTTAGACCAGGGGCGGGATTCACGAAGATGACTTAAAGTCTTCTTAAATGTGTTTTTCTCTTAATTTCATTCTTAAGAACAACGTTATGAGAAATTATTCTCCAAATAACTTCTTAAGAATTCTCTTAACTATTTTCTTAAGAATAATGCGAAGAACAAGTGTTATTCTTGAAAATATTATGTTCTTAAATGTTTTCTTAACCTTACGACAGCCTCACACTCGTCTCAGGCTGGAAGAGTTGGCAAGGTGAGCATCTAAACTTATCATGCTGCCTCTGCTGCTCCTCATCCTTCTTCGTCACCCCACAATTATCGTATTTCCAGTGATGGTCTGGAAATGATCTGATTTCCTGTTGACGGTTTCTTCCTCCATCACTTCTAGTTCTTGTTTGCTATTTTTTTTAAATGCTTGGTTTGACGTTTTTCCTCCATTTTACTCGTCTGAGTGGAGAAGTTCTCTGTGTAAAATTCAGGTAATTCTACACTCTTAAAAAAAGACAGTGGGCTTCATTCATCAACCGTTCTGAAGAAGAAATTTCTTCTTAAAACCCACTTTCAAACCATTTGCATGCTTAAATTAAACTGATGAAGAACATTTATATATGGTTATGCATAGAGCCTTTTTGAAAAGGGTTCTACATAGCATTAGTAAGGGCTCTGCTGTTTTTACAACCTTGACATAACAATAGCAGAACCCTTTTGGTTCTATACAGAACCACATACAACACATTCTCCATCAATCTGAAGAACAGTTTGACTATGCAGAGAACCCTTTAATCATGCAAATGGTTTTTTGAGTGTTCATGGTTCTATACAGAACCAGTGTCTTTACTAAAGAACCCTTGAAGGACTATCTTTTTGTAATAAAACACTTATGATCCACACAAATCATCACCTTCTACTTTGTGTACAGCTTAGCTAGCTAAGCCCCTGTTTGTTTCAGTAATTGCATTTAAGAACATTCTTATGAACTTCTTTCAAGTTTTTTTCTTAAGAAAGCTTTCATGAATCCGGCCCCTGATCTGTAACAATGGAAACAGACAGAAACTTTCTTTAACAGTGAACAAGCACATAGCACATTATGATTGGGTTCAAAACGGGGATTCTTTCCAAATAAAAAACAAAAAAGTAATTTAAAAAACTCAATGTTTTCTACATAATTCTCAGCATCAGTTCCAACATTTTTACAATATACATTACATCTCAGCCCCATATCAGTAAAGAATGACCTACTTCATTCAAAAACTGAAAAACTAATAAACAAAAAAGTAGTTTTCAACTCTTCTGATATATTGTACAGTTTTCCCCTCTGACTTCGTCCAGCAAATACACAGCTAAACAGATTAAGGCAGTAAAATAAGAGTGATAGGAGACAAAAAGAAGCAAATACCTTAGAGTTATTGTAAATTGCATAAATAAAATAATAGTGGGGGGATGTATCCACACAGTATCTTTACAGAGTCTGAGTCTTTACACAGTATATACAAACAGGGACATCATTTTGCCGTCTATAAATAAATGCATGAACAAATAAATAATCTTTGTATTTTGCATTTCAAGAACGGTAATTTTCATTCCATTACGACTCTAATCGTGTTTACATATAAAGACGCTGCATTCTTACAATTAGTGTTTGCGGTCAGTCAGTTCTAGACAAACTCAATCAGGCAAAGCTGTCCAGGCCTGCTGCTCTCGGGCTGGAGGAACAGCTCGAGCAAACTTGGGTTTCAGTTCTTTGATCAAGATCTTCAGAACATAATGACACGATGCATCTTAAACAAAAGAGTGAAGATCCAGCTCATCAGTGCATATTCTGATAACTTAATTGGTGCCAGAATGACGACAAGGTTCTTTCTACAAACTGAACATCACACGTTCTGTTCACATCAGTGCAGGCAGAACAACCCAACATGCTAATCACGCAGAACCACACATTTCTTATCAGCTCTGGTACAAAGGTTACTCAGAAATGGACATTAAGGTACACTGTCAGAAGTTCTCTTTCCGAAAGGGGTTCTATATAGCACTATTAAGGGCTGTGCTATTTTTACAACCTTAACATCGAAACAACAGCAGAATCATTTTTGGTGCTATATAGAACCACATTCTCCATCAATAATGAAAGGATTATTCAGATTGATGGAGAATGTGCCGTAGATGGTTTTATACAGAACTTTTTTGAATGGTTCTATATAGCACCAAAAAGGGTTCTGTTGTTACAATATCAAGCTTGTTACACTAGAAGAACCTTTTTTGGTGCTATACAGAACCATCTACAAGACATTCTCCATCAGTCTGAAGAACCATTTCACCATGCAGAGAACCATTTAAGCATGCAGATGTTTCTTTGAGTGTTCATGGTTCTATACAGAACCATTGTCTTTACTAAAGAACCACTGAAAAGCCATCTTTAAGAGTATAATAAAAGACTGATGGGGGAACATTTGCAGAAAAAAAAAATCCTAATGTTCTACTTTGTGTACAGCTTGGCTGGCTAAGCCTCGGTTTCTTTCTGTCGTTGCTACCGGGGTTCTGTCTCACAAAGCATGTTCATCTGAGGGTTTCTGATGCAGTTTTAGCTTCACAAAACCTACAGTCTCACGTAAAAAGGGTTCTATATAATACTGAAAAAGGTTTCTTTGATTTAAAATAATAGTGGAGCTCTTTTTGGTGCTACACAGAACTGTTTTTAAAAGGGTTCTTTAAAGAACCTTATGCAACACATTCTCCATTAATCTAAAGAACTATTTCACCATGCAAAGAAACATTTAAACATGAAAAGGTACTATATAGAACTCATTGTTTTAAACAGAACCATTCCCTTTACTAAAGTACCCTTAAAGAACCATCTTTATTTTTTTTAGGAGTGTAGCAAAAAGGTCTAGTATGGTACTGAAAACTCATACAGCAATGGAGCCCTTTTTGATGCTACAAAGAACATTTTTAAGGGTTCTTTAAAGAAACTTATACAGCTCCATCATAGAGAAGAAACCACTGACTATGCAGAAAACCATTTATGCATTCCAATGGTTCTCTGAGTGCTCATGGCCCTCTGCCTTTACTGAAGAACCCTTGAGGATCCCTTAAGCTTTATATTCATCATATACATGCAGTATGACTTGTTTACTCTCTGAAAAGTAATGCTTCTCTCGTGATTGATGCTACAAGTCACCAAAAAAAAATTAAAAATGACCTCAGAAGGACCAGAGGCGTCCACCTCTGTCAGAAGGTGGTTGCTGATTAGTCAGGCCCTTGGCCCAAATTGGTCCAAGAGCTGTTTATGATTGTAACTCTTGAACATATCTACCCTGGATCAGGTTAGCCAAGCAGCGTAAGTTGCCATGGTCATGTGGTCTGTTAAAAAGTGCTACAAAAACTGTCTTGAGAGAGAAACTCCAGGATTAGCTTAAATTTAGCTGGCTAAAGCTCATTTGGGATGGGATTAGTTTTCCATGGGAAGGTGGGTAATGCCAGTTTACCTCAGGATGTCTGTGATGTTTATGTCTGATTTATAAAGTATAATAAAACTCAGTTTATAAAACGGACAGTTCCGGTTCTAAAATTTGATTGGCTGAGTTGCGTTGTAAAATACATGATGTACGCAACTGCAACCACATCACAACAACAGAACTCTGTATTACTGCGCCACGGCACAGAAAACCCTAATGCTGTTAATGAATAATTTTTGACTGTAATGCTGCTCACATGGAGCACAGAGTGTACTGATATAGTAAGAACACAGTTCTGTTTAAACTGAGGGGGTGACAACTTATTTTCTCAACCAGAACCAATCAAGCTGGTCAACTAGCTAACAGGCTAAAAGATAGCAAACTGCCTAAACAACTCCCATCATTAATATCACAGGCTTAAATTAAAGTACTTACGGTATGATTAACTGTAAAACTAGAATATAATCTCTAAAGAATGTCACTTGAGTCTCAAATGGCTCCATATTCCATAAATAGTGCGCTAGGGAAGTTTAGAAATTCTGGCTTCTGCAGCCGAGCAGTGCATCATTTATGGAGTGTGGATATGGCTGAATCCCAAATGACTGTTTTTATTGACATATGTTTTTTGCTGTATTATGTACTTTTGGGCTGCAGGATCCAGTATTTAAATTCCTACTTAGTGCACTATGTAGGGAGCAGGGAGCCGTTTTGAGATTCATTCCCACTGTGAGAAGAGGGGCGCCACTGGATTGGTACTAAATAAGACTCACGGTGGTAACTTGGTGACCAAAAAGTACTTATAAAGCGAAGGTTTTGCATTAACCAGTGTTTTCATCATTTGTTTGTTATATGACAATAAGTTAAGATGTTTATGAAATCACTTCAATAAACAGTGATGGGCGACCAAACGTTCTCCTGATTCAGCAGTCCATGGTTGCTTAGCAACAATACCATACTCTAAAGGAGCCACATTTCTTGGTGGAATACTTTTGAATGAAAACCAGAAACTTTCAAATGTTCTGGAAAAATGTGTTTTAGTTATCTGTCTTGACTGCCATTTTATAAAAGCAATAAGCTACTTGAGGCTGTGCGTTACTGTGATTTTCCATGGGGAAGGGGGGTTTTAGTGAACTCCGCGTTGTCTAAGAACACCATGTGATAAAATCACAGTGATGCATGGCCTCTAGTGGCTTATTGCTTTAAAAATGACAGAGATGTAGCAGCTACTCGATTTACACACCACCTTCAGTCCAGATAAGAGTAGAAAACATTTTAAAACATTTAATTTACCATTGTTTCGTTTACCTTAAACTTTTGTTTTGATGTGTTAAATGTCATTAGCATCGCCATTAGCTGGGAATTCACAGCCAACAGTCAACTTCATCTACAACCAGACTTTTTTCTGTAATTTTTACGTTCTGAGTTGTAGACGTAAGGCAGGACAGTGATGTAACATATCGGCATGATTTTAGCCACAGGATATGACAGCGTCTTTACTGACATGTTGATTTGCACAGGATTAATATAACCTGAGGGTTTTTTATGGCTCGTTTTGTAGAAAGTAAAAGGCGGCAGAATTTTCACTGATGCAGTAGTGCGCTGTTGGGAAAAATGACTGATGTGGTCATTCGGATGGACTAAAATCACAGCAAAACGGCGGTTAAATATACATTACCCACCTCCTTATGTAAAACTAATCCCGTTGGAATAAGGCTTACGGTATAAATCGTGCTTTGTGAGACTGACCCCAAGTAGCTTTATTTATATAACCTGACTTATTAAACACGTTGCCGTGCTTTGTTTTTGCTGTGATGTCACTCTGTATGGCCGAATAAAGGGTAATATGTGAGCAAATCCCTTACAGTAACTTGAGCTCGCTAGCAGCGCTAAAGCAGCTGAAGCCAGTGAACTTTCAGTTTAGCCTGTTAGTCACATTTCTAAATGAGGCCAGAAACATACTCAACGCAAATGACAGCGCTTAGCATTGCAAACGCTTGGTCCTTCTGTACAAACTCACCATCTGTTCTTACATTACTGTGGTGGTTAAAACACTCAGTAGATCGTCTCTGATTTGTCCTCTAGCGCCCCCTTCAGTACTGTTATTCCACCACAAAGCAGCTCGTGCTTGCATTGTGTTATGAAATGTGTTATGACACATTTTTAAACGCAACTAGCTTGAAGCGTCTGCGTTCGTGTCCTTGTGTGAAGTTTGTTTCGGGCCTAACAGTATGACCTTCAGATTCATACAAAACAAATATTTAAATTTAATAAAGCACACTAGATTTACATAGTTTGACGTAGTATGTGCACTTCAGTTTGGCAAAAATCCCATTCAACCTAATGACCGTGTCCTGCAAAGCGTTTCCAACTGCACACCAGTAGAAAGGATGCATTTGTAGACGGGGCATAAATGGTAAATTCACCTTGACACTCAGAAAAAAGAATATTTTAATGTTGCGTGACTCCTTATTTTGTGAACTTCACATACAACATTCTGACAGTACAATTAACAGACACTGAATGAGGTGTTACACATATTAAGGGAGAAGATCATTCAGTAGTATCATTCAGTTAAAAAAAAAAAATAAAATACATTATTTAATCCTTACCACTGCAAAAAATATATTTTGGCTAGTGAAAAGATCTTAAATCTAGTCAAAAAACTATTTCTAGACCATGTTACTTGTATAAAGTGATTTTCACTAAGTTACCATTTTACTAGAAATAAGCAATAAGAAATGTCTAGAAATATAATTATTCTTATAATATTCTTAAAACAATGAGAGATTATACTGACTAGGTTTATGATGTTTTCACTTAAATCTACACACTTCAAAAAGATGGTTCTTCAATGGTTCCCGTCATGCTTGGTAAAAATGGTTCTTCAGATTGATGAATAATGTGTTGTATGTGGCTCTATACAGAACCCTTGAAGAACCAGAGTTAAGTTTAAGTGTGCACATAATGAGATTATATATATATATATATATATATATATATATGTATATATATAATATATATAATTTGCAGTAATTTGTGCTAAAATTCCTTCTTGCTCATAAGTACAGTAACCTGTGTGCTAATGAACTGTAGAGCAGTGCGGGTGAGTACAGGGCGTACAAAAGGATGGAAGAAAGCATCAGGAAGCAGCGCAGTGCTGCAGGCCGCCGCTCCGTGTTCTTAATGAGCTTTCCAATAAGCAAACATGGCTGACCTCCTGTGAACTGTTGGCATATGAAAGCCTCCGTCGTCTGCATGAGGCGCCTTTAATTACTCCTCCTTCAGCCGCCTGCGCCTGTCACACTGTTATCAGTCAGGATATGTTAATGCTAATGCTCTGAGCACCTTGTCCGTCCTCACTCCCACCGCCTCAGCATCAACAATTAGCAAAACACCTTTGGGATTAGTGGGCTGACACAATTGTTTTTTTCCCTGCAGTGACCTTCTAGGCTTATCTTAAGTGAAGACACCTGTTTAACCCTTAGACGTCACAGTTATTGCCCATGAAAACAAAAATCACGCAGTAGTTTTATATTTTACAAATTGTTTTTGACTCGTAGTTCACAGAAACAAGAAAAGAGATTGTTTGGAAAATGCAGATTTTAAAGTTTTAATCCAGACCAGATATTTAGAGTTATTTTATCTGATGGTTATTGTTGTGTATATGGTCTTGTTTTGCAGAACAGAATATGTTTTGATGTAAAACAAATCAGAAGTGTGAACTCAAATCTATCCATACTCTTTATAGAATGAAAATGTAATTTGTTGAATAACTACAGGCCTAGGCACAGTTTATTTCAAGTCAAAACAGCCAAGTTATTGATTTTTCAGTGTTATACACAAAGCAGATGATATACATTTACAGAAAATTACACAGAAGCCTCAACAACTAAATATAATATCAAAGATCGTATCTGCCAACTCTTTCATCCTTCCAGTCTTAAAACCAGCCAGTTACAGAGATTAAACAATAAAATAATCTAATCTGCTTGCACAAAAAAGGATAAGGTCAAAGGGAAGTGAGGTTCCAAAAGTGGATTTCAAACTACAGAGAAAATGGGCCTCCTAACAACCACCTGGAAGACCTGGTAGACACCAAAACTGCCCCAATCAGATAAACAGCATTTAAAGCTTTCATCTTTGAGAGAGAGGAGAAAATCAAGCTGCTTCAGATCTGAAAACATCCACAGGTGTTTCTGTCCATCCTTCCACTGTGAGAAGACGACTCAGCGCTATGGGTCTGAAAGGATGTGTAACTGTCAAGAAGAACCTCGCTGAGAAAAGGAGACAGACACATCAAACAAAGAAGCTGAACAATGGACTGACCACAACACCACAAGAGTCCAGACCTCAACATCACTGAATGTGTTTGATTGCTTCAGAAAATGATCAACCAGCTTCTAAGACTGAACTTGGGAGGTGTGTCTGCAGATTTCTTTGAGAAACTGAAAGTGAGTCTCCGGGAAAGAATGGAAGCTATAATAAAGGTAAAGAGTGACTCACTGAACATTCAAACAGCTGAGATTAGACTTAGTTAGTGAGGCTTCTGTGTGAGTGTTAAAAATGTTTTCTGCTTTTTTTGACTAGAAATTAAAAAAGCGAATGATAGTCTATCGCCCAATCCCATTCCACCCCTTGCCCCACCACTCAGCCCTACCCCTCCATTTTGCGTGTTCTCATAGGGTGTCGTGATTCTTTTTGAGATAGAGGGGTAGGGCAAAGTGTTAGAGCTCCAAACGGAGGTTTTTCAGAGACACACTCCAGAGTGTTAATGAGGAAAACAGAATGATGGCTGAACAAGAGACCAAATAAACTCACGAATGTGAGAATTTTCTGTGTTAAAAAATTACAATAACCATTGCATTATCTTAGTTTAATGTCATTTCAGTGTATTATGGTCCTTTTCTTCATAACAAGCATAAAAAAATTCACTAGTAGTGCTGATGTCTCGGTAGCTAGCTAGCTAAATTTCCCGTTCCACCCTAAATGGCGCAGCAGTTACATTCTGTTGCCTCAGGCATCAGAACTGCTGCACTATTTAAAGTGGAACGGCAAAATTCAAACAAGAAGCTGGTGAATATCTGACTTCAACTTCATATCACTGAGGAATTAGGGGTGGGCGATAATAAAGCAGCACTGAGGTTGCTGAACTTTACCCTCCTCTGCTATCACTGCAGACTGGCAGGGTTGCCTACAGAGCACCGCAAGTAGCCTGTTAATGAAGTAATGTTCTTTTTGTTTGAGCGTCCCATTTCGGAGGGAAGATTTCAACCACTACCGCTTGTAACTCGTTTTCAAGTCTCACCTTGTCACTTGGAACTAAGTGGTAGGGGTAAAAAGTAAGGGGTAAGAAGTGGGATTGGGCCTAGGGCTGTTGCTTATTTGGAAAGTCAGACATGCATACTTGAAGCTGTTAGTGTGCAGTTACATAATCAAATGTATAACAAAACAATAATAACTCTGGATTTCTAAAGGTTAAACCCTCGAATGTTGTGGCCCTTCACAGGTGAAAGCACAGCAACTTTAGAAAAGCGTGAGAAAGTAAGCGTGTCGCGTTGTTCAGAAACAATCCGGTACATCATTATGCCACCAAACGACAAAGTGAAAAATGTGTTGTTTCGGACAGGACGATGGCTACTGTACAAATCTCGGACAGTTCACAGTCCACCAGTGTTGCTCTGTTTGTCCAGAGAGCTTTTGTTCCTGATTTTAGGACACACACACACACACACACACACACACATACATACATACACACACACACAGAAGTGGAGAGTGGCTGGACGCCCGCGGGACTCCTGGTATAATAAGATTTCTCTTCAGTCTTAGTGTTTTAGTTCAAAGGCCGCTGCCTCTCCTCCTGCGAAGCCTTTGGCAACAGTCTGTCCCCATCTGCTTCAACAGAAATGCTGCAAAATGGGGGTTAAAAAAAACAAAACAAAAGACAACAAAAATCATTCTGGATAAAGAGGGAACTGATGGTAACAGTGGGACTGGAGAGGGGAAAAACAGAAAAAATAAAAAATAAAATAACTCTCCCGAGGCTTCTGATGATCCGTGGAGTCCAGGAGGTACGAAGCGGGCCAGAAGAAAGGAATATACGCTGGCTAGTTGTTCTGGAGGCAGTCCAGCTCCACTGAGCAGCAGATGCTGCCGTTCTGCCCAAACAGCAGGAGAGGAAAGGATAAGGTGAGTTATATTACACAACAAAAGCCAAGAAACATCGCCGTCCATCAGCTCTATTTGCAATATATTCCGTCCCAGTTGATTGTTCACCCTCCTGTATTAACTGTAAAGCACTGTTTTAATGGACGGCCTACAACTGCACTCACACCAGCACCTATAACTGCTGACACTCGTTGATACGTTTTGATTTAGTAGTTCAGTAAGGTTTCTGTACGATAAGAGATGTGCAAGAGAAATGTGTGGGAGAGGAACTGTTTATTCAGCAAAGATCCACCACAGAAACGATGTGATAATTAGAAAACACTGCATTCACAGTGATTACATTTGAACCATAACAGTCCATAACCGCAAGTGCAGTGTGTGTATACGTGTGTGTGTATGTATGTATGTATGTGTGTGTATATATATATATATATAAAATCGCTGCTGTCAGAACAAAACCTTGTATCTCCAAAATGAGAAGGAAAAAAACGTATATACCCTGTGATATCTGCTGTACTGATACCGCATTTAGGAGTTGCACACTTAAAAAATGGATTCACACTGGCTATAAAACACAACCACCCACATTTAGCACTTTCGGACTCTCAGACTATTCACTGATGAGTCCATAATTTGTTTACATTTTGACTTCCCAGTGACTATATCCTGATATGATGCTACACTTCAGAGATGCAAAGTAGTGAATTACATTTGAGCAGAATTGAAGTACTTATACTTCGCTACTTTAATTTTACTAACCATTACAGAGTAAAAATAAATAGGCGTTTTATCTCACAAAGCCTGTTAAATTTAAAAGATTCAGTTCTGAAAGCCAATCGAAACGGAGCAGCTACCAAAAACACTTCAGCCCTGATGAGTTCAGAGACGTGAAGTTACTGTTGAAGAATGTTACTGGAACACACTATCCAAACGTTCATGTTTATTCGTTTACAAATGAACTAAAGTAAACGCCGTTACCATCAGCTGCTAAATCTACCTCCTGAAACCTGCCGACATCTCTGCTTTCACAACTCCGCCTCCATCCTGAAGGAGCAGCTGGTAGTTGACCTGTTGTTCTGTTTTTTTACTGTCCTAAACAATTTTAGTCCTTTCATCATGAATTTTACACACAATGTAAAGAGCAACAGACATTTTCAAAATTATGCCAAAAACTGAAAAACGACAAAAAATGGAGAGGTTTTCTTCTGACAGCAGCCGTGTGTGTGTGTGTGTGTGTGTAGGGTGGGGTTAAGAGTTGCTTTCTGGTGGACCAATATTGACCTGCAGGCCCCACTTTGTGTAGCCCTTGTCTTCACTGTGTAAGATTTGATTGAACAAATTATTATTTATGTGATTTGTGAATCCAATCTTCTGCACTGCTGGCTAACACAGAGACAGCCATTTATAGGCTGTTTAAATGTAATCGCTCTAAATGCAGTGTACTCTAATTATCACATCGTTTCTGTGGTGCATCTTTGCTGAATAAACACTGTAGTTTCTCTCCCACACATTTCTCCTACACACTGTACACAACTGTACAGAAGCCTTACTGAACTATTAAATCAAATACATTGACGTCTGTCAGCAATTATAAATGTTGTGCGAGTGCCGTTGTAGGCCATGTATGAAAAATTTTGCAAGCTTGAACAACTGATTTGGATGGGATATGACTTCTGTAGCATGGTAAATAATGTACACATACACTACACAATATTTGCCACATTAAAAAAATTATATATGTACAATCCATGTGAATCAGTTGACCTATCCAGGCTCTGCCCACAAATATGTAAAAATAGCTGAGTCTGTTCTACAGTTTCTCTTTAGGCTGAATGGATAACTGGCTCTAAATGTAGGTACTGTGATATAATCTGAGTCTGTTCAACAGTCTCTCACTAAGTTTAATGGCATTTTTTAAAGCAGTGGTCTCTAAAGCTTGTCCATCCTCACAACAGCAGCTACTACAGAACACATTTGTGGGCGGAGCCTGGATAGGACATTTGACATACACTACAGTTAATATATTAAAGTACTATAGTATATGTAGTAAAATACTATAGTCAATAAAACAGTATAAGTAGTATATACTAAGTACTATGTTATAAAGTACCATAGTTAATCCACAGAAAAGGTACTATAGTATATACCAACTATAGTATGTGTAATATATTACAGTACTACTATAGTATATATTAACTATAGCATGTTATAAAGTACTCCAGTAGATATTAACTATAGTATGTGGAAAGTGCTACAGTAAATATATAAGTACTATGGCATAGATTCACCATGATATATTACAGTAGAAGTACTGTAGTATATGTAATAAAGCGCAATAGTAAATGTATAGTAAAGTACTATAGTGTGTATATGTATTTTAGTAGTACCATAGTATATATTATGTGTAAGTAAGTACTATGGTAAATATATTACAGTAAAAGTAGTATATATTAACTACAGCATGTATAAGTTCTATATTTACTGTATGTTAAAGTACTATAGTGAATATATTACAGTAGAAATACTATAGTGTATAAACTCTAGCATATTGTCGCTGTCCAAAGAAAAACAAATATGTCCAAAATGTTACTTTTACAAGAGAGGGCAAAATGTTTTAATGTAAGTGAATGTAAAAAGATTTTATTCCAAGAAATTTTGGAGCATTTCTATTGGTCCATTCGTCATGAAATTTTCACACAATATAAAGGACTCAAATGATGCACACAAGAAAGTCGAAAAAACTGAGATACCTGTTTTTCTTTGGACAGTGATGTTATAAAGCATTTTAACATAAAATAGATAAAAATATATTCTGTGTAAATCAGGTCTTCACCACAAACATAGACAAGTCTGAGAGTAGATATTGAGGTTAAAGTGTTTTGATTGTGATTTTTTATTGTGATTTTATTTATTTATTTATTTATTTTTTTACCTTGCATGTGCAGGTGGTGCAGGGGGCAGTGGGTGTGGTCCAGACGGCACCGCTCAGCCGGGTGACGCCCATCGGGTCACGGCACGTCTGCCTGATGTCGAAGGCGAAGTTATCGGCCAGGCAGGGGTCAGAAACGCAGCGAGGGCAGCACTCTCCGTCCAACACCACGGTGTACTCACACGGCAACACCGGACAGGACAATGGCCAGCAGTCCACTTCACCCTCCTACAGAGAGAGAATTATAGAGGAGAGGGAGAGAGAGAAGATACAGGGATAAGAATGACAAAGAGAGAGTAAAGGGGGAAATAGAGAGGAGAGAAATAAAGAGATTGAGGAAGAGAATGAGGACAGAGACAGAAAGAAAAGGAGAACAAGAGAGAGAGAGGTGTACTTTATATATATATTAGAAAAAGTTGTATGCAAAAGTTTGGCGGCCCTGGTCAAATGTCATGTTGATTTTCTAGGTGAAAATAAGTCTCAGAACACACTTTTACACATTCTAATCCACAGCTCTTGTTTATTTGCAGAAATTTAACAGGTGGGGGGGATTAAACTGTAAGTTGTGTAATAAATTGTGGCCTGTGCAAAAGTGGAGTAGTTTTATTTTTTCCAATATGTTAAAATCAGCAAATAAATAAAAATGTGCAGAAAAAATGCCAGATTTACGTGTGTTCTCTGTAGAGGATGTCAGTGTATGTTCAAACATGCAGACACTCCCGTTCAAAAGCTTAGAATTGCTTACAATACTAGTAATGTTTGTTGTTTTCTGTACAACCTGACACATTCAAAGCATGTAATAAACAGATTTTCTCTTAGTGTATGATAAGGAAATAGTCCATACTGGAACTTGTTAGGCCTTTATCTCTGATTGGGTTAAAATAATCTCTTTTTAATCTCCCTACAAGCTGAGCTGGTGCGCATCTGACTGGGTGAAGTTAGTTTGTGAAGCAGAAGAAAGGATAGCGAGGAAGAGACAGAGTGATGAAATTGGACGGACAGGAAGTGTCTGGAGGGGCCGTGAAGGAGATAAAGAGAGGGCAGGAGATGGATGTGGCAGAGATGGCTGATCTGATAGTGTCTTTAGAAGTTTGCCTCCTCCATGTGACTGAAAACACTTCAGGACAGAGAGATAAATAACTGCAGTGTGTGACCCAGTAAGCCACAAAGCATTTCCTCGCTGATAACAATCAGCTGCCGGCCTGCAGGTAGCGGCAATTAAAGGCATCATTTCAGCCCTGCTGCGTGTCGAGCTGTGCATTATGGGATCCGAATTACAGAATTAATTGAAAATCTGGCAACCCACCATGAGGGCTGGCCTGAAGAAACATTTCACCATACAAAGAACAATTTGATCATGCAAAGTGTGTACAGTTACATAGTTATATAATAAATTACTTTTCTGTTCTAAAGTGGCAGGTTCAGGTCTGCACTTCTGACTTTGCTTTAGCAAATTCAGATACATAATAATAAGAATAATAAAATTTCTCCTCCTCTGCTTACAGACAGATGTGGTCTGGACTGAACGTTTAGAACCTGCACTTTCCACACATTTTTTCCACTCAGCAAACTATGAGGGAGAAGTTACTTCAACGTGAAATCAATGTATTGTCTTTACATAATTTGATGTGTTTGCGAGTTAAGCTTATTATCAGCAAGGATCTCTGAGCTAGCTGAGCGTTTTCTCTCCTTGATGGGTCGGGATGGAAGGCGGAATATCATATTATTGGTTAATTTTTGGTCATTAGAATTTGTGGGAAGATTACAGAAAAGTGAGAATTTTGTCTTAAAATAAATAAAAAAAAAACATTACTTCATTCACAGGCTACTAGCGCTGCTCTATAGGCGATCCTGTCAGTCTGCAGTGATAACGGAGGGTAAAGTTCAGCAACCTCACCGCTGGGCTTTAGTTACATTTAGGGAATCATATGCCTTCAAAGAGGGAATCATTTATTATCGCTCATCCCTAATTCTTCAGTGATATGAAGCTGAAGTCAGCTATTCACCAGCAGTAGTCACATTCTGGCGCTTCAGGCATCAGTACTACTGGACTGTTTAAGGTGGAACACATAATTTAGCTAGCTAACTACCGAGACATCAGCACTACTACTAGAGATTTTTATGCTTGTTATGAAGAAAGGACCATAAGACACTGAAACAACATTAAACTAAGATAATACAATGTTTATCGTAATTTTTAACAGAGAAAATTCTCACATTTCTGGGTTTCTTTGGTTGCTTGTGCAGCCATCTTGCCGGTTTTTCTTTTTTTCTTGTAACACTCTGTTTGGAGTCTCTGAAAAACCTGTTTGGAGGGCCATGTAGCCTTAACACTTCTCCCTAGCCCTCTATCTCAACAAAAATCAGGACAACCTACCCCTAGACGTGAACGCTCAAAACGGAGGGCTATGTGCTAGGGCTAAGGGGTGACATGGGATTAGGCCTAAATGTAGTTTACAGCACAATCGCAACTAGAAAATTTAGAGTGCTAAGCTAGGCTACAGCTGACTCTTTTTAAAACATCATGTTGCTTCTGTTGTGTAGCCACTATAGCCTACGAATGTGTTTATTACCTAAATGGTTAGTGTGTAGTTAGTACCGTGACAAAAAAGTTTAACAAGTGCCATCAACTTTGCTGTTTAAACTATGGATATGAACGTCACGCCAGCCCCAGTCAGGCCATACATGTTGATCAACTTGGACTGGTGTGTAGTAAATGTGAGTGAGTCGACTACATTACTGTCATCACCAACTAATACCAGCCAGTTAAGGGTCAAAAGGCTTTGTCAAAATTCCTACACTGCATGTTTCTACAGTCCATCATTATGTTCCACACGAATTATAATCAGATCATTATTCACTCCAGCCTTTGCATCACTAGCTAGCATCAATTTTCTGAAACTTTGTTTTTACTCGGAAAAATCTGTGCTCATTAAACCCTTTCTAAATGTTCAGCAAGATGCTACAGACTGCTACACTAAGATGCAGCACTTACTGACCATTATCATACCCTGTATTGATTTACATACACATGAATATGGATCAGTCTTAAAACTGTAGAATGGCTGAGTAAGATGGAATGAGAAATTGCTAATCAGCATTTGATTACCCTGCAAAACTTGCTGCTGAGTGTGATGGACCACATGACCGCCATTATGATAAAAAGTTTGGATGACATGGGAGCTACGAAGCAAATGTAACAAACCAGAAAAGGAAAAGCAACCTGAAGCCTGAATTACATCCATACTGTGGTCCATGTTTATAGATAACAGTGTTAGAGATGTACACGGGTACCTTAACTGTTTGAAGTGCCAGTACTCAAATACTAGGGGTGGGAATCTCTAGGCACCTCACGATTCGATTCGATTACGATTCAGAGGGCTGCGATGCGATTATAAAACGATTATCGATGCATCTCGACGCATCTTTTTTTTTCTATATAGCATTTATATTTTCTCACTGTGTGAGCTCAAGTTTTGAGTTCAAGTTTCAAGTTTATTTGTCATTTGCCCAACATGTCAGGACATTTATGCATTGAAATGCTTGTGGTGAGGCTCTGCTAATCACTCTACAGACAGTAAATAAGTAAAAATAAAAATACAAGAAAAACCAACTGACATATATTAAATATACACAAAATATACACAGAATATAGAGACAATATACATTTTAAAGTGACTAAGTGACTCAGTGTTGTTATTTAAAGTGACTTGGTACTTTTAAAGCAAAGTATTTGTAATGATCCATAATGAATTTACTTCCAATATCTTTTTTATTTAAACAAATGGAAGTGATGTGGCAAGTGAACTAGAAGGCTCTCATTCAGTGCTCTTGTTTGGAGCACGAGAAGCTGCTGCTACTCATCTGTGATAAAATGCGCTGTTACGGTGAAATAAGATCCAGTGGCAATGGATGTCCACGCAGCACATGCTACAGCTATTCTACCCGTTTTCTTTAGTGATTTTATAACTTTGGTTTTGGTCTCGTTGTAGAGACGGGGGGATCGCTGTGTCAGTAAAATATCCCTGAGATGGGACGTGTGCAACATAGCGCGAAAGCCCTGTTGCGCAACAACTGAGAACCGGCGTGCAGACTGCAGGTCACAAAGCAGCAATGCGTTATTCGCATTTATAAGCAGCGCAGTTGGTTTCCTGGTACGTTAAGTCTGCAACGAGAGACTGTCACACACTAAAAAGTGGCGAAGCTGAAGTCAGCTTCTCTTTTCGAATTCTCCCGTTCCACCTTAAATGGTGCCGCATTTACATCGGCGCCTCAGTTAGAATTTAAGGTGGAACGGGTAAATTCGAACAAAAAGCTGGAGAATAAGAAGCGACTTCAGCCTCGTAAAACAGTCGAACGTTGAGAGACATTTAACTGATCTACTTCTGAGGAAAAGTTTTCTGGTGGAGATGGGAGGAAAGCGGCTGTAGCTGAAGCTTAAAGCACAGCAAAGTAAATCTGCGTTTCATTTATATTGTTTAGCCTATACTTGTACATTAATACATACTGAGACATACTGGACATTAAAGGTTGCGGCTCCCAAGGTGGTTTGATTTTTGTTGAAAGGACAAAATGTTAACATTTGGGTTGTGACTCCTGATCTAACCTGGCTTTAATGCAGAGGGAGCCGGTCGGATTTCTCACTCATCCAGTTGTGTGCCACCACAGACTGTCCACTGCACTTCCGCACTTCCAAGTTCCGCCTTTTGCGTTCCGTCAACATTACGTTATAAATTAAATATTTAGAAAATCGCTTTTTGACATTTGTTAATCGATTCAGAATCGTTCACGTCCGCATTGCGATGCATCTAAGAATCGATTTTTTTCTGCACCCCTATCAAATACTGACATCACTATTCAGGCATTCTGTATGTTTCAGCACAGAAGACAGGGAAAATATACAGGCTAACATTTAAATAAACACCACTTTTATATTTTAACAGGGCTTTAAAATATTGTATTTGTAAGTATACATGTATATTACACTGTGCCACTCTGAAACGAGTGTCTAACTTGAGCATGTTGTAAAGGACGTGACAGAGAAGGTGTTTGCATGGTATAGCATGGCTGTAGGTTAACTACTCTAGCTGATGTTAGCTGGGCCCAGAAATTTATTTCTCTGACAATCTAATGTTAGCAGATTTTTCCACTGAGAAGACAGTACCTTGCGTACGACAACGATTCTTTATCAGCACCCAGTGTTGTATCACTTAGCTGTAGCTTTAGCTCATCTGAAGAGGCAGCCTCTGCTACTCATCCAACATGAAAATATCCATTTTATTCTGCTTTTTTAGATTCTTAAAACCAGCCCTATCACCTAAAAGAGCAGTGTTTAAGTTACTTAGGGTAACTAAGTACTGATCATGCAGGGTGCCCAAACTTTTGTTTCAGGTCCTTTTCCTTTTTTTGTTATTCTGAAATGGTAAAAGATGGAAATAAAAACACTTTTTGGAAATCAGGTCATCTTTTACACACTTACCCTGCTAGAAAAACCAGCATAGACTAGCAATACTGGTCACTAGCAAAACCAGCATATGTTGTGTTTTGGATGCTGGAATGCTGGTCAACCAGCATGACCATGGTGGGGTGACCAGCTAAACAAGCTTAGACCAGCATGAAATGCTTGCTGGTCTGTGTTCAGCATGGTAGCTATTCACACTAACATAAATGTTTATTTCACTGGCTTAGTAGTTTGGTGTGAAATGCTCCGTTCTAGAGACACCAAGTCAGAACTGTTAACAGTGGTGGTGATAAGATTCTGGGGCTGGTTACAGAAACATACTCTTTTTTCTTAAGATCTGACAGGTCAAGATATTTTTTCACAAATTAATATTACAGAAGCAAATCTGATCTTAATTTAAGAATCTTATCTTACAGCCCCTTATCTCCAGTTAGGAAACCTTAACCTACTCAATTTAAGTCAACAATAAACTGTCATGTCTGTTATCTAGCAACCGACCATACACACACTACTGAAACGCGAACAAGTAATCAGTATAATAAAGTTAGTTAGCCTAAAGTTAAACTAAAGTGTGATAAACTGTAAGCTGTGAATACAGTGAACGTTATTCCTCCTAATTAACAGACACACGTTCAGCTCCTCATTATTCACCGCCATCACTGTAACATTTCATCATCAATATTAACACACAAAGGTAATCAGAGGGACGGTGGAGATCGAGTCTGCAGCGTTTGAGATTTTTAAAATGCAGAGTTCGAATAGAAAAACGTCTCACAGTGAAAGCAGCGTTTTACAGCATAAATAAATTTAGCGCCATTATGCTAGTAGTGAACTATGCTGCCTGACACAGCTGCCTAAAAACCATAGAAACGGACGCTTAAACAGAAGTTAGGACACTTATCTGGAGTCAATGATGAGATTATGAAGTTAGGAGCTGTTATTCTGTAATATTCAGTCCATACTGACGTAGTCATGGAGACTAAACACGTTGAATTTCAGAGTTAAGAACTTTCTGTAATATGACCCCAGACATCCATTTCTTAAAGCTCCCTCACAGAAAGTTATTAATATATATAATGGGAGCTGGAGGATACTGTGCCGTTTTAACTCTTAGAACTTAGTTAGGACCACTGCTGACAAAAAAAGCCTGGTGTAATTTCATATTAACCCATTCACGTTCATTAATTAGATTCACCACTGTGATCTTTATTCTGATGTTCAATGGATTTCACTATCTAACAGAAGATATATGATTCAGGCTATTTTTATTCATAAAATACTTCTTGAGCAGCTGCCAACTTATTTAAGCTCATTGTTAATCAGAGTGGCTCCAATGACCATTCACATTCTAGATCTACATCCAAGAGTGAATTCAGAATTAGTGGAAAAAAGGCTCTTGCTTTTAGTGCAACTAACACTGAATATTTTAACCCTTGTGTGGTGTTCAGGTCTGTGGGACCCATTTTCAATGTTTATCAAAAGAAAAAATCATGTGATTTATTATTACCTCTGATTCCTTGGCCTTTGCTCATTTTCTGTGAAGAACATATAACACATTTTCAGTGCCTTCACACTGTTCACCCCCTACACATTTATATTACACATGTGGTGTTGGGCTGAACCCGGAGGGAGTAGAAGTGTGGAGGTGCTGTGTCCTTCACTCTGTTCTCCTCCTACATGACCTGCTGTTAGTGTGTGTGTGTGTATGTCTGTGTGTTTGTATATATATATATATGTGTGTGTGTGAGGGTGGACAACATGGACAGGCTGCTGACTGGGTGCAGCTGCTAAAGGAGAACCCTACGCTGGCCATTTGTGATATTTTAAACAGATGGTATTTTTATACAAATTGTTATGGCTGTATTGATTTAATTAAAAACAATAATGTGGTGGGTCCACCAGACCACTAAGTAACAAAAACATGAACACCACAGAAGGGTTAAATCAGAAACTTAGGTTGGCAGAGCTCATCACATTAAGTATTTTTAATGAAAAAGTTGACTCAGTGCTTTTGGATAACTGTGATTGTTAGGGCTGGAACAAACGACTAATAATCGATCGATTACCGAAACGAATAATCGATTATTCGGAATATGAATCACTATATTTCCAAATAACACTTGTGTAGCCATCAGCGTTTAAAACTGTTTTTTTTTGTTTGTTTGTTTCATTAAATTTAAAATTTAAATATAAACTGTGCTCTGTGCCCTGTTCATTCTGCTGTCTGCAATCTGTTGCGACTAAATTCTACAATCACAGGAAAGTCAGCATCTCTCCGGGCTCCTCTGAGAGTCTCGCTCTCTTGTGAGAGCGGATACTCCCCCACTGCAGAGGAGACGCGCTCTGATGGAGCGGATGGGAAAGCGCCGAATGTTTGTGGCAAACTTCTCTATGAACAGTTAAATTTGAACGACGTTGTGTAAATATTTCATTTCAGCAGCGACCTTTCGTCCAGCTGCCTTGTATGTCCGCTGAGAACTAACTTTACCTCCTTAAACTGTTAGCGAATGGAGCCAAACGTTCACAGAATCTGAATGCACCGGCGGCCTCAGCGTTAAGACGACGATGCAGTGTTTAATAGTGTAAACGTTATCCAGAAAGTGAACAGGGTCGCTGTGAATAATAGTTACTTGCTTCTCTGTTCCAACTCCATTAATGATACCAGAGAGCAGCATTTCGAAATAGAAAATGTTACAGCTCAGCTCAGAACATGAAGTAGGACGGCTTTTAACATTAAGATTAGCTAACTAGTTAGCTCACTAGCACAACTATCGCCGCGTCCCAAACCACACACTTCTGTACTTCACACACTACACTAATAATATAATTATATATGCGCTATTTTTACACACTATTTAGTGTGCTAGTATGCGGTTTGGGATGCAGCATATCTTACTGACATTAATCTTCGTGTTTCTTTCTCAGATGCTCCATCATGAAGCATGCGCTCCCGTGTCAGCTAAGCTTGGCTTTACAAACACACAACTGACAACCTTTTTTCTGAGTTTAGCTCCCTCACTTTTAAGGATTTTGTTCTTGAGGCTGCCATAGCACTGTTGTTAGTTAACTCTCCAGTGAGCGGTAATGTCAAAACATTCCTAGTGAGCGGAAAAAAGACGCATAATGACGTCACTAACAAATCAACTACTAAATTAGTTGCCAACTAATTTGGTCATAGATTTTAGTGGACTAAGTCGAATAATCATTGCACCCATAGTCATTGTTAGAAATTTATTGTGTCTGTTTCTTTTGTATATTTTTTTTTTATATGTATTTATTATAATATTTATAATTAATTTCCCTAATTGATTTAAATTATTTTATATTTATTATTACTATGCATGTATTTAATTTTTCCCCTCCTCATCTTATTCTTTATTGTATTTTGTATGATTTCAATTTTGTACTAGGGCACCTCTTCCCTGTAAATTAACAAATTAATATATCAAATTACACTATATATTGTATGATGAGAAAAAATGCCACAAAATTTGTTTGGGTTGGTATAAAGTGATGAAAACCTGTATAATTATACATTGGGTAAACCTAACATGGCTCATTTGATGATTAATTAATTAATTAATTTATTTATTGGATTACATGCAATTTTTACACTTTCATTCAAAATTTCAAATTTAAATCGAAATAAGATTTTATATTGCTTTGTCATAACTCACTCATTACACACTTGGTTTGAAAATTTCCTTCAGACTCCGGCACAGAGCGAGAACACATCAACCAAAAGAAAATTTAAAATTAGAAATTAGAAATTCTGTGGAAAGTGCAGATTCTATGAATGTGAATTAACTGTAATTTATTACAAAATTAGCTGCCATTAACAACAGCTTAAGCTGGACTTCTAGGAGGTGAAGCTGGAGGTGAAGGAGTTAATTTCAGGTGGACTGTGACGGATCTGCCCAGAGAACCGGACCTTATTTTCGTGGGGTGAGTGTTGTGTGTAGATGTGTGAGCTTACCAGGCATCTGCACTGCTGGCAGTTGTAAACCCACGAGTCTCCGCTGCGGTACAGCGTGTGTCCACTCTGGTGTAAACACTGGCTGCTCTGACGCGTGTCACACTCCGGACAGCAGAACAGATCCACGGCCGGATCATCACAGTCGCACTCTCTCCGCCTGCAGAACACTCGTCCGTCCTGAAAAACACCCAGAATATGCAGAGTAAAAACAAACGCCTGATGACTTTCAGCTCAGAAGCAGCTGTAGAAAACACAAAGCTGTTTTCGAGCCCCGGAACAGAACAGAGAACCGATCTCCGGTCCTTCTTAAATTAGTGGTCTGGGATTTGCTTCCAGCGACCTCTAGTGCTGACAGTTTTACCTTAAAATAAGGGGGTCCTGGGGGGTCTGGGACCTCCTGAATGTCTCAAAATAAAAAATTCTGGGGGATCCCTGAAAATGATCGTCAAATACAGATTCAGTGAAGCTCGTTGTTTATCTGCTTCACCCACAATCAGCTTCTGTCTTTGGTTTTCTTAACTAACTAAAGCTGCAGCACTGCTCTGCCTCAGGGTGGCACTGTAGCAGACTGGTTCACCCAGCTTTTCTGGAAGGGGAATTAGTGAACCAAACATTTTGCCACCATTGGAGCTAGCATCAGCACCTCTATGGGATGTGTTAGCAGCCATCTGATGGTGGAGTAGCCAGCCAGTGATGGGGAGAGATGGGCGGGGGCATCCTGTCCACCCAGAGAGAGAGAGAACACCTGTACTCTCTTGGACTCCTGGCCACAGATGGCTGTAGCATCACCGGGGATCGAACTGATGATACGACCAACAGTTTGCACCATTCAGGATTGCTGCTATATACACTTAATGTACACAGTCTGATTTCCACTTAGTGTTGTAGTAACGTCATGTTATTTACACTAAAAGACACAGCATGCGATTATTTTATACCATTCCTTGATTCTGATTCAGCAGTATTAGCCTATATTTCATCAAAAAACTAAACTCCTTTTCTGTTTACTTTGTTACAGCCATTGTTTATATCTGCACTTGCTTCTATCTGTATAAGTGCATTTTTTTAATCTAATTTTTTGAGCTGAAGAAGTAATTTACTTTTTCTTTATTAATATTTAAGACAATACCTTTACACAGTGCATAACAAACATGACAAATGCTCTCTTTAACTCTCAAATTTATATTTTAAAAATCCTGAACCACCTAAATGTTTTGCCAAAGCAAAGCCAATTTAAAATAGTGTGCAAATTCCCATTTTTGTCCAGATGGGGACAAAATATATGTTTTATAAAACGGTGGCCAACATAAAATATAATAAAATGCACAATTTTTCAGAAAATAATTTAGGCTATTATTAATAATAATCAACATATATAAGTATTCCACCAAGAAATGTAGTTCTTTTAGAGTATGGGATCATTGCGAAGCTGAATGAGGAGAAGAATGTTCGGTCGACCATCCCTGTATACTGCAGGCATTTTATGAACCTTTTAACTTTTTGTTGTATAATAATGAACATCTAACACAGCACTGTTTAATGCAAAAACCTTCACTTTATAAGTACTTTTTGGTCACTAAATTACCACCACCATGAGTCTTGATTAGCACCAATCCAGTGGCACCCCTCCTCTCACACTGGGGCTGAATCTCAGACGCCGCTCTGCTCCCTACATAGTGTTAGGATTAGGGTTAGAAGTTTAAATACTGGATCCTGCAGCCCAGCAGTGCTAAATATAGCTAAGAAATAGTCATTTGGGACTCAGATGCATCCACACTCGATAAATGATGCACTTTTTGGCTGTAGAGGCTAGAATTTCTAAACTTTCATAGCTAGCACACTATTTAGGGAGTACAGAGCTGTTTGAGACTCAGTCTGGGTTTGATGCGACTTCTGACTGAAACAGACATTTGAAGTGTGTAAGTCATTCAAGTGACATTTTTAGACTTTTATATTGCAGTTTTGCAGTTAATCATACCATAAGTACTTTCATTTAAGCCTCTGATATTAATGATGGGAGTTGTTTAGGCTGTTGGCTATCCTTTAGCCTGTTAGCTATCTGACCAGCCTAGTTCTAGTTAAGAAAATAAGCTGTTAGCCCCTCATTTTAAATAAAAAACGGGTCCTTACTTCAGTACTTCAGTACACACTCTGTGCTCCATGCGAGCTGCAACAGAGTCAAAGACTAATTCATTAACAACACAAGGGTTTTTTGTGCCGTGGTGCAGTGATACAGAGTTTAGTCACTGTGAGGCAGTCATATTGACTGCCTCACAGTCACTATGACTGCCTCACAGTCACAGATTGAGCTCCCCTCAATCTATGCGTATATCATTTTACAATGGCTTCGAACGTGGCTCAGCCAATCAGATTTTAGGATTGGAGCTATCCGTTTCCTAAATTTTACTTTTCCCTTAGTTTAATACTGTCTTGTCTGGTCTGTTCAGTGTGTTAACGCCGTATGTGTGACTCACCAAGACAAATTCCTTGTAACATAACTAGTGAAAAAGTGATTCTGATTGTTTAGCTGTTGTATTGTCAGTTTAAGACATCCCAAGCAGAACGTACACAGGTGAAGGCAGCTTGTTTGGGTCTTAAAAACACAGCATGTTGAGAGAGTTGTTTTATGAGCACTGATAACAGCAAGAAGCTGAAACATTTGCTTGGTTTGTGTCTGGCTTATTGTACTGTATTTAACTGAATAAATATATATTTATCTTGTCTGATTGTTCAGCAGTGTGCGGCCCCACTTGATTTTGATTCAGATTTTTTGCTTTATGCACCTGCAGTAATCTACTTTGTATGTTTTATGGAGTGCAACAATAATCTTTGTCCTTTCATTTTTGTTGATGGTAAGTATCAAAATTGCAGTAAAAATACACGTTTTGGTGTTCTATAGTCACATGCTTTACGAGATGGATTTGGTGCAGCCAGACTGTGTGATTAATGCTATTTTCTCTTAATGTGTGTGTGTGTATATATATATACACACACATATACACACACACACACACACACACACACACACACACACACACACACACATACATATATACACATACCGATCAGGCATAACATTATGACCACCTCCTTGTTTCTACGCTCATTGTCCATTTTACCCTCAGAGAGCAGGTACTATTTGGGTGGTGGATCATCCTCAGTCCAACAGTGACACTGACATGGTGGTGGTGTGTTAGTGTGTGTTGTGCTGGTACAAGTGGATCAGACACAGCAGTGCTGCTGGAGTTTTTAAACACTGTGTCCACTCACTGTTACTTTAAAGGATTAAGGATGTTACAGGAAAAGGAAAAACATACTTTACTCTTAATGTAAATCAATAGAACCAGACTTTTTTCCAAGTAATTTTGGGCCATTTCTTTTGGCCAACTAAATTTACATACAACATAAAGCACAACAGGCATTTTCACATTATGTCAAAAACTGAAAAAACAAAAATGGAGATAGAATGTTTTCTTGTGGAAATATATTGCTGCTGCCGGGTGGTTTTCTTCCCACCGCAGCAAAAAAAAAAATATATATATATATTTATATATATATATATATATGTGTGTGTGTATTTATTTATGCATGTAACACTTGGCTCATAAATGATTCACAGTTACACATTTAAAGATGGTTCTTCAAGGATTCTGTAGTAAAGAAAATGGTTCTATATAGACCCATCAACATTCAAAGAAATCTATGCATGCTTAAATGGTTCTTTGCATGGTGAATTCAGCTTGATGGAGAATGTGTTGTGCATGGTTCCATATAGCGCCAAAAAGTGTTGTTCTATTGTTACAAGCTTGACATCTTAACTATAGAGCCATCTTTTTGTAGGAGTGTAGGGAAAAGGCACTCGTATTTACGTATGTATGTGTATATGTATGTATGTACCTTGCAGGTGCACACTGAGCAGGTGTCCTGGCTGAGGCTCCACTCCTGCCCGTTGTGTTTCAGCCCGTCGTCTTGAACACAGTCCCCAGTGCATTCTGGGCCGGCGATACACACGCAGTCGAACGCTCCCGGCAGGTTCACACACACCGAGTCGTTCCAGCACGTGTGAGTCTGCGTCGCACACTCGTCTACATCTACAGCACAAAAACATGCTTATGATCAGAGTATATAAACATGTCAACCTGTCAGATCAGCCACACTGCAGCATAACACACACACTGTACATCACACACACTCTTCATACAAGAGAGACACTTTCTGGAACTTTCTTACTCTCTTTTCTTACTCACAACCGCACGGTTCTTCAAGGGTAGTAAAGGCAGTGGTTCTATTTATGGCTTAAATGTTTTTTGGCTTGGTGAAATGGTTCTTCAGATTTATGGAGAATGTGTTGTATATGGTTCTATTTAAAACCTTTTTGAAAGTGGTACTATATGTCACCAAAAAGGGTTTTGCTATCGTTAAAAGCTTGAAATTGTAACAAAAGCAGGACACTTTCTGGTGCTATATAGAACAATTTCATTATTAAATGGTTCTGTCCACAGTGAAATGGTTCTTTAGATTGATGGAGAATGAATGTGAATGAATGTGTTTATGAAAGTGGTTCTATATAGCAGAGGTTCTGCTGTTAGGATGTCAAGCTTGTAACAATAGAAGAACCCTTTTTTGGTAATATAGAACCATATACAACACATTCTCCATCAATCTGAAGAACCATTTCATTATGCAAAGAACCATTTAAGCATAAAACGACCCTATATAGAACTCATGGTTCTAAATTGAACCACTGCCGATTTTCTAAATATTTAATTTATAACGTGATATTGACGGAACGCAAAAGGCGGAACTGGAAGTGCGGAAGTGCAGCGCGTGGACAGTCTGTGGCGGCACATAACAAAAACACTACTGGATGAGGGAGAAATCCGACCGGCGCCCTCGGCATTAAAGCCAGGTTAGATCAGGAGTCACAACACAAATGATAAGAAGAGCCGTTTTGTCCTTTCAGCAAAGTCAAACCACCTCGGGAGCTGCAACATTTAATGTCCAGTATGTCTCAGTATGTGATAATGTCTTAGCATAGGCTAAAAATATAAACGAGAGCGCAGATTTACTTCACTCTGCTTTAAGCTTTAATAGCCGCTTTCCTCCCCTTTCCGCCAGAAAACTTTTCTTCAAAACTAGAAGAGTTTCTTGTAAAATGTCTCAGCGTCCGGCTGTTTTACAAGGCTGAAGTCGCTTCTCATTCGCCAGCTTCTTGTTCTAATTTTCCCGTTTCACCTTAAATTCTGCCTTAGGCGCCGAATGTAACTGCTGCACCATTTAAGGTGGAACGGGAAAATTCGAAAGAGAAGCGAGTTCATTTTCGCAACTTTTTAGAGAAAGACAGTCTCTCGTTGCAGATTTAACCAACCGCGCTGCTTATAAATGCGAACAAGTCCTCCAAATGTTCGTCTTAATCTCTGTTTTTTAATTCGCTACTGGTGAGGCCAGACTTCGGTGCTATGTGACCTGCTGTCTGTTGTCTGTTCTCAGCCGTTGAGAACCAGGGCTTTCGTGCTATGCTGCACACTTTGGAGCAGAGATTCAGGTGGACCCAGTTGACAGAGAGCATTAGAAGAGCCCCGACACTGGACACTTTAAATCCAGCCTGAAAACGAGCAGCATTCAGCTCAGTTTAAACACTGTTAGCGTTTCTAGACCCTTATCCTCTGTAACTGTACTTTATTATTCTAAGTTAATTTCTAATTTGTTTTTAATTATTTGATTTTCTCTTTTAAATCTATTGTTTAAATCATGTTTGAATCATGTTTTTCATTTCTATTCTAATTTCTCATTTATTTATTTTACTTTTTTTAAAACAGCTCTCTATTTTCAGACTCTATTTTCTCATTTGTAAAGCACTTTGAATGACAGCAGTGTATGAAAGGTGCTGTATAAATAAACTTGCCTTGCCTAACCAAACTCCACATTATAACTTGAAACAGTGGTGAAGTTATTCTCTGCTAAACATGAAACAAGGCATTTCACTATCAGTGTCTGTATGAGAGTGTATCTGAGTGTGTGGAAGTGAGAGTGAGAGACTAAACACCTCTCGGTGAGAATACGCTGATGACTCCAGCTTCAAGAAAAAAATTTTGACAATGAAAAAAGATAATAATGTGGAGGTATTTTCCACCTCAAATTTTAACTGCAATTCCCAGCAGACACAAAGACCCTCACAAACAGATATATGACGGACAGAGAGAGCAAAAAAAGGTGAGAGTGTAGAAGTAGAGATAAGAAAGAAGAGAGGGGAAAAGAGAGGAGAGAGGAAGTGCAATAGGAAGCAAAGGGAAGAGAGAAAGGAAAGGAGACAGAAAAGAAAGGAGAGAGTGAAAGTGAGAGAGGTAGAGAGAGTGTGCCTCAATGTGAGCTGAAGCTCCAGCTCTGCTGTGTCTCTGTATGCTGAGAGTGATAGAGAGAAGACCACAGCGCCATTTATGCTAAAGTTGTGATGGCTTATTTGTATAAACTAAATGAGAACGCCATCAGAGAGGAAGACCTGCGTTAACTCGCCTCTGATTAATACGGGTTCAGACGCAGGCTAGCTGCTCAAACAGTCTCATAAATACCGTCTAATGAACCCTTCATCAAAACTGTAAGCACTATAGTGATCTAGAAACAACCGACTGTTTCACTCCCCTGAGCTGTTCTCCTATTGGTTAGGACTTCAGGAGCTGGACTTGCATGTTAAATTAACTACCAACATAATTAGGAAGTGACAGAGAAATCAACCAATCACACTCTAACCAGAAAAAAGTCTCTCAAGTCCCTCTGAAAGTTCTAGATAACTGACTGTGTATACGAGTCGTAGTCTGAGCAGGTTCCAGTTAGCTGTTAGGAATGATAAACAGCAGCGGCAGCTCCATCTGAGAAGTCTTTACTGAAATAGTCACTGTAACACTGAAACATACAAGCTCAGATATATGATAATGGCTGTTACAAACTTCAAATGTCCATGTTTAATCTAGAACGGCCAAATATGTTCATCTGAACCAGCACTAGCTTAACGCTAATATACCAAGTCCTATAGGGCCACTAGCAGAAACAGTGTTGTTAGTGGGGTGTTGTGTTTTCTACAGACAGACAGAGACAGACACTAAGACAGAGATTAATGATAGGAACTGACAGAGAGAGAGAGAGATGCTGAGAGAGAAAGACAGGGAGAGACACTGAGAGGGACAGGGAGATAGACACAAAGAGACAGAGACTGATAAAGAAAGCGAGAGACAGACAAAGACACTGACAAAGAGATAGACAGACAGAGAGACTGACATAGAGACAGACAGACAGACACTGACAGAGAGACTGACATAGAGAGAGACAGACAGACAGAGACATTGACAGAGAGACAGGAAGAAAGAGAGAGAGACTGACAGAGAGAGACAGACATACGCTGACAGGGAGGGAGGGAGGGAGAGAGAGAGACAGTAGTGCTCCATTTTTTAATCCACTCTCATTCTGTTTTTTTTTTTTCTATCTCCTCTCTCTTTCTCTCACTCCAGTCTTTTTGTTCTCTCATTTTCTTAGCTGCAGTGTGTCCTCAGTCCGCTGTGGAGGAGTGTGTACATCACTGTGTGTGTGTGTGTGTGTGTTAAACGCCCCTCAAACTGCTGACGAACAGATTAATGTGAAGGTGAGGCAGCGCTGGGTTAAACCCTGACGCAGCAGAACTCTGAGCATTTGTCTCCATCTTTAAATATTAAAGCGACAGTTCAGCTAAAACTCTGCACTGATGTACTTTTAATACCAAAATACAGTTTAACAAAATAAAATAAGATCTCATCACTGACTGTAAAGCAGACGTAATAACATGCAGCCAGCAGTTATGAGCCGACTGCGCTGAACAGGTGGAGGAGCAGGAGGGTCTTCAGAGACTCCCAGAGTGAATTTACAGGTGTGTCGGGATTTAAAGAGCACAGATTCTCTGTAGAAACTGATATGAGAGCGTAAGGCTGACGAGCAGCTCTTTTTGGCTCCCTGAGACAAAAAACTTTGGATGCTCCTGATTTTGATACATCAATATCAGATGATCAGGGATAGATAAATATGGCTGTACTGCCCAGCTGGGCTAGTCAGATCAAACAGACCTCTAAAGAGCAGCGGACACTGGATCTGTCCCAAAAACACTAACACACACCTCCATCTCTCTCCCTCTTTGTCTTTATCTTCCTATCTTTCTCCCTCTCCATCTGTCTCCATCTTCCTACCTTTCTCCCTCTTTCTCTTTCTCCATCTGTCTCTCTCTCCCTCTCCATCTCTCTCTGCCTGTCTGTCTCCCTCTCCATTTGTCTCTTCCTATGTCTCACTTGCTCCCTCTCCATCTGTCTCTCTCTTTCTGTCTCCCTTTCTCCCTGTCCATCTGTCTCTTTCTATCTGTCTTCCTCTTTCCCTCTCTCCATCTGTCTCTCTCTGCCTTTGTCTCCCTTTTTCCCCTCTTTCTCCCTCTCCATTTGTCTCTTCCTATGTCTCTCACTTTCTTCCTCTCCATCTGTCTCTCTCTTTCTGCCTCCCTCTTTCTCCCTCTCCATCTGTCTCTCTCTTTCTGCCTCCCTCTTTCTCCCTCTCCATCTGTCTCTCTCTTTCTGTCTCCCTCTTTCTCCCTCTCCATTTGTCTCTTCGTATGTCTCTCACTTTCTCCCTTTCCATCTGTCTCTTTCTGCCTCCCTCTTTCTCTTTCTCCCTCTCCATTTGTCTCTTCCTATGTCTCTCACTTTCTCTCTCTCCATTTGTCTCTTCCTATCTGTCTCTCTCTTTCTCCCTCTCCATCTGTCTCTCTTCCTGTGTCCCTCTCTCTATGTCTCTCTATGTCTCTCTCTCTGGTACAGTAGCAGATGGAGGGCACGTTGCTGCTGCTAATTGAGGACGGTAAAAGCTGAACTAAGCTTCATGCAAACACATAATTATGTTTTAACACCTCGAGACACACACACAAACACACACACACACACACACACACACACACACACACACACACACAGGAGCAGACCCACTAAAACAAACATAGATTTGAGTGTTAACGTTTGATCACCCCGGAACAAAAAGCTCACAAAAGCAGGAGCAGACAGTCAGGGGCAAGGGAACAAAGGAGGGTAAAGAAAAGAAAAAGGATGGGGGAAAAAAGAAGAGATTAACAGATGAAACATGCAAACCGGCACTGAGAGGGGGGGACAGGGAAAGAAGAGAGAGGAAGTAGGGAGAAGGATAGCGAGCGCAAGAGACCAAAGGGAGGAAGAGAGAGAGAGAAAAATGTATGGAAACAAAGAGACGAAAAGAAGAGGGAGAAAAGGAGACAAAAATGGAGATAGAGGAGGGGATGTGAGACAGCAAACTGTCACTCCTCACTCTCGAAACGGAGCGCACTCGCCCTCGGCAAGTTGGCCTCAGTGAGCTAATCTGCTAGCCATGCAAACTTTGCAACGCAAAACGTTCTTTAAAAAGTTTGAGTATCTGTCTAATGTAAATGTAAATGTTAATGTAAATGTTGGTCATCAAGAAATCATCAGTTTGATCCCCAGTGATGCTACAGCCGTCCATGGCCGGGAGTCCAAGATAGCGCAGTTGTCCTCGCTCTTTCCTCTCTCTCTTTTTTACAGTCGCTGTGAGGAAATCCAAAAAACGTGAGCTCCCATCTGAAAACGAAATTGAAGTATCTGTAACAACGTTGTTATTCTGTTTACATTTCGCGACATATATGTGTCTCAGTGTAAAAGTGTTAGCGTTAGTTTTCTCCGATCTGAGAAGAACTCCCATGTTCTCTGAAAGCTTACAGATATGGACGAAATGAAGCAGCACCACTGGAAATCGTGGGGCAGTGTAGCCAATCATAATCAATTTGGTAATATAAGTGGAAAGAATTCTCCATCCACTAGGGCTGGGTTGAATAAGGATGCCATCGCCCATCGTCAATGGCTGACAGACATCATGATGCCACACCCCACCACACCCAACCCCCGGTCCACACCAACAGCAGGGCGCTTTAGTCAAAGGATCCTGTTTACAGCCTAACATTACACCAAATATTCACATTAATAAAGTAATTTAAACTGTTTAACTGTGTTTACACTGAGAGTCACAGAGAACCGTAAAGTGATGCCTTTCACTGCAATGTCTAATCTAGAAATCTGTTTTTAACAAGCGTTTCAATAAAGCTCCTTGTATTTTCACCACAGAAGCTAGCTATGTTAGCGGCAAGCTAGCAAGCTTGGCTCCATGCCATTTGGGATTTTTACATCATATCTAGTTTAAATATGCTTATTTTTTTAGCTCATAACAGGCATAAGTAACATTCTTTACTTTACTCGTTGTTTAAAGAAACGCTTTATTTATAGGTGTAAACTCAAAGTCTGGCTTTTATTATTGTAGCGTTAGCTTGTTAGCCAGTTAGCTTTCTGTGACCTGTCCAGTCTGCTAGTGAGGGCAGAATATATTCCGTTATAAAGAAAACATAACATGTAACAGTTAAAGTGAGTCTGTTAGTAGCAAACAGTGACGTTTAACTGGCAGTTTATCATCTGGTTGCACAGATGTTAATGTTAACAACTGAGGCATTATGAAGCCACAGTCTCATGTCTGCTGAAGCTCTGCGCTGTTTATGCGTGTAGCAGTGCTGCTATTCTTGCCGTGATTTCATCTTTACACAGCTGGACTAACAGCTGCAAACTGCACGTTGGCCCAGTAACGCCCAAGAAGTTTTTTATTAGATAAATAACATAAAAAGTAAGCACAGTTTCTTTGACTTCGCTAAAAAAGGCAATGAACAACGCTTCTGTTACCCAACCGGATATTTCAGAAATAATTACGAAACACAGTGGTCATGTGAAAAAGGTGAATATGGACGAAAGAGAGGAAAAGTAAGAACAGATCAGGTGAGCAGGAGATGATGGGCTGTGAACAGGCTGCGTTCGACATAACGCTGACAGTGCTGACGTAACGTGATGCATGCTGGTTAGAAATTGTGTCCAGCTTTGTCGGTGCTGCAGAGCGTCACCGTGTCATTAGGGCTGCAACAAATGACTAATTTGATAATCGGTTGAGGTTGTTTTATGCATTTGCTAACTAACAATGAAGACAGTATAGATGATTAACATTCAAGAAATCACTGTTTTAAAGCTAATACAAAAGATAAAACTCCAATGTATTTTTCCTGTCAAAATTTATAACCAAGGATGTGCAAAGTAGCAGCAAGAAAATGTATCAAAACTAAATCATTTTTCCTTTAAGTAAGTAAATTAAAAAATCAAGCTGAATTTAAATGTTAAATTTAAACAGTGCAGTCTGTGCATTCTGCTGTCTGTCTACACTTTGCTGCAACTAAATTCTACAGTCACAGGTCTTTAGTGAAATGGAGGAAAGTCAGAATCTCTCTGTGCTCCTGTGAGAGCCTCGGTCTCCTCTGAGAGCAGATACTCCCCACTGACGCGCTCTGACGGAGCGGATGGGAAAGCGGCGAATGTTTGTGGCAAACTCTTCTATGAACAGTTAGATTTGAACGATTTCGTGAAAACATTTTATTTCAATGGTAACCCTTTGTCCAGCTACCTAAACTGTTAGCGAGTGGTGACCAGCGTTCGCAGAAAACAGAAAACTGTTTGGAAAACGCTCTCCTGCGTTCGCCGAATTTGACCGCACCGGCGGCCTCGTCGTTAAGACGACGATGCAGTGTTTAAAAGTGTAAGTGTTATCTGGAGTGTGAACAGGGTCGCTGTGAATAATAACAATAGTTACGTGCGTCTCTGTTCCAACTCCATTAACGATTTCGAAACAGAAAATGTTACAGCTCATAACATGAAGTAGGGCGGCTTTTAGCATTAACTAGCACACATTTCTGTACTTCACATACGACACTAACGAGTGCACCTCTAATGGTATGTGCGCTATTTTTACACACCATTTAGTGTGCTAGTATGCGGTTTGGGACGAGGTGTATCTTACCGAGATGAGTCTTCTTCATCCAGTGAGCCGACACGTTTCCTCTTTAGATGCTCCTTGATGGAGGATGTGCTCCTATGTCAGATAACGTCGGCTTTACAAATAGCACAACTGACAACTTTTTTTCTTAGTTTAGCTCCCGCACTTATGAGAATTTTGTTCTTTAGGCTGCCATCGCACCGTTGTTAAGTCTCCAGTAAGCGGTAATGTCAAAACGTTCCTAGTGAGCGTCAGAAAGACTCATAATGACGTCACCAACTAATCGACCACTAAAATAGTTGGCAACTAATTTGGTCTCGATTTTAGTCGACTAAGTCGAATAATCGTTGCACCCCTACGTGTCATATGACAAAATCTGGCAGGATCAAGGCAGCTGCAGTTTCTCTCTATCTGCTGCACGAACTACAACACGGTTTCGTTAAAGTCACATCGCCACCATCACTAGCTGGAATCTCCAACAACAAACATGGCGTAGGTGACACTCACTTTTATTCTAAGAACTAAGATCCATTATCTCCTGTGGTTCTCTCCCCCAATTATTTGATTTCCTCCTTCTGGCAGCTCATTTTGTACATATGGCTACAATAAACTCTATAGTTTTCATTTCCAGCACAAAAAGCTGTACAAACAGTTAAATCCACAAATGTGTTATTCTAAAAGAAATTATGTCCTTGTAGGTCATAATTTATTCTTTAGATTTCTGTCAGCGTCATGGCAATGTGGTTGTCTTTGTAATTTTGTAATGTTTACTTTTTTCTCATGCATATGGTTCTCAATACATGTAGAAATAATAATAAAAAAACTCATGGAAAGTGTGGCTCCAGCAGGTATTCCATGTGTGACTTTTTCCCTGATACACTTTAACCCATCACCCCTAGATGTTTCATAATACATTTCTTAGATTTTATTTTATGTGTGTCAAAAGTCTAATGTAAACGTTCAAGCACTGCAATAAAAAAGGCAAACGTACATTGTTACGACCTCCTCCACCATGTTTGTTGCTGTCAGAAACTTGACTCTGGACTGCCCTCTAGTGGATCTATTTCTTAACGTCCATGAAAAGGTAACGGATGCATCGGTGTGTGGACAGTGGTGATTACATCATTTGAAATATCAATATATATGATATATTGTTGTTGTCAGAAGAAAACCTCATATCTCCATTTTTGTTGTTTTTCAGATTTTGACATAAATTGAAAATGTCTGTTGCCCTTTACATTGTGTAAATTTCCTGATGAATGGACTGAAAGAAACGGTCCAAAACAACTTGGAAATAGTCTGCTTCTGACTTTGAAGTAAATTAAAGTACATTAAAAGTGAAGTTGTTTTTTTCCTTCTCCTGTAAAGTTAGCATTTTGGAAATATGAGGTTTTCTTCCGACAACAGCGATATATATTTTTGTATGTAAAGGGAGTGTAAATGAGCCCAAACAATGACCACAGAGGACAAACCCAATCTCACTGTAAACACAATACACTGTTCTCAGCAGAAAGATTTTCAGAAAACCCAAACTGACCGATGGAGGCCGATACTGGGGGACGGCTATCATTCTAGCAATATTTTAGCATCCAAGTAAACAGAAACATCATTGTTAAAAATATATTTTCTTTTAAAGTCAAACGTGTCCTGGACATTATTCTACACACACATCTCTCCTGAAAAATGTTCATTTGCAAGAGTAAAGTGTTTTCATTAATTTACAGTCAGTTTAGATTATTGATTTTTTGTGTTAAGAGAGGCTGAGAGAATGAGAAGAGAGGGATGAAGAGAGGCTGAGAGAAAGAGAAGAGGCAGAGAGAAAGAAGAGAGGGATAAAGGGAGGTAGAGAGAAAGAGAAGAGAGGGACAAAGAGGCAGAGAGAAAGAAGAGAGGGATAAAGAGAGGCAGAGAGAAAGAGAAGAGAGGGATGAAAAGAGGGAAGAGACGGATGAAGAGAGGCAGAGAGAAAGAGAAGAGAAGGGATGAAGAGAGAAAGAGAAGAGAGGGATGAAGGGAGGCAGAGAGAAAGAGAAGAGAGGGATGGAGAGAGGCAGAGAGAAAGACAAGAGGGATGAGAGGCAGAGAGAAAGAAAAGAGGGATGAAGAGAGGCAGAGAGAAAGAGAAGAGAGGGATGTAAAAAGGCAGAGAGAAAGAAAAAGAGGGATGAAGGGAGGCAGAGAGAGAGCGAAGAGAGGGATGAAGAGAGGCAGAGAGAAAGAGGACAGTTATCACTCACCCACACATGAAACGGGGAGAGCAAGAAGGAGAGAAAGAGAGGGGGATGGTGAGAAAGAGGGATGGAAAGAGAGAAATGGGGAGAAAGAGTGAGAGGAAAGCAAGAGATGGGGATGGTAAAGAGAGGAGAGAGAAAGACAAGATAAAAGAGAGGGTTAGAAAGAGAGGAAGAGAGAAGAAAGGGATGAAGAGAGGCAAAGAGAGAGAGAGATGATGGTAATTATCACTCACCCACACATGAGCTCCCATCGAGCAGGTAAGATCCGTTGTCGTGGAAACCGCTGCGACACTGGCAGTGATACCAGCCGGGCAGGTTCACGCAGCGCGAGCCGTTATGGCACTGAATCAAACCTTCAGCGCACTCATCAATGTCTGAAACACACACACACAGTGTCAGCTCTTTGTCTTGATAATGTGAACATGAGAGACACTACAGTAACACTTCATTAGAACGTTAGAGCGCCACCTGCACTGAATAGTGTTTTTAAAAACAATACTTGAGCATCGTTCTCCTGCAGTGGTGCTTATAATACAGAGGCCTCATTAAGAACAACATAAATCAGTTCTGTATGTTTTTACCACAGTTTAAGTATAAACACAATTTCTATTAATCTACTGAGATATACACTATATGGACAAAAGTATTGGGACACCCCTCCTAATTGAGTTCAGGTGTTTCAGCCACACCCATTGCTAACAGGTGTATAACATTAAGTTCATGGCCTTGCAATCTCCATAGACAAACGCTGGCAGTAGAATGGGTTGTACTAACAAGCTCAGTGACTTTAAATATGGCTCTGTTATAGGATGCCACCTCTGCCACAAGTCAGTTGGCAAAATTTCTGTCCTACTAGATCTGCCCCTGTCAACTGTAAGTGCTATTATTGTGGAATAGAAGCATCTAGGAGCAACAACAGCTCAGCCACAAAGTGGTAGACCTCAGAAACCTACAGAGTGGGGCCGTTAAGTTCTGAAGCGCACAGTGTCTATCCTCTGTTGAATCACTCACTAAAGAGCTCCAGATTACCTCTGGAAGCAACATCAGCAAAAGAACTGTGCGTTAGGAGCTTCACAAAATAGGTTTCCATGGCTGACCTTAGCCTTCTTCTGCTTCTATTTCTATTACTTCTCTTTGTTTTGTACATATGCAAATGAGCTGGTGTAAAGTTTACTGCTCTAGTACTGGTGGTCTCTCTTTCTCTTGTATTTGTACCACACTTACAGAACATAATGTCACCCGTCTATTATGCAGAGGTCAAACTGCTCTGTTTATTGCAGGCACTGAGCTGAGTGACCCTGGTGCTCTGATGCTTTTGATAAGCTTCACTCCAAACAATTATCTTAGCCCTGACTGACCCTGACTGGCCTCTGTTTAATTCCCTGCCAGGACAACCAAAGCATATCTGAGCTTCATCACTGCCGTCAGCCACTTTCAGGTTCAGAAGCCCCCCAGTGAGAGGGAGGGAGACCATGCTGCGGCCAAACCCATCCTCCAATCACACCCACCGACACAATCAAATATCACAGCTTTTTTTTCTAGCCAGACATTTAAAGATAAACTGCAGTGTTCTTCAGTCTGATCTCTATCTGACTCTTCTGTATCAGAGCACTGATTAGCACAGATAATAATTTCAATAGGTTTTCCTGAAACTGGGGAACCAAAAACCTGTTGAACAAACAGATGTCAGTAAAAATCAGCTGTAAATCTGTATAATCTGTTCCCTCAGAGATCAAACTAACAGACCCTTTTCACTCTTCCGTATTCAACGCAGCAGAAGTTGTCAAAGTAAGAACAGAAAATGCAGAGGACTCGCAAATTTTTACACTCTTAAAGTATTTAATACTTATTTAATACTTTCCTGATCAGCTATGAGCTGATCATAGTGAAATTTAGTATATGTATGTATGTATGTATTTACCACGTTATTACTACAAATGAATAGCAGATATTTCACTTTGTCCTTTATCAGTTTATTATCTAGAACCTGTTGGACATTTCAGTGTAATTCAGTTAGACTGACTTGGTACTTATCATTTTACTCAAAATAACTACACTCTTAAAAGCTGGTTCTTCAAGGGTTCTTTAGTACAGACAATGGTTCTACATAGAACCATGAACCCTCAAAGAATCCCTTGCATTATCAAAAGGTTCTTTGCATCATGAAAGTGTTCATGCTTCTATTAAGAACTGTTTTCTTTACTAAAGAACCCTTGAAGAGCCATCTTTGTGCACACAGCACTGTGGAGACTGTACCTCATTCTTCGGTTAATATCTAGAACTTAAAAGACAAAGAAAGTGTTAACATTTTACTGACTGCTTTTTCATGATAGTATTTTTTTCTCTTGCATTCTGTTTTAATTGTGTCTGATTACAATATTTATTTATTTATTTGTCTGCTTATCTATCTTATAAGCTTGTATTACCAATAAAAGGGAAGTGAAAGGCTCGTCTGTCTCTCGGCTGTGCTTTTCGGCGTGTGGGCTTTGAGCTGATCAGCAGGAGGCCGTGAGCACCTCCACTAAAGCTCCTCTGCACTTTGAAGTCAGGAGGAGAGAGATAAATATTCCCTCAGACAGCAGCTAAATTTGATCAGCTCCATTCAGCAAATTAAGAGGATGAAGGTGAAGCGTTCCGCATGCTCAACTCCAACCTTTTACGCTAGTCTGTGTACTTTCTTAGCATCAGGCTTAATATCTAGAACCTGTTAGTCATTTAAGTGTAATATAGTTAATGAACAGGTAGTTCAGCTAAAAATCTAACTGAAATAATTTCCTCCATTACTGCAAATTTAGTCGATCAGCCAAGACATGTTCAGTGATTGCCTTCTAGCTCTGGAGCTATGAGGCTAATGTAGCTAACGAACAATAGAACAGAATACTAGCATGCTAAGTACCATGTTGCTAAGTGCATGTCTAAATCATCCCACCTCAAACCGTATGGAGATGTTCAGTATCTTTAATAGGCTTATGTGGTTTATAACACTGTATAAGACACTTATCTATAAACATGAACAGAAGTACTTTAGCATAGCTTTTGAAAATAAATATAAAAAATTGGTTCTATATAGCACCAAAAAGGGTTCCTCCACTGTTTTAGGTCATAGACCTCCATTAGGTACTATATTCTGGTGGTTCAACTCCACACTTTTGCTGTACCTGCATGCATTGTGAGTTGGTTTGGAGCAAAAATGCAGATCATCTGAGGGTCGCAGAGGAGCAGTTTCAAAGCCACTGCTGTATGCAACACTTTTTTCCTACAAGGGTTAAAATTACACCTGTATCCTAAATCTAAGACCACATATACTCACATTTAGGACAATTTAAGGTCTCATTTTATTTGGATAGTACACTGGGGGGTGGGGTTAGGGTTTGGACCAGGGTGAGGGTTAGAAGGGTTGGGTTGAGGCTTTGGGTTGAGGTTAAGGTTAGGATTAGAGCCAGGATTAAAAGAAAATTCAGCCGAATTTAATACATATTATATCGAACGTGAGTTAAAAATAAATTAAGCATCTAAAGAGCACAATTCGAATAAAATGCTACCCAATTAAATATTTCAGACTTAATTAGGGCCTTAAAGTAGCAGATACTGAATAACTCATAGCAGGTACTGAATAACTCATAGCAGGTACTGAATAATTCATAGTAGATGCTGATAATTCATAGTAGATGCTGACAATTCATAGTAATTACTAAATAATTCAGAGTAGTTACTGAATGATTCTGTATCTGAATACTGAATATAGATACTGAAAAAACTGAATTTCAATCATGTGTTTAAGAAAAGTAATATTAAAGCCAGTTGAATATTGTTAGCTTGGTGCTAAGGTAAGACTAAACCCTGTAGACAGGCTAGGAAAAATAGCATTACTGCAGCAGTGGTAATTTCTTGCATAAAAGGGAAAAAAAACAAACAAACAAACAAACAAACAAAAACACATTCAATTGCCTTGTTTGTTCCAGATGCTTGGTGTGATTTGCTGTGGCCATTTCTCACACAGCTAACCTTCACTAACGTTGCACTGAGGAGCGACAGCTCATGTCATATGTGTCATATGTGTCATAAATTTTTTGTATTTAAGACAGAAACTAAGACTTAAATTGTAAAATGTAATTCTGGACAGTTTAAGACTGTGTAAAGACCTGCGGCCCCCTGGACAGACCCTGCAGAATTACTGCAGTGGCAATCTAAATGAAAAGCTGTGCGGAGTGAAAACCAGAAACGCTCAGAATATTTTGCTATTTTGATATTTTCCACCTCTCCTCAAAACTGCCACTTTGAATCCGAGAACACGACACACGCCTCGCTCTACAAAACTGACAAAACACACACACATTCAGAGCGTAATCAGACCGCCCACGCTGGAATAATAATCAAAGCTCCACAACTCCATTACCATCTGCAGTCTCCTTACTTGACACGTACTCGGAAGAAAACATTTAAATATGTCATTTTCCCTTCAGCTGGATCACTCACTCTGCTGCAGACGCTCAGTTCAGCCCTTTATTTCCTTCTGCAGGCCTAATTTTCCCAGTCTGACTCTGTGACAATTAACCCCTTCAGTTCTAACAGTCTATAATTCAACTCTACACTCTCATAGCTACAGAGCTTAAACAGTAGTTTCTCTAGTTTTTGCAGATACTGAATAATTCATAGATACCAAATCATTCATATCAGACACCAAATAATTCATTGTAGATGCTAAATCATTCACATTAGATACTGAATAATTCTTATTTGATACTGAATCATTCGTGATACTGAATAATGCATAGTGGATAATGAATTATTCATAGTAAATACTGAATAATTTGCAGTACATACTGAATTATTTATAGTACATTCTGAATCATTCACATTAGACACTGATTCATTCATAGTAGATACTGAATCATTCATGATACTAAATAATTCATAGTAGATAATGTATCATTCATAGTAAATACTGAATCATTCGTAGTGCATACTGAACATAGTAGATTCTGAATCATTCACAACGTACGGAATACGGATACGGAATAATTCATAGTAAACACTTAATCATTCATAGTAGTTACTGATGAATAATAAATACTGAATAATTCATATTAGATACTGAATCATTCATAGTAGACAGGGAATAATTGTATGGAGAAATTGAATCATTCATAGCCGACACCCAATAATAGTACATACTAGAATATCTGAACTCATCTTGTGTAACATTAAAACCAGTGTGGGTTTAGCTTGGCACTAATACAACACTTAAAACTCCATAGACTAGTAGAAATTAGCAGTACTGCAGCAGTGGAAATTTCTGGTATAAACAGGTTAAAAAGGTGAAAAAACATTACATGGCGCTAAAATATGAAATAGGCTTTCCCATTTGGAAAAAAAAAAGTTTTCTTTAAAAACATTATAAAATATGTTTAAAAGACCATTTACTATCCATACTGTAGTTGTTTTTCTCTATGTATTAATGTCTATATATCCAGGTTTTATTTGTTACTATTGTTTAGGGGTTAATATGGGTATACAAATCTACGCATCACTACATATACATACATACATATATATATACACATACAAATACACATGCTTACATATTCACTTTTTTCATGTGTTGTGCTATTATTGAGGTTATTTGATGTCTATGTCTATGTTACGTTTCGTATGTTATTTTGTATTTTCTATAATACTGTGAAAATTTAATATCATTTAAGTGGAGACTTTATTTAAGCCTATCAGGTTTTTTGTCTCTCCCTACAATATACATTGTTATCTTTGTTTTTTTGTGTGCATTTGTGTGCAATTACATTTAAATTAAAAACAAAACAAAAAACCTAGTAAACTTAGACACGACTGATGTCACCTAATATTAAAGCTATATATTTCAGTTTTTATAAAAAACAGCATTATTGTGTAAATACTCTTTAAATATTTCTCTGTAAAGCAGCTCCATCTACTTATTCTGAGCTGACAGAAAAGTAGCCTAATTGTATCTTTCTTTTTTTTTAATTTTCTGCAATATTTCAGTGACTCTCTTGAATTTAATTCAACAGCTGGATTGAAACCTGACAGGTGACACACCTGCAGTTACAGAAACACCTGCATCTGTACCTTTACATACAGTTCTACACTTATTGCCACAGGTTGGAGAAAATAAATAAAGCTTACAGTACATGCTGACTTGCTAATCACTTTTACGTTCACTAAAATATTCACGTTTAACACGTGTGATTTACTTTACAGGTTGTTTTTGTCTCTTTCTCTCTCTAGCAAAGCAGACAGTCTTTTATTATGTCTCCTTCTTTACATCTGACATTAATATCCTTGTGATGTGACGCTGTTAAAAGGCCATTGATTAAAAAAGTGAAAACAAAATGAGGTTATTGTCTGCCTGTACCATGGATATCAGCAGTGGAGAACCACAGCTAGGCCTTCAGTTAGTGACAAAAACTCAATTCTGCTAGCACCTCTTTGGGATGCTAGTAGTGTCAGCGCTAAGCTAATGGCAACTCACATTAACACTTTTTGGACATTCTAAATTAAAAATGGACTGTTAAATATCCATATGTTTTAATAGAAGCTTGTATCAGTTTTACAGTGACTCTCTTTCAGTAAAGAGTTCTGAAATAGAGCTGCTGCTGCTGTTTTCCATTCCTAACAACTAACGGGAACCTGCTTAGAATATGACACATATTCACAGTTCACAATTCACAACTTCCAAAAGGATTAGTTCCACACATTGTACCATTAGTTCCAGTTTTGGTTCCACACATTGTACATCAAAGCGTGATTGTTTGTTTCCTCTGTCACTTCCTGATTATGTTTGTAGTTATTCTAATTTAATCATGCAAAGGGTACCTTTTCTGTACTAAAGAACCCTTGAAGAACCGTCTTTTTAAATGTGGATTTTTCCCCTTGGTTGGTTCTGTAAACACGGTGTCTGTAAACGTGGTTTCCGTAACTGACCTTCCTCTGTCCGTGTTTAAGGTGGAGTCTATCTGTCACCGTTATGGCTCATTCTAATCACCGAAGTTGGAACCATAACCTGCTCTCCATCAGAGAGAGAGTAACACCCGAACACACACTCACTCTCTCTCTCTCTCACACACACACACACACACACACACACACACACACACACACACACACAGTCTGACCCTTCAGGCTGATATGGATTTTCCCACTAGGGTTCTGATAATGATGATGATGACGATGTATGAGTGAGGAGATTTAGAGGGATATTAGTGTAAGTAAAGAGGAGAGGTGGTAATATGTCCTGAAGATCCATATACACATCCACACCAGGCTGTCCTTCACACTCCACTGTCACAGATATTAGCCTCAAAATTACTAATCTGACTCAGTTCACATTTGCATTCTGCAGTGTCTCACTGCTGGAACAAAACCTTGTATTCACATTTACGTTTTACCGTAATTTAAAAATGAGATGTTCACATGGTGTTGAATTTTTCTCATGGACAAAAGAAATGATTTTAAATGATTTATGTCGACATTAGACCAAACAACGTTGCAAGCAATTTTACTGTGATTTCCAGTGTCAGAATAAAATCTTCAGAGTTTTGTTTAGTGTGAGGTGGTCAGGATTGCAGTCCTAAGTCTTTTTCTTGTCTTGATGCTGTGAGAAAATCAACCGTGTTTAATATTATCATAGTTATATCATTATAATAGTTATCATAAGAGTCTTGGCTCATGCAAATAGTGATATACCAAAGGTATGCCTGAGAACGAGTGATCATGTGCCTGGCACAATAGATAGTGTGTGTGTGTGTGTGGGTGTGTGTGTGTGTGTACATATATATTATTATTAGCATTGAGACACCCCTCCTAACTGTGGGAACAGTTTAGGGAAGGCCCTTTTCTGTTCCAGCATGACTGAGCCCCAGTGCACAAAGCAAGGTCCATAAAGGCCTGGCTGGGTGAGTCTGGTGTGGAAGAACTTGACTGGCCCACACAGAGCCCTGACCTTAACCTCATACAACACCTTTGGGATGATCTAGAACGGAGATTGTGAGCCAGGCTCTCTCGTCCAATATCAGTGAATAGGCAAAAATTCCCTCAGACACACTCCAAAATCTTGTAGAAAGCTTCCACGTTAATGGAATAATAATGTACCAACTCCATATTAATGCCTATGGATTTAGAATGGGATTCACAAAAGCTCCTGTAGGTATATATATATATATAATTTAAACATTTAAAACAGTATCAGCAGTGATTTCCCTGAACCTGTCAAGCACCTGTATTCTTTCAATGTAAATAGTTAAACAGTTAAATAGTTAAAACTTGCAAATGTTTTATAAAAGTGAAAAGGGGATAAAATCTACGGCAATTTTAGCTGCCAGTCGTCTTTAAGATAATAATGCTCCAAGATATTAAACAAAATTCTTTGTGTGTGGAAGGTAGTACTGATACAGTCATGGCCGAAAGTGTTGGCACCCCTGAAATTTTTCCAGGAAATGAAGTATTTCTCCCAGAAAATTATTGCAATTACACATGCTTTGTTATACACATGTTTATTTCCTTTGTGTGTATTGGAACAACACAAAAAAAACAGAGAAAAAAGAGCCAAAAATGATATAATTTCACGCAAAACTCCAAAAATGGGCCAGACAAAATTATTGGCACCTTTTCAAAATTGTGGGTAAATAACTTTGTTTCAAGCATGTGATGCTCGTTCAAACTCACCTGTGGCAAGTAACAGATGTGGGCAATATAAAAATCACACCTGAAACCAGATAAAAAGGAGAATCTCAAGGTTACAAGTCCATCTCCAGAGATCTTGATGTTCCTTTGTCCACAGTGCGCAACATAATCAAGAAGTTTACAACCCATGGCACTGTAGCTAATCTCCCTGGACGTGGACGGAAGAGAAAAACTGATGAAAGGTTGCAACGCAGGATAGTCTGGATGGTGGATAAGCAGCCCCAATCAAGTTCCAAAGAAATTCAAGCTGTCCTGCAGGCTCAGGGTGCATCAGTGTCAGCACGAACTATCCGTCGACATTTGAATGAAATGAAACGCTATGGCAGGAGACCCAGGAGGACCCCACTGCTGACACAGAGACATAAAAAAGCTAGACTGCAGTTTGCCAAAATGTACGTGAGTAAGCCAAAATCCTTCTGGGAAAACGTCTTGTGGACAGATGAGACCAAGATAGAGCTTTTTGGTAAAGCACATCATTCTACTGTTTACCGAAAACGGAATGAGGCCTACAAAGAAAAGAACACAGTACCTACAGTCAAAAATGGTGAAGGTTCAAAGATGTTTTGGGGTTGTTTTGCTGCCTCTGGCACTGGGTGCCTTGACTGTGTGCAAGGCATCATGAAATCTGAAGATTACCAAAGGATTTTGGGTCGCAATGTAGGGCCCAGTGTCAGAAAGCTGGGTTTGCGTCCTAGGTCATGGGTCTTGCAGCAGGACAATGACCCCAAACATACTTCAAAAAGCACCCAGAAATGGATGGAAACAAAGCGCTGGAGAGTTCTGAAGTGGCCAGCAATGAGTCCGGATCTAAATCCCATTGAACACCTGTGGAGAGATCTTAAAATTGCTGTTGGAAGAAGGCACCCTTCAAATACGAGAGACCTGGAGCAGTTTGCAAAAGAAGAGTGGTCCAAAACTCCAGTTGAGAGGTGTAAGAAGCTTGTTGATGGTTATAGGAAGCGACTGATTTCAGTTATTTTTTCGAAAGGGTGTGCAACCAAATATTAAGTTGAGGGTGCCAATAATTTTGTCCGGCCCATTTTTGGAGTTTTACATGAAATTATATCATTTTTGGCTTTTTTTCTCTGTTTTTTTTGTGTTGTTCCAATACACACGAAGGAAATAAACATGTGTATAACAAAACGTGTAATTGCAATAATTTTCTGGGAGAAATACTTCATTTCCTGGAAAAATTTCAGGGGTGCCAACAACTTTCGGCCATGACTGTAGGTGGAACCAGACATCAGCATGTTTATGAAATAAACAGGCCAAAAGTGCATTAAACAAATCTGATTCTGTTTAAACTGAGGTTCTAAATCATCATGATGTAATCATGAATTATGTTCATGATTACATCACCAAACATTAATGAAATGACTTGGATTTTTAATGATGAGATACTGAAATATTTCTATATTATGAAGTTCTAAAATACTATTTATCACTCATTACCAGCCAAAGTTAAAAAAATATAAATGCCATGAACGGGTCAGTTATGGTTCAGTAGACTTCAGTAACTCTTGACGTCCACCACGTCCCTCTCTATAATTCTGAATATCTACATGAGAGTTTCTCACAGAAAACCTGGCAAAACAGTTGTCTGTCTTGTCCTTTGTGAATGTTTGCTTTTGAGATGGTACACCATTGTATTTCTGCTATCGTCCTCTTGGAAAGTGCTCTCAAACTCGGACATTTTTAGCTGTTCTTGATTTTTCTTTTAGTCTCTTAAGCAGAATCAGTTGACATCCATTGTACCCTCATGCATACAAACAAAAACATTCAAATTGAATGATAAACTCGACTATTTAAACTGTTTTTAATAGCTTTGGTCAAACAACTTTTTATATGTCTGTTAACAGTTAATCATTTAATTGTTTACATCCCTAGAACCTAAATTACATAATTACTCATGAGGTTCTTCAAATACCATAATAACTCCATTTTGCTCCACTCCAATCTAAAGCCTACATCAGTATGGACGCACACTATTGTCTCTGACCTACACGCTTCCACATCTGACAGGAAAATTAACCTAGAACAAAGAAGCAGCATCTGTCCTTCCACACTCTAACCTCTTCTCACACGCCGAGAGGTAATAAGGTTCCTCAGCGGGCAAGAGAGAGAGATAAAGTGACGCTCCAGCTCAGCCTCAGGCCTTTCATAACATGCAGGAGGACGTAGATCTGCTCTTCACATCCACAAACACATCCACAGAGACTGCATACTGCCTTCTGACTCACATCTATATCCACTCTGAAAAATCACCCTGAACCCCAAATGTAGCTGATCGTAACACTGAAGCTATGAGGCTAACGTGGGTAACAAGTGATGGAAGCTAATTAGCTTTATTAGCATGCCTAAATCATCACTTGCCTCAAATGGTGTGGAGTTGTTTTTCAGAATTTCTGCATAATTGAGTGTGTGAGATGTAAACAGAGTGATTCGAAGTGGTTTGGTGTGAAATGGTTCAGATTTCTTTACAGTGGTGGTGATAGGAACCAGGGGTCGCCATGATTACAACACAAATATAGACATTTTATTTACTATCCAAAACCACCAGTGAACCTACACGTGTCTTCTGAGTTTTATATGGAATGTTGATGATGGGAAAATAGTGGAAAATCTGAAATAATTTTCTTTGGGGACTATTTTGCCTCAGAGCGCCCTGCATGTATCCCTCCACTGTGAATGGATTTTAAGGCCAAAACTTTCTCAAAACTATAAAGCAATGTCTCAGACATCAGGCAGTGTACTAATAACTATTTCAGGTAATAACTTGCTGTGAGGGAGCTTTTAGAGGTGGACGTCTGGTTCCTATCACCACCACTGTGAACAATTCTGGCTCAGCATACTGATAAACATCAGCTACTAATAAAAGTACATTAGCATTGGTAAAAACTGTAGAAGCATCTTGAAGCCTGAACTTTGTCTATACTTTTTTAAAAGATAAAATTACACATGACCAAAAGTATGTGGACAACTGAACATCAAACCTATATGAGCTTGACCATTGACAACCTATATGAGCTTGACCATTGACATCAATATGGAGTTAGAGCACCCCTTTGTAGCTTCGTGGAAGGTAACGTTCTCCTGACATCCATCAAACCCAGATTCATACACTGTCAGACAGTAAAGCGTGATTCTTTACTCCAGAGAACTCGTTTCCACTGCTCCAGAGTCCATGCTTTACAACTCTACAGACGATGCTTGGCATTGCGCGTAATGATCTTAGGCTTGTGTGCAGCTGCTTGGCCATGGAGACCCATTTCATGAAGCTCCTGATGCACAGTTCTTGCGGTGATGTTGCTTCCAGAGGCAGCTTGGAACTCAGTAGTGAGTGATACAACAGAGGATAAGTGTTTTTTATGCACTGCACTTCGTGGCTGAGCTGTTGTTGCTCATAGACAATAATAGCACTTACAGTTGACAGGGGCAGCTCTAGGAGGACAGAAATTTCACCAGCTGACTTGTGGCAGAGGTGGCATCCTATGACAGTGCCACATTAAAAGTCACTGAACTCATCAATTCAAACCATTCTACTGTCATATATATATGACATTCTCTTTCAGTCTTGACCATCTGGAAACACTCAGTATGCACCGTGGCTTAAGGTAGGAGGCACCTGGAGGTTAAACTTCAGATCATTAACCGACATCTTTAGTTCTCCGTCTGTTATCAGCTCCACAGGATTCTCTTACACCTTCAAACATGTGCTAACACTGTACAAGGGTGACATTATGAAGAGCTGTCCTGTTTAAAGGCCCTTTGGTAACCGAACCTCATCAGCTTGATGTGTAGAGCTGAAGGAACTTTTCCCTTAATTTGGAAATCAGGCACTGTGATGTTTTAAATCCCTGAAGTTGCAGGTTTGGCTCATGATACTTAAGTCATGCTGTGATTTTGAATTAATTATTTCTGACTCATAGTTCACTGAAACAAGTGGAGAAATTGTGTGGAAAGTGGAGATTCTAAACTTTCAATCCAGACCACCTCCTTGTTTCTACACTCATTGTCCATTTTATCAGCTCCACTGACCACACAGAAGCACTTTGTAGTTCTACAATTACAGACTGTTGTCCATCTGTTTCTCTGCATACTTTTTTACCTTGTTCTTCAATGGGCAGCACCCCCATGGACCCTCTTACAGAGCAGGTATTATTTGGGTGGTGGGTCATTCTCAGCACTGCAGTGACACTGACATAGTGGTGGTGTGTTAGTGTGTGTTGTGCTGGTGCGAGTGGATCAGACACAGCAATGCTGCTAGAGTTTTTAAACACTGGACAGAGAACCAAAAACATCCAGACAACAGCATCCTGTGGGCAGCGTCCTGTGATCACTGATGAAGAACTAGAAGATGACCAACACAAACTGTGCAGCAGCAGATGAGCTATCGTCTCTGACTTTACATCTACAAGATGGACCAATAAGGCAGGAGTGTATAATAGAGTGGACAGTGAGTGGACACAGTGTTAAAAAACTCCAGCAGCACTGCTGATCCTGATCCGCTCGCACCACACAACACACACTAACACACCACCACCACGTCATGTTTTATACAAAACATATCCTATATAATACATATTTCTGTCCCTACACTTGTGTTAACTGTATTTTTGTAAGTTGTTTCCTATGTATTATTAGATTCAGGTCTCTTACTTTGACTGTGTGTTCCTCTATGATGTATAAAACCCCTCATTTCATGCTTTCGTGTGTCATGCAAACATGTTTTCTGTAATAATCTCGAGCTTGTGTCTCTGAAGCGCAGGCTGCGGAGATGAAACTCATTACTGAAATGATGTTTTTCATTTGCAATGTACAAGGAAACTTTGTTTTTTCTGTAAGAACTTGAAAGCGGCTTCTGTTCCTCGCTCGGAGTAATCAAGTATGTACGATCCTCTATATCACAGACACGACACGCCGCTTCATTACAGAGAATTATGATGAAAATTAACGGTAGGTGGGCTGATGTGACTACAAAAGTGATGTCTGTAGGAACTAAAGCATCTGTTACAAACGGAGACAAATTGTACACAAAATATTACCAAAACAATACATAGATTTTCTGGTAAACATACACTACTGTTCAAAAGATTGGAGCAATGTTCAATAATATTAAACCAATTTAGATGAGGAATGTGAACAATCATTGTAATATGATGTTAGTCCTGAATTAAGTTACAATAAATAAACATTCAGAATAAATTTCTGATCAAAGTAGTATCCAGAATGAAGATTCGATGAAGTCAAATTAATGTAGAGAATATAGCTGTTACTAAACCTCAGAATAAAGTTCTAATAAATGTCAAATCCAGAATAAAATTCTAATAAAATTAACATCCAGAATGAAGTTCTAATACAATTAATATCTAGAATGATGTGTTAATAAAAATGTATATCACAAATTAAGTTCTAATAAAAACTAATATCCAGAATGCAATTCAAACAAAATTAATATCTAATTTTCCATATATCCAGACTGAAGTTCCAATAAAACTCAAAATACATAACAAATATATAACACAGAAAAATATCTTGTAGTGTTTAGCTTATATGTAAATCCACATTGCGTAAGTAATGATAGTATATAAAATACACCATCAATCATATTAGTGAATCCAAACTGTTGGACAGTAGTGCATTTACTGAATCCTGCATGTCCTGTTTGAAGCTTTTACAGCAGAACCTGCATTATAATCCGGCCTGAAGCTCTTCTTCAGCTCCACTCTGTAGATGAACCCTTTTTTGGGGTCAGGTAAAAACCTTTCACTGAAACTCTGTAAGTAACTATCAGCGAACAGTTCTGCCTGCAGCAAAATCATCTCAAAGACCCCTCACCAAACCATTCACCGCGTTAGCTTTATAAAACCTTTCAGCTCACTGAGCAGCTCTGCTGACTGTTTGGAAAGCAGGAGAACAGATGAAGACCCTCAAAGAGACATCCTGTTAACCATATCAAGAATCCACCAATCCTAGAGTTAGTATAGGCTTTCTGCTCGACATTCGGATTACAATACATAATTATAGGTAACTGTAATAAAGGAGTTATTACTGTCATCAAGAGTTTTTATGGCTGATACCGACTTTAATTCTGATTTCTTTATACAATTTTCAGCTGATGGCTGATTTTTTGGGCAATATTTGTAAGCTTTTTTAATGCAGAGTTCACACTGGCCTCTTTTCCACTGAAGGGCCAAACGGTTCTGAGCATGTAGTGTAATTGTTCCAGTGGTTTTTCCACAAGGACACAGTTCGATACGGAACGCTTAAAAACCAGCATGGTTAGCTAACCATACTCATAGCCAACATTCGGTGGGATGATATAACAGCATAGCTATTCGCTAATTGGTTCTGCATCTGTCGATATTGTCCCATTGCATCCTGCTGCGTTATTCTAAAACCAAAAACAATCAAATACGTTCAGTTCGCTCACACCGACACCAAATACACAAAAGCACTGCACGATTTTATACTCACCACTCAAAAGACATCAAAACTTCAATCTAACACCAGCAAATAAAACAGCAAATAGATACATCTCTGTTTCTACCCTCTCATCCTTTAACTTATGTCAATTTTTTTTCTTTCTGCCTAATATATGTATGTGCAATTATATGTCTTGCTATTGTAACACTGCAATTTCCCTTCAGGATCAATAAAGTTCTTTCTTCATATCCATCTATCTATGTGTGTGCGGTGTGTCCCACCGCAGTACATGCTCGTTTCTAGTGAATCAATGGTTTAAAAACACCTGTTTATAGGATAAAGACTCATATTTGAGAGCACAAAGTCTAATGACTGGTGTTGAAGTGGTCCCTGCTGGGCGACACTAATGCTAGTGTAGCAGCAGCATCATTCAAAGACATTTACCTAATAGAATTGCAACACAGATCAGACAATATACCATAGGGATATGGTATGGGATACCATGGCAACAGCACAGCAACACCTTAGCAACTACTTGGTATACCATAGCAACGGCCAAGCAACACATTCGCACCCACCTGGAATACCTTACCAATGGCATAGCAACTATGTAAACCCAATTAAGTGATCAAAAACTATCAACAGCTTTCTAAATCCAGCTTTAACTTTTGAAATATTATTAGCTAGGTTTGTCAAGTCAACTTGATGTTTGTTCACAAACTTTGCCTTTCCAGTTTCTGTTTTTTTTATGTAAAGAAATATGATGAAAATGTAAAGGATGTTTGTTTTTCTTTCTGCAAAACAAGACTGTACACACAACAATAACTTGTCATCAGATTCCATAATTAATAAAATATTTCCCTTTCCAGTTACAGACACTAATGTGGTCTGGATTGAATTTTTACAATCTGCACATTCCTCACGGTGTCTCCACGGTTTCAATGAACTACGAGCCAAAAATAATTTAACAGAATGTAAGGAGGCGTTGTAGGCTGTGAGGGAGTTAGCAGGGTTACAGTAGGTGTGAGATGAACATATCCTCGCCTCCGGGTTGAAAGATGAGGAAGTTCAGGTCCATCTTCTATTCTTCCTTTCAGAGTGAGGAGTTTCAGTCACGGAGAGTCTTAGTATTGGTTTAATAATCCCATTCTGACTGCAAGATGGCAATTTCAACTCTGAAACGCTTATAAAATCACATTAATCTTCTGCTGGCTCTGTGATTACACTGTGAGACTGCTGGTCAGTCAGAAATTGTGAATGATCCGTGAACTGTCTAGATCCAAAATCAAGAGCAAATGGAACTAGTGCTGGAAGATACATTGCTAAAAATCTCAATTATCCAAACTATATCACTCAATCTTCTCTGCAAACCATCAAAAATGACTGTTTTAACTTGAAGTCAAATTCCATCCACAAGTTTTCTGCAAAATTAACAGGTTAAGATGTAACCAGTGTCGTTAAGAATGGTTTGGTGTGAAATACTTCGTTCTAGAGAAATTAACCAAGTCAGAATTGCTCACAGTGGTGGTGACAGGAACCAGACGACCACCTCTAAAAGCTCCCTCACAGAAAGTTATTACATGAAATGGTTATGAATTCACTGCCTGATGTCTGGAACACTGTTTTATGATAGTTTTGAGAAGATTTTGGCCTTAAAATCTATTCATGGTGGAGGGATACATAATATGCAGGGTGTTGTGAGACAAAATAGTCCCCAAAGAAAACTTACTCTTATTCTTTCCGTTATCAACATTCCATATAACACTCAGAAGATACACGTAGGTTCACTGGTGGTTTTGGACAGTAAATAAAATGTCTATATCTGTGTTGTAGTCATGGCAACCCCTGGTTCCTATGACCACCACTGTAAAGACACCTGAACCATTTCACACCAAACCACTCTGAATGACTCTGTTTACATCTCACAGTCAGTTATGCAGAATTAACCTGTAAAAAACTTAGAGTTAAAGAACCTCCACATAATGTAAGGGTTTTAATTAGGTATCAGTTGTGTAAAAAAAAAAAGTAAAAAAAGATGTTTGTTTTTCTTTCTGCAAAACAAGACTGTACACACAACAATAACTTTATCAGATTCCAATCATAATAAAATATTTAATAATTAAAATATTAAAATAATTAAAATAATTAAAATATTAAAAGCATTGAGGAGCCTTCACAGATCACAAATATATACACATCTGATACTAATTTCTATGCATGGCATTTTTAATAAATAAATACATAAAAAGAAAAACAAAAGTAAAAAAAAAAATAAAAATAGTTTTTAAATAATAAAAAAACAAAGCAAATATATGAAGATTTTGCCATTCATTTGTGGAAACGGTTTGGGTGGCTACTGACTTCCAGTGTTTTGTTTTTTTGTTGTTTTTTTTTAAGCACTGTTAGCCTACCAGCTGCAGTTTCTAAACTAAACAGGCAAAATTTGGACACCAAGCATGTTTTGGCTTATCGACTGATGTAAATTTACTTTTTTGCAGACCTGTTCCTTAAAAAACATTTTTAACCCTCCTGTTATGTTGTGGGTCATGTTGACCCTTTTTCAAAGTTTAAAAATACAGGAAAATATTTTAAATAACTTTCGTAGTATAAAACATTTTCTGCTGGGCTTAATAAGTATAATGAATATGTATATGGAAAAAAATGTCTATGTTAACGTGCTTGCAGCCCCCAGCATGTTTACTTTACACACATAATGTCCTATATAGTCCTACCAACATGACTCATCTGTACTCTCTCAGAGGCTGAAAAGATGATGTGAGCAGAAAAATACCCGACAGCCCAGAAGGCTCTGAAACTCCTCCTCAATCAGGATAGTAAAGCAGAGGAGGAAGAATCTTAAAATGAAGATTATCTTGAGATCGATTCTAATCAGGATGATAAATTATCCCACAGACATCAACTCCACGAGAGACATTCATATCAAAAACATCATTAAAACATGCATCAGGTGAATGTGACCCAGGAATATTGTTGCTGTTGACCATGACAGGAGGGTTAAAAAGCTGTGTATATTTGTCTTTCCTCAACACTGTGTAACTTTCACTTCAACTCTGTCTCTTCTCCTTCATTCCTAATGTTCTCTGTTTTGCTCCAGCCTTTACGTTCTCTCTCTTGGCACATCTTTCCACTTTTCACTGTCTGCACCTGCTTTCTTCATCTCCCTACCCAACCCCACCTGACATCATGCTGATTTCCTGGAGCTTTTCAGTTCATGGAAGCTACTCGATAACCATACATGTCAAACAGTAAATATAAGTACTGCAGACATCAGAACCATCATGTAATAATAAATGTTAATAACTGACACAGACGAGGAATGCAGTGGACAGTGCTACAGACAACTGAAACGGGTTTGTGTCCTCGCAGAAGAGCAGAAACAGATCCAGGTAGGAGCTGCAGGCAGGTATGAGGCAGGTGTAATGCAGACAGACAGGTGAGAACAGGTGAATGTAATGAGTGTGGTGAAGGTGAACAGGCTCCAGGCTGATTTCTCTCTCACCGGCTTACCTGTCTCACAGAGGCGTCCCGTAAAGCCTGATGGACACACACAGGTGTTAGGGGACACGCATGTTCCTCCACTGCGACAGCCTTCTTCACAGAACGCTGAGAAAGGAAAAACAAAAGATCGCTCAAACAGAGAAAAGAGTTATAACACACTTAAAAATGACAGTTCTTCAAAGGTTCTTTAATAAAGAAAGTGGTTCTATGTGGAACACAGGGCTAATTATCACAGTCACATTTACATGGACTGAACTGCTAATGAGCACCCCAACCACTGCAACTGAAGCCGATAGTTGGGCCAAACCTCTAATGATCTATTTTAGGATATTTTAATTTATTTATTTACTTTTGTACAAACCATTGATGCAAACTGTTGCTGTTCAGTGTGCACTAACTGAGCTCTTACCAGAGAGTTGAATTAGCAGGCAAGGTATGTATGTGTCTGTGTGCGTCTGTGTGTGTGTGTTATTAAAACATCATTGCTGTCGTCTAGGTGAGCTGAACCCTGATGTTTTTAGATGATGCAGCTTCATCCCGATATGTTCCTACTGCTGCCGTCTCCAGATATTTAGAGGAAAGAGTTTAAAGACTGAGAATCAGAGGAAACTCAATTAGGGTAAAAGCGTCACACAGGAAGCCCAAATCTCATTTGCATGTTTAATTGACATCAGATTGTTTTTTTGAAGTCATGAAAACAATTAGATATGTAAATGAGATTGAATTTTCTTCAACAAACAGGAGACGCGGCGCTGAAGAAAAAAAAAACAAAAACAAAATTAACCCAGCATCTATTTTTTTGTGGTCTGAAATTCAAATAAAATTGCTGATCATGCATATATCTGTAAAATGGTTCCTTACTTTAAATGGTAAACAATGTTTACATTAGATGGAGGTTCTTTAAACTTTAAAAGGGTTCTTTAACTTTACACGTCTCATTTTCAAATAAATATATATATACTTATATTCTTAAATAAACATCAACTGAAAGGCT